>NC_067493.1:47997562-48309769 GCF_947179515.1 Apodemus sylvaticus | reverse complement strand
TGGGTGCTGACCCCATGGCCTCCCTGAGCCTAACTGCACTGACTCAGCACCAGGTGTCCTCCTGCAGGGAGTCACTCAGACTGCCTGGGGCTTCTAGGTCATTAACCCTTCAAATACAGGAAAACAAGAAAGAAAGGCAGCATGTGGGAGGGTGGCCCTGGCAGTCCAGCAGGCAGAGGCTGATGCAGGAGGATGGATAATGGAGGCTGGTCCATCCTGGGCTACAACACAGCTGGATTCACATGTGTGCATGTGTCTGTGCATGTGTGTGTGAATGTGTGAGTGTGTGCATGTGTTTACATGTGTGCAT
This sequence comes from Apodemus sylvaticus, assembly GCF_947179515.1. Lineage (NCBI taxonomy): Eukaryota > Metazoa > Chordata > Mammalia > Rodentia > Muridae > Apodemus > Apodemus sylvaticus. The sequence continues at coordinate 48,309,459 of NC_067493.1, read as the reverse complement.
GTGTTTACATGTGTGCATGTGTGCACATGAGCATGTGTGCATGAGTATGTGAGAAAAGAAAGCTACAACAGAGGAGGAAATAAACTGAAAACTGATTCTGCCCAAGGCTGTGGCTGAGAACACACTCTGGGCCGTGACACAGTTTGTCCCTTAAAGACACAGGAGCAGGAAGTTCTGCTGACCAAGGTTGTGTTACTCCAGGTCAGAGGTGAGCCCTCAGCACCAAGTGTCAGCTTCGTTACACTTCTTTTAGTCAGCCAGGTGCAGTGTCACAGGCCTTTGATCCCAGCACTGGGGAGCCAGAGGAAGTTGGACCTCTGTGTGTGTGTGTGTGCATGTGTGCATGTGAGCACTTATGTGCATGTGTGAGTGTGTGCATGTGTGATTTTGTGCATATGTATGTGTGTGCATGTGTGCATGTGTGCATGTGTGAGTGTACATGTGCATAGGCAAGCTGGCATGTGTGTTTGTGCGTGTGCATGCTGTGTGCATGTGCATGTGTGTGTGTGTGTGTGTGTGTGTGTGTATGGAACCTTGTCAGTTCTCGGAATTGAACAGGGTTTCCCTCGAAGCACAGCCAGAGCTCTTAAACTCTGAACCATTTCTCCGCCCTCTAAACAAGAGATGAGGAGATGGATGCAGGGGATTGGAGGGCATCAAACTGTCTTGATGAGGCCTTGGGGGCATCACTCAAAGGTGACTGTCAACCTTGCCGTGGCCCTGAAAGATAGCTCACTGTAATATCCAATGCTGACCTTTCCGTGACCCCAGCTTGGTGGTACAGCCTGTACTTCACCCTTGGGAACGCTCTGGGTGACACCCCACCCTCACCTCTGCCCTCCCAGCACCACAGGAGAAAATGTAGGATGTGAGTAGGAGAGGGGGCTTCTGGGAAGTCTGAGCTTTCTGTTAGAATTTTCTGTAATCCTAGAACTGCAAATCCAGAGATAAACGAAAATCAAAACCTGTTAAGGTGCTGTTCTTTAAAAACAAACAAACAAACGAACAAACAAACAACGAACATGCAGTTCTGCCTAAAACGTTTGCAGGAGCCAGAAGCCGAGCTCAGGTGCCACCTTCTGCGGTTTCCAGACTCGGTTTCCCCTCTTCTCCTACGTGTTCAGATTGCTTAAAACATGCCCTGTAACAAACAGCTTTTTCCAGAAGAAACCCTGAGAAAACCAGATGAGTCCGTTTCATTACGCTTTCGCGTTCTTCCCTGGGTAGGATCCTAAGAAAACAGACTAGGATGGGGGTGAGGGGCTGGTCAGGAGCCCTGACGCCATTGGCTGCTCCAGCCTGGCTTATTTGCATATCCCCGCCTTTCCCGGGAAACGGAAACTGAAAATTCAATCGCTATTTCCTCGGGGCTGGGAGACACAGGACCTGCAGACTGCACAGGCAAAAGCTCTGGACCAATCATGGAGCCGGGACTCAGGAGCATCCCGGCCTCCAAGCTCGATAAGTTTATAGAGGATCATCTTCCGGACACCAGCTTCCGTGCTGACCTCCGGGAAATCATAGATGACCTGTGTGAAGTCCTGAAGCACAAATCCTTCCGGACCTCTTCCCGCCCACTGAGGGGCTCCAAGGTGGCGAAGGTGAGTCCTCCTCAGCCTAGCTGACCGAGATGGGGTGGGAGAGGGTTCTCAGAAGCCAGGCTGCAGCCCCGATCTATCCCTCCTCATCAACTCTGATCACAGCTGTCTGTCCTGCTCGCCCCCTCCCCGCCCCCGGCACCACATCTGTATTGCAGAAGGAGCCTCAACTACAGCTTATGTTCCCCACTCCCAGGTCACGTCCATTCCAGAGTCAGGGAAACTGAGGCCCAGATCGGCAAAGCATTGCTGGAGAGTGGTGGGTCGGGCGTGGGGGTGGGGGGAAACAACCTTTGCACTGCTGTGTGACATGGGGTAACTAAACTACCTTCTCTATGCCCAGTGTCCTCAGTCCACACCCCGGGATGGCAAGGACACATAGAGTAAGTCAAAAGTGACACAGAGGACAGACCAGGACGCCGCCTGCTGTGTGACTGGATTGATGGACCCTCTCTGGGCTCGGTTCCCAGTCTGTCAAGTCGCATTTCATGACAACAACAACAGTACCTAACTCTCAGGCTCCATGAAGGCTGCAGAAATGAAGTTGTTTTCTTTTCTTCCTTTTTGTTTTTACTTGATTTTATTTTTATATTTTTAGTTCTGAGTGGGGACTCTGTATGCATTAGTGCAGGATCTGTCAGGATGGAAGAGTGGGTGTCAGGTCCCTTAGAGCTGCAGTTACAGAGGTGGCTGTGAGGCGGCCTATTTGGGTGCTGGGAACTAAACTCAGTCATCCGCAGGAACAGCAGACCCTTTTAACTACTGCCACACCTCTCTATCCACAGATGTGACGATTTGTCATGCCCTCTCTCAACAGTAGCTGTTGCTTGTGAGTGTTAGTGATGATTCTCAGCATTTTATTTAGGGAGGCTCTTCTCAGCATGGATTCTTCTTTTTAAAGTATTTGTTTTACAGATTCTGATCACCTTTATTAATTTTTTAGTTTCTTTATGATGTCATATGCTATTCTATATTATACAAGGCCATTTTTCTTGTAAGAAAAGTATGTGATTTGCATATATTTCCTCCCAGCTAACAATGCTAACAATGGGATCATGGCTACAATTTCATATATCTGTATTTAGTCAGTCTCCTTCCAATCTCTACTATCTTTTATTTCACACCAGACCCTCCCCAGAGAGTCTCCAATTGCATGTCACATGCATACAGCTAATGTGAACTCTACATGAGAATACATGTGCTGTAGTGTCCCCCACATTGCTCTTCCTTGCTCATTTTCTTTAGACCTATCCCCCACTCTCATACACAGTTCCCCCTCCCCCCAACACACAGATAAACATGGAGTTTTCCCTTTGTAGTCTGGTTTATCTTCTCTACCAGGAGGAGTTCCAGAACCCTCTATTTTCCTACATAGATGTCACTCCTTATGTCATCCTGCTGTCACTCTTCAGGGCTGACTAGTATTCCACTGCACATGTGACAGCTTGCTCCATCCATCCATCCATCCATCCATCCATCCCCCTCAGTGTTGGACTCTTGCTCTGTTCAGCATCTGGACTGCCCAGCATGGCTCCTCTGTCCCTTGTCATTCTCATCCTTGTCTTTCAGGGCGGCTCCTCAGGCAAAGGCACCGCGCTCAAGGGCAGGTCGGATGCAGACCTGGTGGTGTTCCTTAACAATCTCACCAGCTTTGAGGATAGGTTAAAGCGACAGGTAGAGTTCCTTAAGGAAATTAAGAAACAGCTGTGTGAGATTCAGCATGAGAGCCGGTTTGGAGTGAAGTTTGAGATCCACAGTTTATGGAGTCCCAACTCCCGGGCTCTGAGCTTCAAGCTGAGCGCCCCCTACCTGCAGAAGGAGGTGAAGTTTGATGTGCTTCCAGCCTGTGATTTCCTGGGTAAGCCAGCCTGCCAGAGAGCCTCAGCTCACCTTCTGCATGCCTCCATCCTCCCTTCTAGTTCCACCTGTGTGTGTGCGCGCGCGCGTGTGCATGTGCATTTGTGTGTGTGTGTGCATGTTTGTGTTGTGCATGTGTGTGTTGTGCATGCGTGTGGTGTGTAAGTGTTCACATGTGTGTGTCTATGATCCTGAGCCATGGCTAACACAGATCAAGAGTCATCCATCTTTTTTGAGACCTTGTCTCTCCCTGGTTCAGAACTCACGATTGAGCCTGACTGGCTGGCAGAGCCCCAGGGACCCTGGAGTCTCCCCCTCTCAGTGCTGGGATGACAGTCCTACCCTGCCAACACCGGCCTTTTCCCCGAGTCCTGGGATTCCGACACGGGTCCTCATGCTTGTGAGCCAACCACGTTACTGACTGAGCCATCTCCACAGCCCACACCTTCCAGCCCTGAACTGAAAACTCTTGTCATTTGAGAAATTCACCCAAAGAGAGTGTCTCCTTAAAGATGCTCTGGGGAGGAGGGATTGTGGGAATCTGAGCGTGGGGAGAGAGGATCCATCCCAGAAGGACATCAAGTAGCGAGCTGGCTCAGCTAGGGGAGGAAGCCACACTAGATGCCCCCTTAGCAGACCAGTCCTGCTCATGGCTGGCTGTGCATTTCGTCTTTCCAAACATGGGACAGAGTAGACTTCACTGAAAATAACAAACTCATGAATCTTCTCCCAAAGAATGGGAACCTCAACCATAGAGCTGTGCAGAGACCTGGGGTGTCTGCAGGAGGGTCTGTGCAGGACCCAGATCTCCACAGCAGAGCTCCGTTCCCCTCGGTAAATCTGCAGATGCAGCCACCACTGTCCCAACCACCCACATGCACACACATATGTTATAACATTACACATCAAAATATTTCATCTTGTTTTTGACAAAAAAATCCCAATTATTCAGTTTTACCAGTGGAGACTTGCAAGCCAGATGCTGTGGTGAGAGCCTGCCTGCTCAGGGAGGCAGAGAGAGCACCCAGCTGACCTTCCTCCTCAGCCAGAATCTTCCGGAATGTATCCCCTCTCTCATACCAGCTCACAAACCTCTTTCAAGCTGAATGCCCCTCCCCTCTACCTGTGGGTCTGTCTATCCCTCCTCCTGACACCCTCTTACTCTTTATGGTTTCTTCTTAATAATCCCATGTTCACTTCCTGTCAATTGATTGCTTGCTCTGCCTCTTGATCTATGATTGACTTTATTTAATCCTGTTTACAATAGTCAAGCAGAAAGCTTCTGGATTAAAGGTGCTAAGACTGAGCCACACTACAACTAAAACCAGGTTTCTTCAGTAAACAACTCAATCTCTGGGTTCACAGTGTGATCAAATATCCCGCAACAATCTTTTACCAGGTCTGACACAGTGTATGTCTCCAAAATTACAAATTGCCCAACTCAGGGAACACTCCTGAGAGCACAGTGGGGCCTTGGGGAGCTTAGAGACTACTTGAGGCTTTACATTTGGAGGACCCAGCACTCCCTGGTGGCCACTGTGTGAACTGCTGCTGTTAACTTAAAGACAAGCCCTTGGCATAGGAGAGTCCAGTCTCAGGCAGCAGGGACTGAGAGGGTCAGCCTGCTGTGGGAAGCTGCAAGAGGCTTAGAACCCTGCTCAGTGGAGGGGGCTCAGAGAGGGTGACCCAGAAATGAACTGGGCAGGGACTCCCCCAGAATCCTGTCTGGGTCATGGACTTCCTCAGCCTGAGGCAGCTTCCCACCTGGGAGAGGCTCCATCACAGAAGGACCGCCTTGGGGATGGTAGTGTGGGTGACAAAGCCACAACCGTACACAAGACGACTTAGCCGATGAGCTGTAGTGTATTCTAGACCCTGAAACTGAAAATGAGCCCATGAGGGAGAGACCTCCCTGGTCACGGAGTGACTGGCTTGTCCAAACTTCATCCGTGAGTGACTGCCCTGTGCCAGCATCACGGTCTGATGGTGTGGCCAGCTGCATGGCACACATATGCAGACATTTAAGGCACAGCCTGCCTAGACTACCAAATGTGCACACACACCTACACACATCTATACACATATACACATCTATACACACCTACACACATCTATTCCAATAGTGCACAGGACACACACACACACAAGAACACTGCCATATCTTGTTTCTGTCAGGATCTGGACAAGCAAAACCACATGATATTAAGTTACACGCCACATAAAATCATCCACCAAAAACAGTGGCTGGGGAGACTGCTCAGTGGATAAGGGCGATTGCTCCACAAACATGAGGACCTGAGTTCAAACCCCCAACACCCACCTAAGCTTAGGAAGTGCCACACGTTGACCTGTATCCCTGGCACTATGAGGGGAAAGTGACAGGACAATCTGTAAGACCTGCTGGATGCCAGCCAAGTTCGATGTTTACAGACAGACCCTGCCAGAAAAAGCAAGCTGAAAAACTATAAAGGAAGACAACCTAGGTCCTCCGCTGTCTCTGAACATAATGTGAATACCTCCTCAGGAACACTCACAATCCATACACAATAGAGCCGAGCCTTTGTCAGCATGAGACAGGACATAGGAATGCAGTAGACGGCTCCACATTACACTTTGACACAAGCGGGAGTGCACACAGTTGAGAAGAGCCACGCAGAGGATAGTGGAACCAGATGTGGTTGGCCATTATCTGATGACCGTGTGTATGAGTGACCACAGGGGGCTGGTTCCTCCCAGCACCACCCCCAGGCCTGCAAGAAAGGCCCTCACTAGGACAAACTGGGAGCAGGGACATTGTAGTGCCCACCATGTGGGCAGTTCTGAGGAGTGGCGGGGCAGATGGGTACATGTGGAGTGATGCCTACTGCAGAAAAACTCTGCCTGTTCCAAACCGTGTGGCAACTGTTCTTGTCCCCTCAGCGAGTCTGAAGAACCTCAGAGAGAGGCTGAGGGGTTCCACTGACTGACATCTTCTTTACAGGTCATCTTAGTATCCCCCAGAGGCCTAACCAACAATTCTACGCCAATCTCATCAGTGAGTGTACCTCCCTGGAGAAGGAAGGCGAGTTCTTCACCTGCTTCCTGGAGCTCCGGCGGCACTTCCTGAACTGGCGCCCACCCAAGCTCAAGAGCCTCATCCGCCTGGTCAAGCACTGGTACCATCTGGTAAGGCATCTGGCCAGACACTGTGCACTTCATCTGGACAGAGTGTAGACACAGGCCAGAGAAAATGTATTTTCTAGTTTGGTTTCTGTTGAGGTCGTAGCTTTATCACATGACCAAAAGTCCCCTGGGAAGGAAAGATATTAGTTGTATACACATCTGTGTATACACATCCATCCTTGAGTCAGGAAGTCAGAGGAATAACTGAAGCAGAGACCAGGGAAGAATTCTGCTCCCTGCCGTAAATGGTTCTCTCAGTGTGCATTTCTATACAGCCCAAGGCCACATTCTATTCGAGGCCCCAACCACAGTGGTCTGGTCCCACCCATATCAATCAGTAGTTAGAAACACAGTAACACGCCCCCATAAACTACCTGAAGCCAGTCAGATGGTGGCATTTTACTGATCAAGATTGACTCCTACCAGATGAGGGTAGCTGGTGTTTAGCTGACAAAAATTGACCAACACAATTGACCCCTTTTCAACAGGGCACCCAAACAAACCACGTTTGAACCATAACCTTTCCTTCCTTGCTTGTCCCTAAGATGTCACATCAGTATTACATCATAAAACAACGTAGCTTTAAAAGTCCTCAAATTAAAAACCAAACCAAAAATAATAATTCCAACACATACAAAGATTAGTCTCTCAACTGTGGGCTCATAATAAATTAAAACACAAGTTAAATACTTTCTTACTCCTAAAGGGAAGAACCAGGTCTCTGTCCCAATCAGATCAAAACACAATGAAATCCCAGCAGAGCAAAAGGCTCAGTATCTGACATCTGGGACTCACAGTTGCCTGGGCTTCTCGGGCTCTGCCGTGCACAGCACACACAGCTGCTCTCAGGCTCAGCCCAGCTCTGTTCTCACACTGCTCTGTTCCTGGCAGTTGTCTCCTGCTCAGGGCAAGTCCAGGGTCTCGGGGTCTCCATGGCCATTGTGAGGCTGCGCTTGCAGCCATGGCTTCTCCTGGCCTCTCTCAGTGCCAGGCCTCAGCTGCTCCCCATCACTCCTCCAAACCTGCATGTTTCATGGGACTAAAGCCTCACCACCTGGAGGACCTCTCTTCATTACCTAGGTGTAACCAGAGAGGCAGTCTTAGGACCCTTCGACTGCCGATTCTTTTTGCTGACCTTTAAAGAAACTTTCCAGAAAGCTTGGCCTATATGGTGCAGGTTTCTTCGCAATCAGAATTGATTTTCAGCCCCAGCTGATGAGAAATTACTGATTCTTAATCCAAACACAGCACACAAACAACCCAGATGGGGTCCTTGCTTTTCTCTCACACTTCACACTCCAGCCTCTGACACCTCCCTGCCTCTCAGCTCCCCTGTCCTCCAAGTTCCCACAGTGTGTTGGGCTCTCAGCTCTCCACAGCTTTCCAACCCAGAGTCCCATAATCCTTATCAATCCTCCCAAGGAGCAGCATGGCGGTCAGTCACAGCAGCGCCCCGTCCCTAGGACCAGCTTCTGTCCTAGTTTGCTCTGAGTGCTGTGGGAAAGGTGATCTGGAAAGTAACCTGGGGAGGAAGGGGATTGTGGGGCTCACATCCCTGCATCGCACTCCATCACTGAGGGAGGCAGAGGCCATGGAGGAGCTCTGCTGGCTGCCTGGTGCCCTTGGGCCATCAGTCTGATTTTTACAAACATCTCAGGACCACCTGCCCAGGACAGGCAATGCCCACAGTGGGCTGGGCCCTCCTACACTGATCAGGAAACTGCTCCACAGGCTGGACTCCAGGCTGGGCTGATGGAGGCATTGCCTCAGGGGTGGGCCCATCTTCTCCAGATGACGCTCTCTGTGTCACTTTGGCAAAAAAGAACAAAAATTGGCAAAAGCAGTGAGAAAAAACAATGAAGAAGAAAAAGTGGGTGGAGGGGACTCAGAGGGGAGGAGATGAGAGAGAAGCAGGGGTGAGGGGAGATGGGGGAGGTGATGCTGTAGGAGGGGAGAAGGATGGGGAGGGGATCTGAGAGGAGGGAGGCCTGTCCTTGCCTGTTCTAGGTGATTTCTTCTAGTCCACTTTCCAATCAGCTAACTCTCTCTTCAGCCGTGTCAAATTCACTGTTCCATGGCTGCTGCTTCATTGATGCCTTTGGATTTTAATTCCATCTTTGACAAACCTTTCATCTCTCTCTCTCTCTCTCTCTCTCTCTCTCTCTCTCGGATTTGGTTTTTCTGAGACAGGGTTTCTCTGTATAGCCCTGGCTGTCCTGGAGCTCACTCTGTAGACCAGGCTGGCCTCGAACTCAGAAATCCACCTGCCTCTGCCTCCCAGAGTGCTGGGATTACAGGCGTGCGCCACCACTGTCCAGCTGAGTGTGTGTGTGTGTGTGTTTATACCTTTTCATGAGAGCACATGTTGTGTATGTGTGTGCATGTGTGTCCATTAGCATTTGAGGTCAGAGTGTGAGAGCAGGTCCTCAGTCATGACCCACCTTACATAGTCAGTTGTCTCACACGACATGCAGTGTGCTGGATCAGCAGTCCTGGACAGTCCCACAGCCCCTGCAAGCCCCGTCTCCACCCCTTGAACTATGATCATGAGTCAGCTTCCTCAAGAGCTCCTTCTGCAGATGCTGGGGATCTGACCTGCAGTTCTCACCCCTGCACGGGGAGGGAGGCGCTTTACCCCTGAGCCATCTCCCTGGCCCCTTCCCAGTTACCTCAGATACCATGGGGAAACTTCCACAGTGAGCACTCCTTATGTCCCGCCCCCACCCTCAGTCCTGGCTGTCACTCACAGTGTCTGGATTCCTCCTGTGCCTGCTGGTGCATGCTCAATCATTGTGGAGCACAAGGTGTCCATCTCAACCACTCAGCTCTTGACTACAGCACAGGAGGGGTCATAGACTGAATCTGAGTGACTGGGCATGGCTGTGTGACAATGAACCCGTAATGACATCAGGTGGCAGCTGAACTGAGCCTGTGAGCAGTGGTCCCCACACAACAGCTGAGAGCCCCGTTTTTCTCATTACCTTTCTCTTCTCAGTGTGAGGAGAAGCTGGGTGACCCACTGCCCCCACGGTACGCCCTGGAGCTGCTCACAGTCTACACCTGGGAGCGTGGGAGTAGAGTGACAAAATTCAACACAGCCCAGGGCTTCCGGACCGTCTTGGAACTGGTCATCAAGTACAAGCTGCTTCGAATCTACTGGACAGTGTTTTATGACTTTCTACACCCAGAGGTCTCCAGCTATCTGCGCAGACAGCTCAGAAAAGCCAGGTAGTCTGTCTCCACATAGATCAGCTTCCCGTGGAGTGTCAGGCTGCACTTGTGTGAAAGGGGGAGATGGGAGCTCTGTGTCTATGCAGCATCTCCCGCTGGGCTCCATCCTGCTGTTACCTGATTGACATGAGGCTCAACAGGCCTGGGAGGCAGGGGTGGCCTCTCCTGTCTGCAGATGAGCCTAGACCCAAACAGAAAAGGAAGGGGAGTAGTATATGGAGTGGGACCTGAGATTCTCCAACAATAACAGTATCATAAGGGCTGTGAGGCACCAAAGACCTGTGGTGGACCAATTACTTGTAAATAATAGAGTACTATGTCACTCTAAAAAATGACATGTCTTCATCCTGTGTTGTGTCCAGTTTTTACACCCCATCCTTTGAGCCTGGCTGGTTCAACTCTCCCCATCTCACAGATCAGAGAGCCTGAGGGACCTGCCCCAGGACACACAGCTACTAAAGGGTAGAGGATTTGAACCCAGGCCTTCCAGGCCATGCAAAGGATACCTCCAGTCTTGCTGTGTGCTGTGGGGCAGGGACTCTGGACTAACTTAGGATAGGGACACTCTGCTGGGCTCCTCCTCTCTCCCTGTACAGGGACCTGATGCACTGGACAGCTGCTCAGTTCCCTCTCTTAATGTCGCTCTGCAGTCCTGTGATCCTGGACCCGGCTGACCCAAGAAAGAACGTGGCTGGTTCTAACCCAAAGGGCTGGCAGCGCCTAGCAGGAGAGGCTGCTGCCTGGCTGCGGTACCCGTGCTTTAAGTACAGGGACGGTTCCCCAGTGTGCTCCTGGGATGTGCCGGTGAGAACGTGTCACCATCCTCTCCATTCCGCACCCTGCCCCTCCCCCCCTTGTTCTCTCTATCTCTGTGGAGACTATTCTCACAGAGACGTGCTCTCCGCACTCCTGTGGAGGCCAGCAGCTCCTCATTCACAGCCATTTTGGTGCTGTTCACAGATGTCATGGGCTCACAGGAGGGCTCAGTGGGCAAAGGCGCTTGCTGCCAACACAGAGGGCCTGGGTTTGATCCCAGGACCCCTATGGTAGAAGGAGAGAACGAAATCCCCAGTTATCCTCTGACCTTCATCTCTGCTGTTACACACATGGACATGAGTACATGCATGCACACACACACACACATACACATAGGCACACACAGATCACCTCCACACACAACAGGATGCCCCCCCCCAGGCACACACACACACACACACACACACACACAGTGTTCTCTGGGAGATGAGATTCAGAAGGGGAGTGTGATGGTTTGTATATGTTTGGCCCAGGGAGTAGCACTGTTGGGAGGTGTGCCCTTGTGGGTGTGGACTTTCCCTTGTCCTAGCTGCCTGGGAATCAGTATTCTACTAGCAGCCTTCTGATAAAGATGTAGAACTCTCAGCTCCTCTTGCACCATGCCTGCCTGGACGCTGCCATGCTCCTACCTTGATGATAATGGACTGAACCTCTGTAAGCTAGTCCCAATTAAATATTGTCCTTACAAGGGTTGCCTTGGTCATGGTGTCTGTTCACAGCAGTCAAACCCTAACTAAGACAAGGATGGAGGAACTCAGGCTTGAATTGTATCTGTTCACCTGTTGGGAGGTTCTGTCCAATTCTGTCTGATCAATAACAATAAACCATGGCAATCCACGAGTGTGTGTGTGTGTGTCTGTACATGTGTGTGCATGAGGATGTGTGTGTCTTTCTGTCTATGCGTGTGTATGAGGATGTGTGTGTCGGTGTATGAATGTGTGTATCTCTGTGTGTCTGTGCATGTGTGTATATGAGGATGTGTTTGTGTGCCTCTCTGTGTGTCTGTACATGCATATATATGAGGAATTGTGTGTGTGTATCTGTGTCTTCATGTATCTGTATGAGGATATGTGTGACTCTCTGTGTGGCTGTGCATGTGTGTGTATGAGGATGTGTTTGTGTGCCTCTCTGTGTGTCTGTACATTGTGTGTGTGTGAGGAATTGTGTATGTGTGTATCTGTATCTGCATGTGTCTGTATGAGGATATGTGTGTCCCTCTGTGTGTCTGCATGTGTATGAGGATATGTGTATTTGTATATGAATGTGTGTGTCTGTGTATGTGTGTGTATGTATGAATGTGTGTATCTCTGTCTGCATGTGTGTATGAGGATGTGCGTCTTTCTGTCTCTACATGTGTGTGTATGAAGATGTGTGTGTGTATGTGTGTGTGTGAATCTCTCTGTGTCTGAATTTGTGTGTGTGTCTCTCTGTGTGTCTGTGCATGTGTGTATGAGGATGTGTGTGTCTCTCTGTGTGTCTGTGCATGTGTGTATGAGGAATTGTGTGTGTGTATGAGGGTATATGTGTGTGTGTCTGTATGTATATGTATGTGTTTTTCTGTGTGTTTCTGTGTATGACTGCATATTCATAGTCAAGTAGCTGCGTGTGGGTCCCGGTACCAAGTCCTCAGTGGTGGACAGAGCAGAACCAAACTGACACAACTTTTGATGCCAGGTAGCCTGGGATCCTTCCAGGTCTCTTCTTATACATAAGCCCGAGACAGGGATTCCTAGTTCCTTCTGTCTGTGTTCCCAAGCAACAGTAATGTCTACTGGGTTAGTCCTCTCTTCAGCTATCTTAGGGCTCATAGTTCTTTTCCTGGGCTGTTCTGTTTTGCTCTCTCTTTCTGGCCTAGAGTCGGATGACTATTTGATCTAGGACAGAGATTTGAGGAAACTCAACAAGCAAGCTCAGGTTGGGAGAGGAGGGTCATAATCCAACTCCAGAGCCAACGTCTTAATAACGTTGAACAGCATAAAATGATGCTTCAGTGTTATTCATACCCAAAAGACAGCTTATCTGACTTCTGCAAAGATAGGAGACTTAGCGGGACTTAAACATCAGATTTCATGGAGCCAATGAAAGGGACAGAGACTGAGCAAGGCCCTGAAGTGAGCTGGGAGACAGGACTAGTTAGTGGGAAGGTAGGACTAGTTAGTGGGGAGGTGGGACTAGTTAGTGGCGAGGTAGCTGGAAAACAAAGATCATGTGATTATGAATATCAGGTCCTTAAAACCAGTTTTAATATTTTTTAACACTCATGATATTTGTCTCCAAGAAAGATTCAGCACTATTAACCACCTCTATCATCATTATTATGAACAAAATAGAGTTGGATCAAGTTATCAATTTAGTTTGCATGAAGATTGCTAAGAAGTCAATTTGGTAATGATTATATGATGCAAAAACCAAATCAAACCAAACGAACAAACAAATAAACCAAGCCATAATTGCACAACAGTCTACATACACATAGCCATACATAAGGCATATCTAATAAACCAAGATTTTAAACATTATTGTTTGTTCAGATTATGTTTTTAATAGTCCTCATTGTGAAGGAGAATCTTACAAGAAAACATATTGACAGATTGGTCAGAAACAGAAACCAAACGCCGGCAGAGCACTTACCTCAGAAGCAAAGGGACTTGAGACACTGGGCAGGAAGAGCTGCACTGAGAATCCCAGAGCTTCTGAGCTGTGCCCCATGTACCTGTCATTCATCCTGGAGTCTCTCTTGGGACCTGTGACTCTCAGTGTGATAGCTCTCTCTGTTGCTGTGCCAGTGTCCGAGGCAGGTGGCTGCCAGACTTTCAGATCTTACATGGAAACCAATAGCTGTCTCATGTAAAACTGTGTCAGAATTATATTAAAATGACCCAATAAATCCCTTGCTGTTCTGATGCTCTCTCCTTGGTCTGAAATAAAAGGGTGCAGTGACGCTCCCCCCTCCCCCAACACACACACACACACACACACACACACACACACAGGAGGGGGGGGCTCAGTGTGACTAGGAGGTGTTTTGTTTGTTCCTATGTTGGTTGAGCACAGTCTCCCAGTAAGGATGAAGGAGAGACTTGAAGTGGTAAATTGGGTGCTAGAAAGGATTTTCTAAACCAGGCAGTGGTGGTGCACGCCTTTAATCCCAGCACTCGGGAGGCAGAGGCAGGCATATTTCTGAGTTCAAGGCCAGCCTGGTCTACAGAGTGAGTTCCAGGACAGCCAGGGCTACACAGAGAAACCCTGTCTCACAAAAACAAAAAGAAAAACACAAAAAAGAAAGGATTTACTGATAAACTTGCTTAGGAAATATTACGTTGCACGAAATAGAATTTGACTAGGGAGCCCCCCTCGGCCCCCCCCCCCGACTTTGCTCAAGATAAGTGGTACACTAACCATGCTTGTTAGAAACTGTGAGAAGGAAAATTTGTACCACAAGTGAAGTGTAGGGTCACAGAGAATGTTTCTAAAGTTTATTCACGAAGATTGGCCTCCAGTTAGGTGCCATTCCCATTACAAAAGGAGGCAAGCTTGATTTGCAACTATTCACAGGTCCATTTCCACATGGAAGAGGATGCCTTTAAGGGCAGATCCAGCCTCAGGGGCAGGGTCACTACCACTGACCTGGCTTTAAGTCCCTTGAGCTCTTAACAAGAGAAGCAAGGTTCTGCCCACTAGGCAAGAGACCCTGGATAACAAGAAATTTTTTTTTAAAGATTTATTTATTATATGTAAGTACACTGTAGCTGTTTTCAGACACTCCAGAAGAAGGCATCAGATCTCATTATGGATGGTTGTGAGCCATCATGTGGTTGCTGGGATTTGAACTCACGACCTTTGGAAGAGCAGTCAGCACTCTTAACCACTGAGCCATCATTCCAGCCCCGGATAACAAGAATTTTAAAAGGACAACACTGACATACCTAACACTTATCCTGGCAATATTTTTGCTACGTGATTCTCCCACTTGCCCAAGTGGCCAAGCTTGCAGGCTTTTATCTCTGTTTAAATTGTTGTGAGTGTAACTTGAGGCCAGATGGTAGTGTGTCTTTTTTATTACCCAGTTAGTAGGTCTTTCTTTTATTAGAGGCTTGAAATGTTTTAAAAAGGGGATTTATATTTTGTTCTACAAAGTATGATAAGGAGATGAATAATTATGGTCTTATTTTGTAATTTAGACATCTATGTCTTTTAAGGTCTGAAGAGCTCATTCCACAATCACCTGTGATCTACAGTGAATGTCAGTGGAATATGAGGAGTTAGGAGTCAAACACCATTTTTTTTTTAAGGGCTTATTAAGTTTAAACAAAGGTGTTGTCTGATTTTAAGTCCTTGGCATATCCGTGATTATAAAATAGTGAAACAGATGCTGTATCGTATCTTTGAACGCTTTGAAGGCAAAGGCACAAATAACAATGAGAAATGAGTGCCCACACATATAAGAGTAAAGGCTACCTTTCCAAAAGACAGGACGTATGTAACATTTGTCTGTCTTAAATCCCAAGGACGCAGGCTCCTCAGGGATTAACTCCCAAGAGGAGCTGCCAGTTCTCATGGATGCAGAGGCCATGCAGGAGCAGTTTCTCCAAGTGCTGTAACAATTTGCTAAGTTACCTTCAATAGAAAAAGTGACATTTTCTGTCAAGGAATTAAATTTTACCCTTACCTTCATGCACAGGCCCAGGAGGCATAGAACGAACTTGAACACGTCCAATAGAGAAAGGGCCATTTCTAAATTGAAGCAGGGCTTGGGACTAGAATCGTGAGACAGCGATAAAATGGTCTTGTCCTCAGTTTCTAAAGGACAATAACTATCGTCATCAGCTCTACTTGTTATGCCAATGATTCTCGTGTGAGGAAGATTTCTTTGTGATCTTTAAGGAAGCCCATTTGAGGATGGAGTCGTGAGTAAATATTTTTGTGAAGGCTGAGTGAAGCCTCAGTCCTGCAGTGCCTGGAGTTGCCTGCTGCAGCTGCTGGATAGGCCTCTGTCTTAGTCAGGGTTTCTATTCCTGCACAAACATCATGACCAAGAAGCAAGTTGGGGAGGAAAGGGTTTATTGAGCTTACACTTCCACACTGCTGTTCATCACCAAAGGAAGTCAGGACTGGAACTCAAGCAGGTCAGGAAGCAGGAGCTGATGCGGAGGCCATGGAGGGATGTTCCTTACTGGCTTGCTTGCTCAACTTGCTTTCTTATAACACCCAAGACTACCAGCCCAGGGATGGCACCACCTACAATGGGCCCTCCCCCTTCCCCCTTGATCACTAGTTGAGAAAATGCCCCACAGCTGGATCTAATGGAGGCACTTCCCCAACTGAAGCTCCTTTCTGTGTGATAACTCCAGCTTGTGTCAAGTTGACACACAAAACCAGCCAGTACAGTCTCCTTGGATTAATGGATTGGTTGCCTGAGGCTGTTGAATTACCTCTATTGTTTGAGGGACCCGTGGTAGGGCCCTCACCAGTTTTCCCTGGTTTGATAAGATTCTTGTATTATTAGGGATTACAGTAGCAGCAGATAAGGGAGGCCATTTTTATGAAAGCAAGATTTGCATTCTTTTTCCCAATGAAATCCCCTCTGCATCATGAGGGGGAACAAAGAAAGAGGTCTGTTTGGACTTCTGTTCTGAGCAGGGTCAGGAGTGTTAACTTTTAGGGTACCTCCTGCTCTTTTGGGACAGTGTTTGCTGTATGTCCAGGCTTGGTATATGAACAACATTTGCAAGGCCTGCTGGGTTAAATTTTTTTTCTTTCCTTGATAAGTAAGATTCTGACCAGTACTCTTGCCTTGCGAACTTGTTGTAATGGGTACACCTTGAAGATATGAAGTAGTAACCTCAGCACATGCTTTAGTAAAATCAGAAATATTTTCAGATTTTTAAATTGTCTTTAGAAGAGACGGACAGGCAGGTGTAGCATTCTCAAAGGTCAGTTGTTTTAAAACCATCTCTTTTGCTCCAAAGCTAAGTATCATTTTCTCTATGTTGGAGGGGTTTGCAAGACCCGGGTGAGATTCCTGAGTCCACCTACCTTCTTCAGAGTCCCTGTTTCAGATGCTGGAGGCTCCAGTTTGGTTCTCTCTTGAAGGAAGCAGAGGAGAGGGAGAGTGTCAGCGGGGGTAGGGGCAAGACTTGGTCTTGGGAGATGTTTAGGGTTGCCTTCAAATAATAAAACATATACTTGTCTTAAGTCTAAGTCACTTTGCAGTGGCAGCTGACTTGCTTGTCTGAGTACCTCTGAGGCCAGAAACTGCAGCCTCTGGGGTTTAGCACCTCATCATAAAACTGCAGGGGATCAGGTAAAGTCGCCTTTGTGCTCTCTCTGCAGGAACTAGGCAGCTCTATCTCCCAGCCTGCTAGTTAAAGTTGCAAGAAGAAAAGAAGAGACACTTTGAAAAGTGATTTTAATCTTTATTTCTAAGTTTTTCTCCTAAAAGCTCATCACCTTCTCCTCCTCCTCTTCCTCCTCTTCTTCCTCTTCCTCTTTCTCCTCTTCTTTTTCCTCTTCTTCCTCCTCCCCCATTCTCCTCCTCCCCCCCTCCTCCCCCCTCTTCCTCCTCCTCCTCTTCTTCTTTCTTCTTCTTCTTTGTCCTCAGCATGTATATGTCTTTTAGAATATGTGATCACATGGTCAAAATTTCACCATGAGTTTACATATGAATCCAAATCATAATTGAATAAGAAGTTTACAATGGAAATGTTTGCAGGCAAATCCATTAAGAGTTAAGAGTCTGGCTAAACATGCATTATCTGTCTCTAGCTTTACAGGTTCATGGAGAGTTAAAGATCATAACTAAGTTATCACTCAAGTTTGTAAAGATAAGCAGAGTCAATATTTTAGCTTCTGCCCTGGCACCTACAACAAATCTTTAGTTCCCTTTTAATGACTTTCGGCTAATTGTTCTACAACCTCTTGGAATGTGTTCTAAGTTATAAATGCCTAGTTTTTAATCTCAGAAACAATTAACCCATGGCACAGAGTTCTAATTGCAGTTTTCATATCAGAGAGGGCTTTAATAGCAGTCCTGTCATGAAGGGCTTAACAATTACTAGTATAATTTTAAGAATTTTTGTTGTTGTTTTTGTTTTTTCCAGACAGGGTTTCTCTGTATAGCTCTGGCTGTCCTGGAACTCACTCTGTAGACCAGGCTGGCCTCGAACTCAGAAATCTGCCTGCCTCTGCCTCCCAAGTGCTGGGATTAAAGGTGTGTGCCACCGCCCCCACCGCTGCCCCCGCTGCCACTGCTGCAGCCCCCTCCTCAATTTTAGGATTTCTTATAGGATTCTCATTAAGAATTAAGAAGTCGTCTATCTGCCTACATAGCATCACTACAAGACAGCAAGCACATCTTGGCCATTCTGCAAAAATCTGCTCAAAAGGGTGGGCTAATACCTACCGATTGTTATATATGTTTAATAAGAACAGGAAGAACATATTAATAGCATGACCGTTTCCTCAAATATAATCTCTTCCACCTCTTCTGCAAGGGCAAATCCACCATAGTTTTATAGTCCTTGGTGGAACCATCCCAGGAAGACCACCTGCTAGTTTTTAGCTTCTCCTGGATGGCTCCTGACTCTATTGTTTTTGGTATTATTATTGGGGGGGGGGGGATGGAGGAAGTGGTGTGTGTGTGTGTGTGTGTGTGTGTTTCAACTAGGCACATTAATGAGTGCCTGTTATATACTCCACCTGGGACCAGGTACCAAACACAGCAGTGGAGTGAGCAGGAGGAAATGACTTCAGCTTTTGATGCAGGAT
This sequence comes from Apodemus sylvaticus, assembly GCF_947179515.1. NCBI lineage: Eukaryota > Metazoa > Chordata > Mammalia > Rodentia > Muridae > Apodemus > Apodemus sylvaticus. Next base: position 48,291,028 of record NC_067493.1, on the reverse strand, counting down.
GGCTTGGGATCCTTCCAGGTCTCTTCTTACACAGAAACACAAGAAAGGAAACTTTGGTTTCTTCTGCCCATGTCCCCAACACAAGACTCTAGCCCTGCCGTATCTGACACAGAAGCGGTTCCCGGCCACACATGGGCATGGAACATGGAGACTGTGGCCTGTGCACTCAGGTTGCGCTTAAGTGGCTACAGCATGCGGGCTGGGGGTTCAGGAGGTGCCGGGGTCAAATAAAAAGTGCCGGCGCTGGAGAGATAGCTCAGCAGTTAAGAGCACTCGCTGACTGCTCTTCTGAAGGTCCTGAGTTCAAATCCCAGCAACCACATGGTGGCTCACAAGCATTCGTAATGAGATCTGACTCCCTCTTCTGGAGTGTCTGAAGACAGCGACAGTGTACTTACATATAATAAATAAATAAATATATTTTTTAAAGTGCCTAAAATTTGTAATTTCAGAACTTGGGATCCTAAGACAGGATTCCTGTGAGTTCCAGCCCAGAAAGGTCTGTGCAGCAGAAGCTCCACAATAAAATCATACAGAAATAGAAACAGGCAAACTAGACAGAGATTATCAAAAGAGTGACCATCCTCCTGTTCTGGCGCATCAGCCTCCGTCTGAAAATGTAAGCACCGGTCCTTATAATTTTAAAAATCACTTTATGTATGTGCAAGTTTTTCCTGATCCCATGTCGGCACCACTTGCATGCAGTACCGACAGAAGCCAGAAGATGGCACTATATCATCTGGAACTGCAGTTACATTCAGTTGTGAGCCGCCAGCCACCATGTAGGTGTGGGTGCAGTGGGAGGGGGAGCGTTAAACTGGCCCTCCGGAAGAGCAGCCAATGCTCTTAACTGCTGAGCCGTATCTTCACAACATCTTACAAATGGTTTTAAAGTGGCCGCTAGAAAACGTGAACTTACCTCAAGGTTTATACTGGATCAATGAACCAGCCCCACCCAGGCAGGGCTTCCCCTGGTTAAAGATCAGGCTAACAAGGAACTGGCTCAGCCACGGAAGTAAGTGCTCGACCTGCAAGCCTCAGGGCCATGGCCAATCTGCTAAAACAGCAAGCCTGGGCCTTGCACCTTGCTTGGTGGCTAAGAGTACTTCCTGCCCTGGCAGGGCTCCTGACTTTGATTCGCAGCACCTGTGTTAGGTGACTCACGGCTGTCCGTAACTCCAGCTTCAGAGGTCAGGCTTGTCCAGCAGGCACAAACACTAGCGCTTGTGTGCCACACCCACAGGCAGAGAAAAACATAAAACATTAACACGAATATAAGCAACCAGCGAGGTGGCATGCAGTGACCCTCGTGCTCTAGAAGCACAGACAGAGAGGTTCCTGCAGCTCCCTGGCCACCCACAGTAGCCTAGTGGGGAATCTCAGGCCCTAGAAAGATCTGCTTTCAAAAGCAAGTCAGCTGGAGCCTCAGGAGTGCCACTTGAAGCTGACATTCTGCCCCCCGCCCCTCCCACCCCACCTCCACCACCCTAACCATCACCAATAACCACCACCACCACAACATCTTCCACAAAGGAAGCAAAATAGTTCCATAATTCAGTGTGGCTTGTCAGACCAACAATTACATACAAACCTTACAAGCACTAAAGGCCCACATGTGGGCTCCTGCTCACTAACAGGGCAGGACATAGTCCAGGACCACCAGTTCCAACTTCCTTCTTCAGTCAGGGAACACATACCTGTCTGCTGCAGGGCAGCGCTGAAGGTCACTGCAGCCCAGGCTGTGATCCTCTCCTGTCCCCACACACCTCTCCCATGCTACCTCTCACTTTCTTCTTGACCTCTTGGGGTTTCCTTCCAACATGCCCCAAGGCCATGCATGACATCACCAGTGCCCTAGCATCAGGCAGACCCCGCCCCAGGAGGGGAGAGGTCCAAGTGCAGGTCCCTCTGTGTCTCTGTGGCTGTGACACAGCCCTGCTGAGTCCCATTGGCCACATGACAAGGAGACAGGGAAGACCAGACGCTTCATGGACCTGACAGTCGCTTCAGAGTCCACAGGGTCCCAGTCCTGCCACTCCTTAGCTGAGTGTCCTTGAGCTAGAGGCTTTAGCGCTCTGGATCTCCATAACACTCTCTCTCTCTCTCTCTCTCTCTCTCTCTCTCTCTCTCTGTGTGTGCGTGTGTGTATGTGAGAGAGAGAGAGAGAGAGCACAAGAGAGAGCATGTGCATGGTCTGTCCTGTGCAGGTAGTCCTGAGTTGTTGGTTTTTGTTTTTTTCTTAAAAAACAAACAAACAAACAAACAAACAAACAAACAAACCCAGATTCAGCATCCAAGGGCACCAGGCAGCCAGCAGAGTTCCTCCATGGCCTCTGCCTCCCTCAGTGATGGAGTGCGATGCAGGGATGTAAGCCCCACAATCCCCTTCCTCCCCAGGTTACTTTCCAGATCACCTTTCCCACAGCACTCAGAGCAAACTAGGACAGAAGCTGGTCCTAGGGACAGGGCGCTGCTGTGACTGACCGCCATGCTGCTCCTTGGGAGGATTGATAAGGATTATGGGACTCTGGGTTGGAAAGCTGTGGAGAGCTGAGAGCCCAACCTGCTGTTTGTGGGAACTTGGAGGACGGGAGAGCTGAGAGTCAGGGAGGTGTCAGAGGCTGGAGTGTGAAGTGTGAGAGAAAAGCAAGGACCCCATCTGGGCTGTTTGTGTGCTGAGTTTGGATTAAGAATCAGTGGTTTCTCATCATCTGGGGCTGAGACTTGGCTCTGATTAAGAAAAGATAGGGTCAAGCCATCTGAAAAGAGTCCTTCATGGTCAGCAAACAGAAGCTGTGGTCCAGGGTTTCCAAGACTGCATCTCTGGACAGCAGCCACACCTGGAAGTGCAGAGAGGTCTCCCAGGCAGTAAGGCTTTGGTCTCATGAAACCTGCAGGGTTAGAGGGGTCATGGGAAGCAGCTGAGGCCTGGCACTGAGAGAGGCCAGGAGAAGCCATGGTTGCAAGCGCAGCCTCAATGGCCGTGGAGACCCCGAGACCCTGGACTTGCCCTGAGCAGGAGACAACTGCCAGGAACAGAGCAGTGTGAGAACAGAGCTGGGCTGAGCCTGAGAGCAGCTGTGTGTGCTGTGCACGGCAGAGCCCGAGAAGCCCAGGCAACTGTGAGTCTCATATATCAGATATTTTGCTCTGTTGGGTTTTGGTTGTATTATTATTATTATTATTAATTATATGTGAGCACACTGTAGCTGTCTTCAGACGCTTCAGAAGAGGGCACCTGATTTCATTACGGATGGTTGTGAGCCACCATGTGGTTGCTGGGATTTGAACTCAGGACCTTCGGAAGATCTGTCAGTGCTCTTAACTGCTGAGCCATCTCTCCAGCCCCCTGGTTGTGTTTTGATCGGATTGGGACAGTGACCTGGTTCTTCCCTTTTGGAAAAAGAAAATATTGAGTTTGTGCTTTTAATTTTATTTGAGCCCACAGTTGAGAGACTAATCTCGAGTCTTGAAATTTTAAATAATTTTGATATTCTTTAAAGCTATATTGTGTTTTATGATGTGATATTGATCTGATATCTTAAGGAAAATCAAGAAAGGAAAGGTTGTGGTTCAATAGAGATATGTATGCGAGCAGCAGCTTGAAAGTAGGTTATTTATGAATGTGAGTTTTTGTCAACTAGACATAAGCTAGGGTCATCTATCAGGAGACACCCTTAAGACTGACTTTCCTTGCCAGGCGGTGGTGGCGCATGCCTGTAATCCCAGCACTCTGGGAGACAGAGGCAGGCAGATTTCTGAGTTCGAGGCCAGCCTGATCTACAGAGTGAGTCCCAGGATAGCCAGGGCTACACAGAGAAACCCTGCCTTGAAAAAACCAAATCCAAAAAAAGAACACTACCTTTCCTCATCTAGTCTGGTTTAGGGTAGTCTGTAGGGACACACTCGGGGTTAGGGATGGATGTGGTTGGTGCTGTACCTGAGTGTGTGCGCTCTCCATAATAAAGCAATCTGAGTGAGTCACGGAGGTGAAGCCAGTGAGCGGGATTCCTCCATGGTCTCTGCTTCAGTTCCTGTCCTGACTTCCCTCAGTGATGCGCTGTGACTGGGATGTGTAACCAAGTAAGACCTTTCCTTCCCAAGGCACTCTTGGTCACGTGATAAAGCTGTCCAGTCAATAGACAGCGAGCTAGAATAGACCTCTTCTCTGGCCTGTATCCTGGCCTGTATCCTACTCTCTACACATAGAGTCCACAGTGTCTGGGCAGATGCCTTACCAGTTGATGCCAGTGCTTGACCAGAATCATGAGATTCTTCAACTTGGGCGGACGATCCCTCAGGAAGTTTTACTGGAGCTCCGTGAAGCTCAGGGAGAAATCACCCTCCTTCTCCAGGGCGGTGCACTCACAGATGAGTTGGGCATAGGTGTCTATATAGATTTCAGAGTCAAGCTTCTTGTTTCCCACTTCATTTATATATAAAAAAAGTTTCCTTCATGTTTAGACTCTGCTCTGCTCTGCCAATCTTCTTCTCTCTAGGGTTACAATCACTGTCTACGGGGCTCAGTGAACAGAGCACTGATTGACCAGAGCAAGCCTTGCTCCCCATATCGGCATGACCTCACCATACCTCAGGATTGTGTACATGAATCCGTCCTAGAAAGTCTGTGCCACCAACTGCTCTTAGTAGGCTGCCTCACTCACAGGTCTGGAGACAGTGGTGGGAGGAAACATCTCGCTGTGGTCTCTCAAGAGAGACCATAGAATCATTTGATAATGGCTACTGATGGTCTGAGTGTGCATATCTTCTGCTTGTCAGTTGTCTTCTGTATACACTCCTGCTTGCATCAAACTTTACTCTGTAGCAGGCTACATACTGCATTTGCACGTTATATCACATGCTTACAGTCTCTGCTCTATTTTGTGTATAGTGTGTGTGTTCTGTGCACTTGTAGAGTGGATGGGTTCAGGCTAAGGAATAGATGCGTGTGAGGGTGTGTGTGCCTGTGTGAGTAGACGAGTTAGGCATCAGGCTGTGTCTTCTTCCTTAAGCGTGTTCATAGGTGTGGCCACAGTTACAGCAGCCACACCATCAGGTTTTGATGCTGGCACAGGGCAAAGGCACTCATGGATGAACTTGAGACACACCCAGTCACTCAGTGACTGAGGGAGGCCTTTCACTTATGTGTTTATTTTCAGTTACAGTGCTTAGCACAGAGAAGGGCTTATCTGCTAAGTGATATTGGGTAAGCTTGTGGTTGGGGTCCTCTGTTGTACTGTTGCCAACAGAAGCATTCCCAGGCCAGTCCTTTTTTGGGGGGAGCTACTACCTCACAGGAAAGCTGCCTCAGGCTGGGGGAGTCCATGAGAAGACAGGCTTCTGGGGGAACCCCCTCCCAGCTCATTTCTGGATGGATCACTGTCCCGCGCTTCCGTCTCGCCAGCAAGAATGACGCGGCACACTTAGGATCCTTCTATAGAAAGCTTTAATGCATCTTGAGAGGGAGAGCATAAGCTTACATGGCGGAGACCCCGAGGGAGTGCGAACCCAAGTCTTATATAGGCAAGTCCTCCCGCCTTGGACGTGGCGTACCCTGGTTGGCTGTGGCTCATTACCCCATATGATGCCACGAGGTAGGCAGAGACTCAGTGGCGGGAAACTCAGCTCGGGCATGCGCACTCGGCCTGTTTACGGCTCAGCAAGAACAGGAAGTAGGCGCCATCTTGTAATGGAGGACGTAGGAGCGTTCGGGTGGCTCCCGACAGATCACCTCCTCTGAGCCCCCTCCACTGAGCAGGGTTCTAAGCTGTGCAGCTTCCCACAGCAGGCTGCCTGGTCCTCCTCCCAGGCTGGCCCTCTCAGTCCCTGCTGCCTGAGACTCTGGACTGTCTCCATGGCTCTCCTAAGCCAAGGGCTTGTCCCTAAGTTAATAGCAGCAATTCCCACAGTGACCAGCAGGGGGTGCTGTGTCCCCCAAATGTAAAGTCTCAAGCATTGTCTAAGCTTCCCAAGCCCCTACTATGCTGTCAGGGATGTTCCTGGTTGTCTTTGGGTAGAATTGGGCAATTTGTCATTTTGAAGACACACTGTGTGAAAGGCCTCGTGTGAGATCTTCATGTAGAGGAACCTTTAATGTGTAATGGTATAACATGTGTGTGCATGTAGGAGGTTGGGTGGCACTGGCGGGTGTATGGTTTTCTTAAGAGTTTCTCTGAGAATTTCTCCATCCTGCACAAATGCTCCCATGGGCCTCTATCTACACAGGTTTGAGGGCTCCCATTCTTTGGGAGAAGATTCATGAGTTATTTATTTTCAGGGAGTTCTATGCTGCCTTATGCTTAGAGAGACCAAATCCATATTCAGTCAGGAATAGCACTGGTATTCCAAGCGGGGTTTCTAAGATGCCCCCATCCCATAACTGAGCCAGCTTCCCACTTAATATCCACCCCAGCTTACCTTTAAAAAGATACTCTGGGTGAATTTCTCAAATGATAAGGGTTTTCAGTTCAGGAATAGAAGGTGTGGGCTGGGCAGATGGCTCAGTAATACGCTGTCTCACAAGCATGAGGACACATGTCAGACTCCCAGGACTCAGGGAAAACCGGGGAGTAGTGGGGGTAGGATTGTAACCACAGGGCTGGGGAGGTGGAGACTCGAGGGTCCCTGTGGCTTTTTACCCAGATGGTCAAGCTTAATTTGTGAATTCTGAACCAGGGAGAGATTAGGTCTCAAAAAGATGGATGGCTCCTGAGGTGGATAACCTCCATTCACATCATGCTCAGACACAAGGTATTGATATGCGACAGCCCCATGCAGGAGGGAATCCATGAGCAAGAGAAAGATGGAGAGAGAGGGGGTGGAGGGAGAGAGAGAAGAAGGAGGAGGAGGAGGAAGAGGAAGAGGAGGAGGAGGGAGGAGGAGGAGAGGAGGAAGAGGAGGAGAAAGAGGGGAGGAGGAGGAAGAGGAGGTAGAGGAGAGGGGAAGGGGGAGAATGAGAGACCCCAACTCAATGTTTTTAGATCCCTAAACAACTAGCCCAGTAACTTGTTTTTCTGCTTTCAGCTTGAGAAAGATAGCCCACCCTGTTCCAGGAACTAGCTCACCACATTCTTGACACACTGATGACTGGCCCAATGTTTAACTATACAATGCCCCAAGGATGTTTGCTCCAGATAATCTCTAACCTTCCTTAAGGCATAAACTATTGCCTGACTTTCTCATTTTGTACTTCCCCGTTCTGTGCAAGATTTGTTCTCCACCCCTTGCCTGGTGAATTTTGTCCTCCACCCCTTGCCTTGTGATTTTTCCTCTTTAAATACCCCTGACTTTAGTTGCACGGGGTCCCACAGTCTTCTACCCCTGCGTGGTGTACGACTGTGGATCCCAGAGCCTCTGGAATAAAAATCCTCTTGCTATTGCATCAAGACTGTTTCTCGTGAGTGATATGGGTGTCACCTTCCGAGGCATGGGGTGCTGGGGTGCCCTTGTTTTTTGGGTCTTACAAGAGGAGAGGGAGGGAGAGGCAGAGAGAGAGAGAGAGAGAGACAGGGAGAAGTAGACAGAGAGAGACTGGTAGCCAGCCACTCGGACAGAAGGACAGAAGATAAGATGAAGCGGGCAGAAAGGCCAAGCTGAGGCCCCGAGGCAGTCTGACTTACCCAGGACGCCTGGCCTAGCCACACCCTACATTCCACCTCCTTCTGCAGCTCAGGGAGCTTAGCTTGAAGCTCAGAAACAAGGGGCTGGGCTCCTCTGGATTCTGAAGTTCATAACACAATTGAAACTCTTCCTCCCCCGGTAGTTTGCACAGCTGTTCCTTAATTTCCTTCAGGAACTCTCCCCAATGCTCAAACACCTCGTTAAACCTTTTGAGATTTTTGAAAAGGACCATGATGTTGACTTCTGCCATGTCCTTCAGGTCTGAGTCACTGTCAAAAGAGCTGCTCGGAAAGACAACGATGAGAAAGAAAGGTAAGGGGGTATGGGAGGCGCCCTAGCAATCCAGACTTTGAAAAGTCTCGGAGCCAAACAACTAGGATAAAGGATGGAGAGGAAGCTGGCGTATGTGCAGAGGAATACTAGTCAGCCCTGAAGAGTGAAAAGGGAATCTCTGTTTAAAACAAACAAACAAAGCCCCGGGCACGGTGGCGCATGCCTGTAATCCCAGCACTTGGGAGGCAGAGGCAGGCGAATTTCTGAGTTCGAGGCCAGCCTGGTCTACAGAGTGAGTTCCAGGACAGCCTGGACAGAGAAACCCTGTCTTGAAAAAAAACAAAAACAAAAACAAACCAACCAACCAAACAAACAAACAAACCACCAAGGTTCTAGATTGCCTCATCTTTTGGGAATGAGTCAGACTCAGAATGTCAAACATCTGTGTTCGTCCATGGAGGCTGCATTTAAATATGCATGGGTGAATGCTTGAAGGCTACTGTGTGTATGTGTGTGTGGGGTGGTGGTACTAAATGAAGTGGGGAGGTAGGGAGAGTAATGGGGAGAGACAATATAGCATGTGGAATAGCTGCACACACTCTCTGGGGGAGGTCACAGTGGAGGGTCAAGGATGGTAGCAGGTGGGAGGAGATTGTGGTAGCAGGTGAATACAAGCATATGAAACTTCTGTCTGTCGTGACCCCTTTCCTTGGGAAAATATCGAGGATAATATGCCAAAAAGTACACCATGCCCCTTGTATAAAGACACTGTAACAGCAATAAAAAGTCACAGAACAAAATTTAGAACTAAGAGAACTGAATTCATAAAGAGAAAATTTTAGAGACAATAATAACAAATGATAATGCCCAGAGCCTCCCTAAATAAAATGCTGAGCACAATCACTAACACACTTTGCACCCCTGACATAGATGAGTGGACATGACAAAACGACATTTCTGCAGACTTGACAGTGACTGAGGTTGGGATGGTGTCATAAAGTCCCATTTGACAGATGGGAACATGGACAATGAATGTCCATCAGTCAGGTCATCCAGCAGGCAGTATCTATGTTCTGTTCTCTCCCCTGTGCCCTAGCTGGGGTATACATGAGGACACTGGGCACAGAGCAGGTAGGTAACTCACACCCCACTAAGGACTGCAGTCTGGCCTCTGAGAGTCCTCTCCCGCCCCGCCCCGTCAGCTCAGGCTAGTGGGACTCACCATCACAACCCTGGAGACCCTCACAGGGTGGGCAGCACCTCGAAGCATCTCTTCTCCAGGACAGCACATATGCAGTTGATGTCTGCTCTGCCCTTATTAAGGATGTGATCCTCTATGACGTCATCCAGCTCCCAGGCCTGGGTTCTACTGAGATCCTTCGCCATCCTGAGGCCAGGAATGTTTGCTGACTGCAGCCTGGCTAGCTGCCCCTTATATCCATAGCTGGCTTCTCTTTCCCAGGAAAGGCAGGCGAATCAAACCCCTGCATCTGCCACCTCTGGCTCCTGGGCTCCCTGACACTCTGTAAACAGTGGGGATGGTTTACCTACAGGCATTTCTTTGAATTCTCAAACTTTCATCACAGCTGGCTGAAGACCAGGAGCATGAGTCATCATAAACTTAATCACTGCTGTTCTTCCTTCTTAGTCTTGTATTTTTACTCAAGAAAAAGTAGTTTTATACTCTCCTAAACATTTAACAGCAAAATGCATACACACTGTGAAATCTCTGAATGGTGCTAAATGGCTGAAAAACAAGGTACACAGTTGGCCACCACAGGAGTGTCACACATGACATCATCAGTGCATCAGGCAGACCCCGCCCCAGGAGGGGAGAGGTCCAAGTGCAGGTCCCTCTGTGCCTCTGTGACTGTAACACAGTCCCACTGAGTCCCATTGGCCACATGACAAGGAGACAGGGAAGAAGCTTTGTGGACCTGACAGTGGCTTCAGAGTCACTGGATGAGTGTCCCTGAGGTAGTGGCCTCAGTTCTGAGTCTCCTTTACACTCTCACCATGTGTGTCAGCATGTTATATATGTCAGTGTTTTGTGTGAGTGTGTGTTTGTGTGTACATGTGAGTTTGTGTAATCGTGAGTGCATTGCAGGAGTGTGTATTGTGTGAGTTTCTGTGTGTGTGTGTGTGTGTGTGTGTGTGCACACGCACGCGCGCGGCGCGCGCGCGCGCGCGCGCATGTGTCCGCATGTGTAACAGCACCGAGATGAAGGTCAGAGGACAACTTGGGGGAGGGTTGTTTTTCTCCTTCTACCATATGGGTTTTAGGGATCAAAGCCAGGTCTTCAGTGTGGGCAGTGCCTTTACCCACTGAGCCATCTCGCCAGCCCATGATATCCCTGAATGGTGAGAAAAGAAGAGGGCAGCAGGGCCCCCACAGGAGTGTGGAGACCTTTAGCCAAAGTCCACGTCTCAGTGAGAATATTCTTGAAGTAGATGGAGTGACCTTGCTGTGTGTAAGGGGACAGGATGTTGACAGGGTCTCACCGGCACATCCCAGAAGCTCACCAGGAACCATCCTTGTTCTTACAGTAGGAGCTCGGCAGCTAAGCCTGAGCAGCCATCAGCGCAATGGGTCTGAACCAGCTATGTTTCTTGTTGGGTCGGTCTGGTCCAGGATCACTGGCCTGCAGAGATGCATTCAGAGAGGAAGCTGACCAGCCTGCTAGGGCCCCAGGTACTGCTGCATAGAGGCAGAGGAGAAGCCTTGCAGAGTGTCCCTATCCAAAGTTTGGCCAGAGTTGTTGTCCCACAGCATACCTGGAGGGATCCTTGGGAAAGATCTATGAGGCCTGGGTTCTAATCCTCTACCCTTTAATAGCTCTGTGTCCTGGGGCAGGTCCCTCAGGCTCTCTGATCTGTGAGATGGGAAGAGTTGGACCAGTCAGTCTCATGGGAAAACTGAACACAATGCAGGATGAAGACATGTCACTCCCTAGGGTGACATAGTTCTTTGTTATTTACAGGGAATTGGTCCACCCCAGGCCTCACAGCCCTTATGATGCTGTTACTGTTGGAAAATATCAGTTCCCACTCCATGTCCTCCCCTTCCTTTGCTGATTGGGTCTGGACAGTGTCAGAGCCTTGGTCTCCTCATCTGCAGAAAAGACAGTCTACCCCTGCCTCCCAGGGCTGTAGGACCTCATGTCAATCAGGTGACAGTGCCCAGTGCGGGAGAGGCTGCGTAGACACAGAGCTCCCATCTCCCCCTCTCCACACGAGTGCAGCCTGACAGAAGCAGAGCCATGTGGGGACAGACGGCTGGCTTTTGAGCTCAGGAAATTGGAGGAGATGACATAATGCACTCTCCAGTGAATTTGAAGCTGCTTGTACTTGCTGACCAGTTCCAAGACAATTTGAAAGCCTTCAACTCCTTTGAACCTTGTGACATTACTCCCATGCTCCCAGGCGTAGACTGTGAACAGCTCCAGGGTGCACTGTGGGGGCAGTGGGTCACCCAGCTTCTCCTCACACTGAGAAGAGAAAGGCAACTATAGTGGATCCAATAAGAATGGCCCCCAGAGACTCATGTGTTTGAATGCTTGCCTTATAAGGAATGGCACTATTAGGAGGTGTGGCCTTGCTGGAGGAGGTGTGGCCTTGCTGGAGGGGTGTGGCCTTGCTGGAGGGGTGTGGCCTTGCTGGAGAGGTGTGGCCTTGCTGGAGGAAGTGTGTCACCTTCGGGGTGGGCTTTGAGGTCTCCTATGCTCAAGCTACACCCAGTGTGTGGTGGATGCACAGTCTCCTGCTGCCTGCAGATCAAGATGAACTTTTAGCTCTGTCTCTAACACCAAGTCTGCCTGCATGCTGCCATGTTTCCTTCCGTGAGGATAATAGACTAAAGTTCTAAAAGAGTAAGTCAGCACCAACTATATATTTTCCTTTATAAGATTTCCTTGGTCAGGGTATCTCTTCCCAGCAATGAAATCCTAAAATAGGAAAGCAATCACGTACACACAGGCACACATGTACACACACACACACACACACACCACAGTCCTAAATCAGTGCAGAGAGCAAGCAACAGAAAATGGAGGGAATTCTCACTTCTTCTCTCCCATAGTTATGGCCACAACTCATAGGTGGAGACTCTCTGACAGCAGAGTCTCCTCGGTAGACTCTGACCTTCCCTGAGGGAACTGGGATGCCAGCCTTCTCGAGATTGCAGGGTCCCTGACAACTGGCACCTAATGTAGGCATGGTCCTCAGGGGAGGTAAGAAAGGTTATTTTTAAAAATTGAAACTTTGGCCTCTCACTGCTAAGTGTTCAGAACCTTAAATGAGAAAATGGAATTAATAATTAATATGGGTTTTTATAGAGCTCAAGAAAAGGAAAATAAAATAAGATAAAATCCCTGTCAGGAAATTTAAAGAAAGAGAGAGAGAGAGAGAGAGAGAGAGAGAGAGAGAGAGATTGAGAGAATGAGAGAATATTTTCTGTCCAGCAGATCCAGGCAGGCCTGGGCAGGGCAGGCCCAGTACACCCCAGAGCTGTTTGGCTTCCAGCCACCCATTCTGCTTCTGCTCTCCTAAGCAAGCTCACTGAATCCCAAGTGAATCAGGCCCCAAGCCCTTTTCCCAACAGTCCTGATGCAGAGAGCCTCCTCCCCGCCACCCCCCTGCTCTGAGTTCCAGAGAGCAGCAAGCAGGCTCTACTGCTGCAGCGTGAGCCAGCTCAGCCCAGGCCTTAGAGTTTCCGGATTGCTTGATTTTGGTTTAAACGTGGTTTGTTTTGCCCTCAGAGTGGGAATAACTCAGTATCAAACGTCCCTTCATGGAGAAAACTAAAACAGGCACAGCTTCTGGAAGGGTCACTATCCGGATATACAGTACACAAGCCAAGGCTGTTTCTACCACCTGAGGACTTGGTCATTCCTTAGACGGAGGACTTTCTCCTCTCCTGCTTATCTGATCAATACATGAAGGAAGCTTAACTCTGATGGTGGGTAAACTAGAAGGGCACACCTTCATATTTTGGGTCACGCCATTGCTAGCCTCGTATCTGTTTAGCGCTATAAGCTGCTTTCTGGAACCTCTTGTCGAATTCTCTGGTGGCTGCTGAAGCTGAGCCGGTTGCTAAGGAATTCAGCAGTGCTGCTGCTGAGGCAGTCGTGTGAAACCTGACAGGAAGACCAGTTCCACAATCTCTGAGCAGAAATTTGACACAAGCTTGAATTAAATCTGGGCCAAGGCGATGGACTCGGGCCAGGACCATTCCAGGGTTCCCACGAATGGCTGAGTCACATTTTCCTACCAGGTCCAATCAGGGACAAGTTTGCCTCCTAACGTCCTTCCTGCTTGCGCACCTCCCACCCACCTGTGATCAAGCCCAGCCTGTGCAGTTGAGACCCACAAGCTTGTTTAGGGAAGCAAAAGCAGGTGGCTTACAGGTTGGAGGCAACATTTTGTTTTATGGGTCACTTAGACGCAGTTATTAAAACTTCAACACAGCCAGCTCTCACAGTATCTCATAGAAATAACCCCTTGCTGATAAAGAGCCTGCAGAAATTATTGTTCCATTAAATAGGTAAAATGAAGGTTGACTATTTGTCCACACAGATATGAACTGACAGATCACAATAGCGCGTTACGTGGGATCTATAATAATTCTACCTAAGAAGTCTTAAGATTAAAAAAATGGAACTCCATGGGTATTCCCTAAAGTTCCATGGAAAAGTCCCATAGAGATTGACTTCACCCCTTTCCAGATGGCTCGCCTAAAGAAAAGGAGCATATATTTTATACGCAAGTTCTACAGGATCCACAAAAGTCTTTGTCCCCACCTCAGCTTACAAAGCTTAAAAGTTTAAATTACCTACAGTCAATCAGATTTTATTAGCTTTCTCAAGCACTGAATGTTTTTCCTGACCTTGTGTACAAATTAAATTAGCACATGGACTATAGAGAAATCTCTCTGTTCTACATAAACTTTATTTTTAAAGATTTATTTATTTAATGTATGTGAGTATACTGCAGCTGTCTTCAGACACCCCAGAAGAGGGCATCAGATCCCATTACAGATGGTTGTGAGCCTTCATGTGGTTGCTGGGAATTGAACTCAGGAAGAACAGTCAGTGCTCTTAACGGCTGAGCCATTGCTCCAGCCCTCTATATAAACTTTTTTGTCACAAGATCTGTGAGCTGTTTGGGAATGGTTAAAAAAAAAAATCTGTGACAAAATTTAGCTGTTAAACCTATATATAGATAATTTTAATTTCCTAGTGTACACTACATATATGATTTGACTCTAGTGCATCATGCTACATTGTAAAAGTATCTTTTATTCACCTGATGTAATTGCTGTCTTGAAGGTTTAATGCCTATGTGTGCTGATCTAGGCCAAGTCCTGGAAGCTTCTAACCTCCACGCAATCTTTTCAAGGCCTTGCGTGTTTTTACTATCTGAGACTTGCTGCTGAATAAACTCTCACTTTCTAGCTCTTTCTGAACTCTGGTGGACTGGTCAACTCTGGTGTTCTGCTGCCACACCAACCGCAGCAGATTCTGTGTGACGAAAATGTTCCACAGACTGAGGCGTTTGACTCCGAAGGGGAGGAAGTCTCCTGGGAAGGCTGTGGAACTCTCCAGTTGGAGGATAATTCTGAGCTGTAGTTCTCCAAAGCAGTTTACTCTAAATTTCCTCTTTTCCTCTTTCACTAGGTGATCCTAAGAGCCTGGTCCGATAAGATAATCTATTCTTTGAAGTGGACTCACTGACTGCAAACTTTTTTAAGAACTACAATGCTTTGCCTCATAGTCATTTACATAATTACAACCTTCCAACAACATACAGGTTTATATGGCTGTGCATATGTAGATGAGGGTGACTCTGACACTGGTAAGGAAAACATTGATTAAGTCAGGAAGCTTTTACAAGGCAAAAGCTAAATGTTAGATAAGAATTACTCACAAAAACTCATTAAGACCCAGGGGGTATAAGAAACTTCAAACTCTTTTTAAAGGTTTGCTGTTAACTGCAAGTCACTCTGTATTCTAATCAGAAAGATTGATGCTATCTGTAAACTGATCCTCTAAATCTGTTACATGAGAAACACCGTACCTGATTGATTTCCTTGTGCCAAATGGTTATGATAATTGTGCCTGCCTCACTGGCTACATCTTTTGAAATGGTAATACCAACTCTTCGGTTATAAAAATCCTTACTTTAGATCTCCTAAATACATTCAGATTCAAGCCATCTCTGTGGTTGTTTCTGTTTGTCACCCCCTGAACCTGTTTCTCTCCTGAAATCCAAAGTCCTCCCTCAGATCTGAGTCTTCCTGCTGGGACTGTCCATGGCGTTCTGGCTCAGAGCTCCTATCTAAGCAGACTGACTCAGTCTGGCTTCTCTCAGCTTCCCCTGAATTGTCTGGCTTCAAACTAACTCTGGCAATATTTTCTAATCTTCTGGCTCCTTCTCATTCTCTGGCTTGTTCTGTCTTCATCTGCGTCTAGCTTGTTCTCTCGCTGCAACCTGTCTCTGTACAACTGCCCTCTCTCTGTGCACTGCCCCTCAAGTAGCTTCCCTTCCTCTCCTCTTGAGAGTTGGGCGTATCCTATTCCGTCAAATCTTTCTCTGATTCTTCACTTTGTCTGCCACTCAATTAGACATCACTTTCAAATTTAGGCACTTCCTTCTACAAACTAACCTTACCTTCATTGTTTGGGATTTTGTACTAAGGATGTGTCTGTATTTCAGCCAAAGGGATTATAGGTGTGTGCTAAGGCAAAACCACACCACAACTAGAAACAGATTTTCCCGTGAACAACATAGTCTTGGGGTTCAAAGTGTGATTAAATATCCTACAATACTATATAACATTTTCATTTTTAAACAGCAGCCACATGGTTTGCCTCTGTCTTGGCTGAGGCCTCATCAGAATGAAAAGGACCTTGTGCCTGGCAGCCATCTCTGTTCACGTTAAAGAGTACATAACATGTGATGTCATCACCATCTTCATCAAAGTGACACTTGGTATAAGGCTTCTGGTTATTGGTAAATCTTCTTTTTAGACTATGGATGCAACAACATGTCTACCATGATATTTTGAATTAGGATTGGGTTTTTTTCAGATTAAAAACAAAACAAAACCTTTTTGTTAGTTCTTTGATTTTCGCATGATGTACTCCAACCTTGCTTATCTCTCCGACCCCTCAAACCCGCCCTCCACCCTTGCAACCTTCCCACTAAAATGGGGGAAAAAACCCTCCATCTTGTTGTGGAAGCTTTAGTGTGTCTCGGTGTGTCCCTCAGTAACGTCCATTGCCATGGGACTATTGGGCTCAAGGCCTCTGGTTTCTGCTACTCTATCAATACTGGCCATCGCTGGGTCTTCTCTCAGATATCCTCTTGTTGCCCTGTGTCATGGAGATCCTGTAGTTTTGGGACTATAGGACTGGTCCCCTTCACACACTCCAGCAGATCATTGATGGGGTAGATGTTGTGGTGGGCCAGTTCAGAGCTCTGGATCTGGGCCCAAGAGGTCTGTGTTCTGGTTTGCCTACCTGCTATCCAGCACTGACACCATCTGGGTGAGTTTTCCTGCCCCGCCCCACCATGACTCATCGATTCAGTGTCATGGCCAGAAAGGGACTCTCATACCCTCAGGTATCGGTAAAGTGTTTTAAATGAAGGGTACGTAATGGATGGTCATCAGACTCCCCAGAGAGGGCACAGACGGGGTATGGATGAGCTGGGCATTGTGACACACTACATCCCCAACATTCAAGCTGCTGAGGCAGGAGGATTCCTGTAAGTGGAAGGTCTATAACAGAGGTCCTTCCTCATAAACACCAGCAGCAAGGGTCACTGAGGTAGCTCAGAGAGTGCAGGTGTTTGTTACCAAGTCTGATGGCCTGAGTTTGGTCCCCGGGACCCACGTGGTTGAACGAGTGAGAGCTGACTCCTACAAGTTGTCCTCTCACGTCACAACATGTCACTAATCTTGCTCCTAAGACATGCCTGCAAACCTGGAGTCCTTCTGATTATGGTTAGACATGGTCAAAAGGACTGAGATTTGTGTGGTTTATCTGCTCTTGTGGGCAGCAAAAGCAAGATAACTTTGGTATCTGGAACCTTCCCCCGAATAGCCTTGTGTAATGTTTATGTAAAGTAACTGGAGTGAGCTAGCTGGGTGTCAGTCTTCCCCGAGAGGCTGTACCCCTCTGATCCTTCGGAAAATGAAGGCTTGGTGAGCTTCCCTCTCTACTGCAGCAGCCAAGACCAACATCAATCAATACGTATGGATCAGTGATCTATGACAAACTCAACACAGCTGTGCTGAAACTGGTGCCAGGTATTTTCTGGATTTCTGTCACTTGCTCTTCTCGTTTTATTGGTGTGTGTGTGTGTGTGTGTGTGTGTGTGTCTTTTGCTGTAAAAAGTCTAGGAGACTATAAGACCATTTTCTTTTTTTGTACAAGACTAAGAAGGTAAGAACAATAGAAACCATGCTGATAGTGCCCCATGCCTCCTGGTTCACAGCCTGCTTCAATGAGGGTTTGAGAATCCCAAAAAATACCAGTAGGCAAACAAACCCCAGTGTTTCCGGGAGCCCAGGAGCCAGAGGTGGCAGATGCAGAGTTCTGATATGCACAGCCCCACCCTTCCTGCGAATGAAAAACCTGCTATGGAAATGATGGACAGCTGACTCCAGAGGCAGTGCTGCAGTCAGCAAACACTCCTGGCCATAAGATGGTGATGGATCTCAGCTGCACCTCGGCCTGTGAGCTGGACAAGTTCATAGAGAAGCACCTCCTTCCCTGTACCAGCTTCCAAGCTGAGGCCGGAGCAGACGTGGACTTCATATGTGCTTTCCTGAAGGAGAGATGTTTCCAAGGTGCCACCCACCCTGTGAGAGTCTCCAGGGTTGTGTTGGTGAGTCCCATTATTCTGAGCTGACTGGGATAGGGTGGGAAAGGATTCTCAGAAGCCAGACTGCAGTCCTTAGTGGGGCGTGAGTTATCTACCTGCTCTGTGCCCAGTGTCCTCATGTATACCCCAGCTATGACACAGGGTAGAAACTAGAACAGAAACACTGCCTACTGGATAACTGGACTGATGGACACTCATTACCCACGTTCCCATCTGTCAAATTGGACTTTATGACAAGAGTCCCTACCCCAGTCACTGTGAAGGCTGCAGAAAAGTCATTTTGTAACTCATTTATGTCAGGGCTGCTAGTGTGTTAGTGATTGTGCTCAGCATTTTATTTAGGGAGGATCTCTGCAGTATCACTTGTTACTTTTTTCTCAAAAATGTTTCTTTTTGTGAATTCACTTTCCTTAATTTTAACATTTATGCTGTGACCTTTGAGTATTGTTACAGACTTTCTTCATGCAATTGTGGTGTATATGTGCCAGGTTTCTCTATTCATCTATCACACTCAGTGGTGGACAGCACTGTCCAGCATACGGACATCCCAGCAGGACTCTGTCCCTTGTCATTCTCATCCTTGTCTTTTAGGGTGGCTCCTACGATGAACACGCCACACTCAAGGGCAGGTCAGAGGCCAACATGGTGGTGTTCCTTAACAACCTCACCAGCTTTGAGGAGCAGTTAAAGCGACGGGGAGAGTTCATTGAGGAAATTCGGGAACACCTGTGCCAGTTGCAACAAGAGAAACTATTTAAAGTGAAGTTTGAGGTCCAGAGCTCAGAGCAGCCCAACTCCAGGTCCCTGAGCTTCAAGCTGAGCTACCCCCAGTTCCAGCAGGCGGTGGAATTTGATGTGCAGCCAGCCTATGATGTCCTGTGTAAGTCAGCCAGCAGCAGAGCCTCAGCCTGCTCCTCCCCATGCCTGAAGCCTCTTCTTTCTCCCTCTCCCTCTCCCTCTCCCTCTCTCTGTGTTGGGGCACTGTATACATGAGTGCAGATGTGTGCACGTGCTTGCCCATGTGGATAAGGGCCAGAGGCCAGCCTTGGATGTCGGTTACTTAGGAGCCTATTTTGGTTGAGAGCTTGGCCTGAACTTTGCTGCCCCGCCTTCCTGACTCTTGCAGTGAGGAGCTGGGATCAGGTGTGGTGTGCGCCCTGATGGAGCCGAACCCACAGTCTCTGGCACCTGGAGCCTCAGCATGTTTATTAGGTAGAGCACGGGGTGGTGGGAGGAGTCTCCTAGTCTCCAGCTGTAAACAAAGATACTTAGACATATTCAGGAGTACACTCGGAATCTTCCACTCCCCAGAAGCTAAGTGAATTTCTTTCTTTCTTTCTTTCTTTCTTTCTTTCTTTCTTTCTTTCTTTCTTTCTTTCTTTCTTTCTTTCTTTCTTTCTTTCTTTCTTTCTTTCTTTCTTTCTTTCTTTCTCTCTCTCTCTCTCTCTCTTTCTTTCTTTTTTTCTTTCTTTCTGTCTCTCTCCTCTCTCTCCCCCCCTCTTCCTTCCTTCCTTTCCCCCTCCCCCTCTTTCTTTCTTTCTTTGGAGATTGGTTGACATGAAGCTGACAGATCCACATATCTGGTCAGACAGTGCACCTGAAGGATTCTCCTGTCTCTACCTCTCCAGCACTGGGATTTCAGGTGTGGACCCTCCAGCCCTTGCAAGCCCAGCTTTTCTATATGGGTCCTGGGATTCTGATTTGGGGTCCTTATATTTATGTAAGAAGCCCTTTCTCCACAGAGCCATCTCCCCAGCCCTGGGGAAACCCTACACTTGCATGGTGGACAGCTCTCTTCATGCCTGTGTGCGGGAACTCTGTGACTATAAAGTGGAACTAGAGATATGGCTAAAAATGAACATCTGCTGCATCTTCTATCAAAGAATGAGAAACCTCAGATCTATGCAGAAACTTGTGCATGTGGGTGGGGGATGGGAGCAGGAGGTAGAACTTCCCCGAGGAGCTCTGTGCCCCTCTGGAAAACTGGAAACCCAACACACACACACCCTCCCACATGTGCACACATGTTATATAATTGCACATTAATGTTGCTCTACATTAAGAATCTCTCACATCAGGCCTGACACAACAGGGGATGGGGGAGGTCTCCAAAATTACAAATTTGCCCAACTCTATCCAAAGACAATCAGGAACACCCTTGAAAGCACAGTGGGTGTTTGGGGCACTTCCAGACTACTTGAGACTTTTTTATCCAGGGAAGCACAGCACCCCTGTTGGCCACTGTGTGAACTGCTGCTATTTATTCAGAGACAAGGCCACTTGCCCTTGGCTTAGGAGAGCCATGGAGACAGCCCAGGGTCTCAGGCAGCAGGGACTGAGAGGGGCCAGCCTGGGAGGAGGACCAGGCAACCTGCTGTGGGAAGCTGCATGAGGCTTAGAACCCTGCTCAGTGGAGGGGACTCGGGGTGTGTGTGTGTGTGTGTGTGTGTGACCCAGAAATGAGCTGGGCGGGGCTCCCCTAGAAGCCTGTTTTGCTCGAGGACTTGCCCAGCCTGGGCAACTTTCCAGTGTGTTTATGCTTTGAGTAGAGGAAGGTTACTGATTTGTTTGAGTTAATTGTATATGCAGCCACTTTGATGAAGTTGTTTATCAGCTTTAAGAGTTCTCTGGTTGAGGCTGGAGGGATGGCTCAGCAGTTAAGAGCACTGACTGCTCTTCCAAAGGTCCTGAGTTCAAATCCCAGTAACAACATGGTGGCTCACAACCATCTGTAATGAGATCTGATGGCAGCTACAGTGTACTTAGATATAACAATAAATAAATCTTTAAAAAAAGAGTTCTCTGGTGGAGTTTTTTTGGGTCAATTAAGTATACTAGCTTATCATCTGCAAATAGTGATAGTTTAACTTCTTCCTTCCCAATTTATATGCCTTTGACCTCCTTTTATTGTCTAATTACTCTAGCTAGAACTTCAAGTACTATATTGAATAGATAGAGAGAGAGGGCAGCCTTGTCTAGTCCCTGATTTTAGTGGGATTGCTTCAAGTTTCTCTCCATTTAGTTTGATGTTGGCTACTGGTTTGCTGTATATTGCTTTTAATATGTTTAGGTATGGACCTTGAATTCCCAATCTTTCCAAGACTCTTAACATGAAGAGATGTTGAATTTTGTCCAATGCTTTTTCAGCAACTAATGAAATGATCATGTGTTTTTTTTCTTTGAGTTTGTTTATGCAGTGGATTACATTGATGGATTTCTGCATATTGAACAATCCCTGCATCCCTGGGATGAAGCCTACTTGATCATGGTGAATGATTGTTTTGTGTTCTTTGGTTGATGTGTTCTTGGATTCAGTTGGCAAGAATTTTATTGAGTATTTTTGCATCGATGTTCATAAGGAAAACTGGTCTGAAGTTCTCTTCCTTTGTTGGGTCTTTGTGTGGTTTTGGTATCAGCGTAATTGTGGCTTCATAGAAAGAATTGGGTAGTGTTCCTTCTGTTTCTATTTTGTGGAATAGTTTGAAGGGTATTGGTATTAGGTATTCTTTGAAGGTCTGATAGAATTCTGCACTAAAACCATCTGTTACTGGGCTTTTTTTTTTTTTTTTTTTTTTTTGGTTGGGAGATTTTTGATGACTGCTTCTATTCCTTTAGGGGTTATGGGACTTTTTAGATGGTTTATCTGATCCTGATTTAACTTTGGTATTTGGTATCTGTCTATAAAATTGTCCATTTCATCTAGATATTCCAGTTGTGTTGAGTATAGGCTTTTGTAATAGGATCTGATTTTTTAAAATTTACTCAGTTTCTATTGTTATATCTCCCTTTTAATTTCTGATTTTGTTAATTGGATACTGTCTCTGTGCCCTCTGGTTAGTCTGGCTAAGAGTTTATCTATCTTGTTGATTTTCTCGAAGAACCAGCTCCTGGTTTTGTTTATTCTTCGTATAGTTCTTTTTGTTTCTACTTGTTTGATTTCAGCCCTGAGTTTGATGATTTCCTGCCTTCTACTCCTCTTGGGTGTATTTGCTTCTTTTTGTTCTAGAGATTTCAGGTGTGCTATTAAGCTGTTAGCATATGCTCTCTCCAGTTTCTTTTTGGAGGCACTCAGAGCTGAGTTTTCCTCTTAGCACTGCTTTCATTGTGTCCCATAAGTTTGCATACATTGTACCTTCATTTCTATTAAATTTTAAAAGGTCTTTAATTCCTTTATTTCTTTCCTGACCAAGGTATCATTCAGCTTCCATGTGTATGTGGGCTTTCTGTTGTTTATGTTGCTATTTAAGAACAGTCTTAATCTGTAGTGATCTGATAGGAGGCATGGGATTATTCCAATCTTCTAATATCTGTTGAGGTCTGTTTTGTGACCAATTATATGGTCAGTTTTGGAGAAGGTACCATGAGGTGTTGAGAAGAAGGTATATTCTTTTGATTTAGGAAGAACTATTCTATAGATATCTGTTAAATATATTTGGTCCAGAACTTCTGTTAGTTTCACTGTGTCTCTGTTTAGTTTGTGTTTCCCTGATCTGTCCATTGATGGGAGTGTAGTGTTGAAGTCACCCACAATTATTGCGTGAGGTGCAATGTGTACTTTGAGCTTTAGTAAAATTTCTTTTATGAATGTGGGTGCCCTTGCATTTGGAGCATAGATGTTCAGAACTGAGAGTTCTTCTTGGTAGATTTTTTCCTTTGCTGAGTATGAAGTATCCTTCCTTATCTTTTTTGATGTCTTTAGGTTGAAAGTCACTTTTATCTGATATTAGAATGGCTACTCCAGCTTGTTTCTTGGGACCATTTGCTTGGAATATTGTTTTCCAGCTCTTTACTCTGAGTAGTACTTGTCTTTGACACTGAGGTGTGTTTCCTGTATGCAACAAAATGGTGGGTCCTGTTTATGTATCCTGTCTGTTAGTCTATGTCTTTTTATTGGGGAAATTAAGTCCATTGATGTTAAGAGACATTAAGGAATAGTGATTGTTACTTCCTGTTATTTTTGATGTTATTTTATGTTTCTGTGGTTATCTTCTTTTGGGTTTGTTGAAAGATTACTTTCTTGCTTTTTCTAGGGTGTAGTTTCCTTCCTTGTGTTGGTGTTTTTCCATTTATTATCCTTTGTAGGGCTGGATATGTGGAAAGATATTGTGTAAATTTGGTTTTACCATGGAATATCTTGGTTTCTCCATCTATGGTAATTGAGAATTTTGCTGGGTATAGTAGTCTGGGCTGGCATTTGTGTTCTCTCAGGGTCTGTATGAGATCTGCCCAGGATCTTCTAGCTTTCATAGTCCTTGGCAAGAAGTCTGGTGTAATTCTGATAGATCTGCCTTTATAAGTTACCTGACATTTTCCCCTTACTGCTTTTAATATTCTTTGTTTTGTGCATTTGGTGTTTTAACTATTGTGTGATGGGAGGAATTTCTTTTCTGGTCCAATCTATTTGGAGCTCTATAGGCTTCTTGCATGTTCATAGGCATCTCTTTCTTTAGGTTAGGGAAATTTTCTTCTATAATTTTGTTGAAGATATTTACTGGCCCTTTAAGTTAGGAATCTTCACTCTCTTCTATACCTATTTCTTTTCCTTAGGTTTGGTCTTCTCATTGTGTCCTGGATTTCCTGGATGTTTTAGGTTAGGAGCTTTTGCATTTTGCATTTTCTTTGACTGTTGAGTCAATGTTTTCTATGGTATCTTCAGCTCCTAATATTCTTTCTTCTATCTCTTGTATTCTGTTGGTGATGCTTGTATCTATGACTCCTGATTTCTTTCCAAGGTTTTCTATCTCCATGGTTGTCTCCCTTTGTGAGTTCTTTATTGTTTCTCTTTCCATTTTTAGATCCTGGATAGTTTTGTTCAGTTCCTTCATCTGTTTGACTGTGTTTTCCTGTAATTCTTTAAGGGATTTTTGTGTTTTCTCTTTAAGAACTTCTACCTGTTTACCTGTCTTCTCTTGTATTCCTTTAGGGGAGTTATTTATGTCTTTCTTAAAGGCCTCTATCATCATCATGAGATATGATTTTCAATCACAGTCTTGTTTTTCTGGTGCTTTGGGGTAACCAGGGCTCGCTATGGTGGGAGAACTTGGTTCTGATATTGCCAAGTAGCCTTGGTTTCTGTTTCTTATATTCTTGCCCTTGCCTCTCACCATCTGGATATCTCTGGTGTTAGCTGGTCTTGCTGTCTCAGACTGGCTCGTCCCTCCTGCAAGGCTATGTGTCAGTACTTCAGGGAGACCACTCTCCAGTAGAAATTTGGTTATGGAGAGCTGTGGTACAGGTCAGCTCTGGGGTGCAGACAGAAACCAGAAGCATCTGTATCCAGCTGATCCTTGGTTCCTATGTCCTGATGGCTCTGGGAGGGTCCCTCTTGGGCCAGGAGTTTGAAGAGAAGTGGTGGTCTTACCTGAGCTCACAGGTGTGTAGGCACTCCTGAGAGACCAGCTCTTTCCTGGCAGTATTTGTGTAGCTCTGGGACACAGGGCCAGCTCTGGGGCACAAACAGAAACCAGAAGCCTCCTGTCCCAGGCAGCTCCTCGGTTCCTGTGTCCTGAAGGTTCCAAGCAGGTTCCCCTGAGCAGCAGTGGTGGTCTTACCTGCACTCACAGGCTTGTCTACACTCCTGGGAGGCTCACTCTCTCCAAGTGCTATTTGCGTATGGAGCCCTGTGGCAGAGGATCAGCTCCAGGCACAAACGAAAACCAAAAACCAGAAGGCTCCTGTGTCCTGAGAGTTCTGGGTGGGTTCCTCTGAACAGCAGTGGTAGTCTTAACTGCCAAGATACTTTCTTTATAGATGAACTGAGAAACAACAATTATGCAGAATCCTACTTCTACCAAAAAATCTACGCCCAACTCGTCCATGAGTGCACCACCCTGGAGAAGGAGGGTGAGTTCTCCATCTGCTTCACAGACCTCCATCAAAACTTCCTGAGGTATCGTGCACCCAAGCTGAGGAATCTCATCCGTCTGGTCAAGCACTGGTATCAGCTGGTAAGGCATCTGCACAGACACTGTGGACCCTATGTGTGGAGAATATGGATACAGGTCAGGGTAGAGGTCTAATCTAGCTCACTGTCTATTGACTGGACAGCTTTATCACATGACCAAGAGTGCCTTGGGAAGGAAAGGTCTTACTTGGTTACACATCCCAGTCACAGCGCATCACTGAGGGAAGTTAGGATAGGAACTGAAGCAGAGACCATGGAGGAATCCCACTAACTGGCCTCATCTCTGTGGACAGCCAGGGCTACACAGAGAAACCCTGTTTCAGAACAAAACAAAACAAACAAAGCAAAACAAAAAAGAAAAGCAAGAGTGGCCCCTGCTCGATGATTATTGTGGAAATTCCTGACCAATAAAGTCGTATAAAAACCACACAATCCTGGTATTATAATTATAAGCCATATGTCTAGATTGGGCAGATCTCTCACTATGTTAACTTACACTCCAGATATAAGACCCTTTGCTACTTACAGTTTCTTCAGGTCACGTGCTTCTGATCTGTTGTGGCTTCTCCTCCTCTTCCTCCGTCCTCCCTCCCTCCCTCCCTCCCTCCTCCCTTTCCTGCACATTCTTCCTTTTCTTCTCCTGAGCCCCAGTCTCAAGCCTCCAGTCCCACTACCCAATCACAGGTTCTTTTAAAGACTTGTTAAAATGGGGAGAAAGTTCACCTAACACCCCCTGAGTACATGATGGTCTGTTCATCCGGAGCAACTGCTCTTGAGGAAGCAGTATTAACATCAGAATACAAACCAGCATCAGGCCAGCTGACTACAGATGACCCTAACTTATGTACCATCACGAGTAGCCCACTTTCAAGTTGATGCTCACACACAGGTCCATAACCTTTGCTTTCTTGATTTTCCCTAAGATCTCACGTCAATATCACATCCTAAAACACAATACAGCTTTAAAAAAATCAAATCCCCTTTTTAAATTTCAACACTTTATTTGTTTTTTTTGTTTTTTTGTTTTTTGTTTTTTGTTTTTTTCAAGACAGGGTTTCTCTGTGTAGCCCTGGCTGTCCTGGAACTCACTCTGTAGACCAGGCTGGCCTCGAACTCAGAAATCTGCCTGCCTCTGCCTCCCAGAGTGCTGGGATTACAGGCGTGTGCCACCACCGCCCAGCAAATTTCAACACTTTAAAAGCTATCTCTCTCAAGTGTGAGATCCATAAAATTAAAAACACAAGTTAAATACTTTCTTACCAGGGCACTGTAATCAGATCCAAACACAACCAAACCCAGCAGAGCAAAAGGCTCAGTATCTGACATCTGGGACTCACAGTTGCCTGGGCTTCTCGGGCTCTGCCGTCCACAGCACACACAGCTGCTCTCAGGCTCAGCCCAGCTCTGTTCTCACACTGCTCTGTTCCTGGCAGTTGTCTCCTGCTCAGGGCAAGTCCAGGGTCTCGGGGTCTCCACGGCCATTGAGGCTGCGCTTGCACCAGTGGCTTCTCCTGGCCTCTCTCAGTGCAAGGACACAGCTGCTCACCAAGGCCCCTCCAAACCTTCAGGTTTCTTGGGAGGTTTCTGCCTCCCAAGGACTGGGATTAAAGGTATGTGCCACCACCACTGGCTTCCAGTGCTTGTTCTCAGTGATTTCTTCCAGTCCATTTTCCAGTCAGTTAACTCTCTCTCAGCTGTGTCTAATCCGAGGTTCCATGGCTGCTGCTTCGTTTGCTTATTTCTCTGTCTGCTTCCTTCTCTGCCAAACCCTTCCTGTCGTGTTCTATGGTCTTAATTTTGCTGTCCTTTTCCAGCTGTGACCTCTTTCAATGGGTGGCTTCTCAGTATTTTCTTGACGTTTTAAAATAATGATGGTGAGGTATTTGTGTATGTGTATATCTGTTCTTGAGACCATGTGGATTTGTGTGTGCTTGTATAGGCACATAAGAATGTGGAGGGCAGGTCCTCAGTCACGCCCCACCTTGTGTAATCAGTCAGGGTCTCACACGTGACACTCAGTGTGCTGGATCAGCAGTCCTGGACAGCCCTGCAGCCCCTGCAAGCCCCGTCTCCACCCCTTGAACTACGATCAGGAGTCAGCTTCCTCAAAAGCCCCACACTCCTGCAGATGCTGGGGATCTGACCTGCAGTTCTCACCCCTGCACGGGGAGGGAGGCGCTTTACCCCTGAGCCATCTCCCTGGCCCCTTCCCAGTTACCTCAGAGACCATGGGAAAACTTCCACAGTGAGCACTCCGTATGTCCCGCCCCCACCCTCACTCCCAGCTGTCACTCATGCTGTCTGGATTCCTCCTGTGCCTGCTGGTGCATGCTGTCTTTGTGGACCACACAGGGTCAGTCTCAACCACTTTTTTTTTTTTTTATTAAAGATTTATTTATTGTATTTAAGTGCACTGTAGGTGTCTTCAGGTACACCAGAAGAGGGCATCAGATCTCATTACGGATGATTGTGAGCCACCACGTGGTTGCTGTGATTTGAACTCAGGACCTTTGGAGGAGCAGTCAGTGCTCTTAACCGCTGAGCCATCTCTCCAGCCCTGTCTAGTCAGCATTTACCTATAGCACAGGAAGGGCCATAGACGGAATCTAAGAGACTGGGCATGCCTCTGGAATAAAGAACCTGTAATGACATCATCAGGTGGCAGCTGAACTGAGCCTGTGAGACGTGGCCTCCACACAACAGCCGAGAGCCCCGTTTTTCTCATTACCTTTCTCTTCTCAGTGTGAGGAGAAGCTGGGCGACCCGCTGCCCCCACGGTACGCCCTGGAGCTGCTCACAGTCTACGCCTGGGAATGCGGGAGTAGAGACTGTGAATTCAACACAGCCCAGGGCTTCCGAACTGTCTTGGAACTGGTCACCAAGTACAAGTGGCTTCGAATCTACTGGACAGTGTATTATGACTTCAGAAAGAAGAAGGTCTCTGATTACCTGCACCAACAGCTCAAAAAGGCCAGGTAGTCTGTCCCTGCCGTGCCTCTGCTCCTGGTGGAGTGTGAGGCTATACTTGTGTGGAAAGGGGGAGGTGGGTGCTCCTGTCTATGCAGCATCTCATGTATTTGGGGCTTTCCTGCTGTCACCTGGTTGACAGGATGCCCTATAGCCCTGGGAGGCAGTGGTGGGCTCTCCTGTCTGCAGTGAGGAGACCAAGGCTCTGACATTGTCCAGACCCAGTCATCAAAGGAAGGGGAAGGACATAGAGTGGGAACTGAGATTGTCCAACAGTAACAGCATTATAAGGGCCGTGAGGCGCCAAAGACCTGGGGTGGACCAATTACCTGTAAATAATAGAGTACTATGTCACACTAGGAAGTGATATGTCTTGATCCTGTGTTGTGTTCAATTTTCACACCCTGTCCTTTGAGACAGGCTGGTTCAACAGTCCACATCTCACAAATCAGAGAGCCTGAGGGACCTGCCCCAGGACACACAGCTACTAAAGGGTAGAAGATTCAAACCCAGGCTTTCCAGGTCATGTCCAAAGATCGCTTCAGGCTTGCTGTATGCTGTGGGGCAGGGACTCTGGCCAAACTTTGGATAAGGATGCTCTGCTGGGCTCCTCCACTGGTCCTGTGCAGTTCCTTGTAGCTGTGGCAATAGCCAACTGGTCTGTTCTGTACTTTGAATGTCATCCTGCAGGCCTGTGATCCTGGACCCGGCTGACCCAACAAGGAACGTGGCTGGTACCAACCTGCTGGGCTGGGGGATGTTGGCAAAAGAAGCTGCTATTTGGCTCCAGTCCTCGTGCTTTAGGAACTGTGACACATGCCTCGTGAGCTCCTGGGATGTGCCGGTGAGACCCCGTCATCATCCTGTCCCCTTGCACACAGCTTCGGTCACTCCATCTACTTCGAGATATTCTCACTGAGACATGGTCTCTTTCTAAATGTCTCCACACTCCTGTGGAGACCAGGTACTTGCTTTGTTTTACAGCCATTTTCTCACCCTTCAGAGCTATCATGGGCTGGCAAGATGGCTCGGTGGGTAAACATACAGCCAACACTGAAGACCTGGCTTTGATCCTTAGAATCCATAGGGTAGAAGGAGAAAAACAAATCCTAGAACTTGTCCTCTGACCTTCATCTCTGTGCTGTTATACATGGGGACACACACACACACACACGGGCACACACACACTTGTGCACACACATGCACACACATGTGCACGCATGTGCACACACACTGACATACATGGAGAGAGTGTAAGGAGATTCAGAAATGAGGCCACTGGCTTGGGGACACTCAGCTAGTGATTGGCAGGGCTGGGATCCCACGGACTCTGAAGCCACTGTCAGGTCCATGGAGCAGCCTGTCTTCCCTGTTTCATTGTCCTGTGGCCAATGGGACTCAGCGGCGCTGTGTCACAGCCACAGAGGCACAGAGGGACCTGCACTTGGACCTCTGCCCTCCTGGGGCGGGGTCTGCCTGATGCTAGGGCACTGGTGATGTCACGTGACCTCAGGGTGGGATGAACATGGGTGCAGTGATGTGGGAAAGAAACCTGAGGAGGTCAGGAAGGAAGGGGGGACATGGAGGGAGGCAGCTGAGGGGACAGTGGCCTGCAGTGCTGTCCTGCAGCACAGAGGTGGCTAGGCCATGGCTCCCATTTGGCAGACCTATTAGTGTAGGGCCTGCCTGTGGGGTCTTATGTGCCCTCAGTGGGAGTGGTCATAAAGGTGTCCTGATGGCCATCTTTCCTGCCTCCGTGTGTGCTGCCTCCTTTCTCAGGAGCTCCATGTGTCCAGTCATGGTGCCCACGCCCAGGGCTGATTTACATCCCCCTCCATGTAGGAATGCAGGCTCCTGACATGATTGTGTCTTTTCCATTACAGATGAAGGTCGAGTTTCCACAGGAATGTGTCCTTCTATGAGCACCAAAGCACTTCTATGCTTGAGAGTCAGGAGCATGGGATCCTCTCTGTGCTGCAGGCCCTTGATCCAGAGGTGGAGGAAGCTGTCCAAGGCCCCAATCAGGGAGGGTCCAACCTGTGGTCAGATTCCAGGCTTCTGACCGCTGCCTTCCCACCCTGCATCCTGTCCCATCACAGACAGCCTTCCTCACAGCCTGCTTCATCTGCCTCGTCCTCAGACAGTGTTCTCTGGGAGACAAGAGATTCAGAAGGGGAGACGGGAACTCAGGCTTGATCTCCACCTGTTGGGAGGTTCTGTCCAATGTCTGATGCCCAACAATAAACCACAGCAAGCAATGAATGTGTGTGTGTGTGTGTGTGTTTCATGCTCAACTAGATACATTTATTGAGCGCATCTTACAATCTCCACATGGGTTCAGTTACTGGGCAACCAGCCAATAGGCAGTGCAGAACTATACTGCTACAGTGTTTGATGTCGGGTGGTGTGGGATGCTTCCAGATCTCTTCTTCATGAAACGGAGACGAGAATCCTTGGCTCCCTCTGTCCATGCTCCCATGAAGGATTCTAGACCTTCCCCATCCCACACCGAAGCTGTTCACCAGCTGCATGTGGCCCTGCAGCCCTGGGTTCTGGCCAGTGTGCATCGAGGTGCATTGTTTCTGCATGCAGGCTGAGGTCCATAGCAGTGCGGGAAAATAAAATTGTGTGTGGTCTGTGACCAACAATGACTTTAAAACTTAGTTGTCTGTGTGAGGATGAGATTTGAAGCACTGAATTAAATCACGGTGCCCTGACTCAAACTCAAAACTCATTTATTCTTGCTCAGACCCTCCTTTCCTTTCTTAATTTCTTTCTTTTATTATTTTTTTCTACCTTCCAACTGGATCATATTGTATGCCTTGCCTGGGGTTCGCAGAACTCCACCTGCCTACCTCAAGCTCCTGCATTCTGGAGTCACACACACACACACACACACACACACACACACCCATTCATACAGAGATCTAATGTTCTATATGTCAGAGCTGTGAACCAGCAGCCTGTGAATACATAAATACAATAGGTTAGCCCCAAAAATCCATATGTGTTTTCTCCACTTGGGCTGCTGCTCATTAAGAAGTCATAGGATAGCTCAGAGCCACCAGCTCCCAACCCCTGTTCCTGTCCTCAGTGTCCACTCTCCATCTCTGGGAAGGGGGAGGGGTGGGTCTCCCTGGCCCCCATTCATTCAGTTCTCACTCATGCAGCCGTGAGGACCCAGAGCCTCAGTGTCCCCGTGTGTGAGAGGATGCATGTCCCCTGGACCTCAGAACAAATCTCGCTCTGCCTTGTTCTTCATCTGCCCTGTTGGCAGACCCAGTGATGCTGCCCAACGACTCCAGTCTGTCTTGCCCCTTCTGAAGCAGGCCTCAGATATACAGAGAGGATTCTAACAAAAGCCAAAAACAAAGGCCAGGGGTCTCCCGCCAAGCTGTGGACCCATCATGTCATCCCTCATTGGCCCCACACTGAGACTCCCTACGAAGTCTTCTGTGTCCCTCTGCCCTCCCAGCACTAGGCACGGGCTCCCGACTGTACCGGATCCTGCTCATCTCAGCCCTGCCCTCCCCTTCAGGACAGCCATTCAGCAAAGCCTGAGACCCCTCCAGGCGGTACACTGGTGGCACCTCAAGGTGTGCCTCAACTGCAGATCAAGAAACAGAGCATTTGATCCAGACCCAGACCTTCTACCCCAGGTCTGGCACGAGGGGACATTCTCATGCCTCAGTGGGAAATCTGGTCTGTGAATTCCCTGTCCAGGACTTT
Organism: Apodemus sylvaticus; assembly: GCF_947179515.1. NCBI lineage: Eukaryota > Metazoa > Chordata > Mammalia > Rodentia > Muridae > Apodemus > Apodemus sylvaticus. Next base: position 48,259,647 of record NC_067493.1, on the reverse strand, counting down.
GCCCTGCTAGTGTAGTAGTGCCATCCAACACTGCTGGTAAAGAGAGACAGAGCCCAGGAGCCCCACAAGGAGCGGATTCCTACAAGTTGTCCTCTGACGTCACGTGCTCACACACATGAAACACATGTAACACAATATTAAAACACAATCAGCCTGGCCCTCGCCCAGATCTGCTTAGGTCCCTCAGATGGCCTCCTGTCCTCCCATCCTGGCACTTGTGGGAGGGGCCTTCAGCATCCCAGTTCCCTCAGGCAAGGTCAGGGTTCACCAAGGAGCCTCGGCTATCAGCCATGCTGTGAAGACTGTAGTTTTTGCTAAAGGCCAGCCTCTGACCTGAATGACCAGGCCATGGCTTCTGCTTCTTCAAAAGAGAAGCCCTTAAAGCCACCTATGAGATGTGGCCGTAACCATCCCAATGTTTCTATAATTTCCTCTGTCTTCTGTTCCTTGCTCTCTGAAGTGATTACAACAATGAGTTAGGCATGTGTGTGCACATGTGTATGTATGTGTGTATGCATGTGCTTGTGTGTCTGATTTTTGTATTTTATGAGAGAAAGAATCTCCTCATATAGCCCAGGCTGGCCTCGAACTCTTTACCTTCTGTGTCAACCTCCCAGGACTTGGGATCACAGGTGTGGACCATCCTGCCATGATGAACATCCACTCCTGCTGGGCAGAGAGAGGTTGGCATGGAAACAGGCTCGCCCTCATGAGGGTGTGTCCTAGGCACAAGTCAACACCATATGCTATTGAAGTGGGGAGTGGCAATTGATTGAAAACCCAGCTGGGTACAGCTGGTGAGAGAGGCACACCCCTGTAACCTCAGTACCTGGGAGGCCAGTGGGGCAGATCCCCAAGTTCACATCCACTCTGGGCAAAGGAGTGAGATCCAGTAATAAAGAGGATGTGAAACCTTTGTCCTTTGTGGATGGACAGGTGGAGATGCGGGGCAGAAAGTTTGGTTTGTATTAGGTCTTGGACAATAGCCACATCATGGGTGTGCATCTGAGAACACACAGAACTGTGAGACCACAAGTCTGACCTATAAGCTAGCACTAACCCTGCAGACAGCTCATTACAATATCCAGCTTGGACCAGTCACCTGTGAGGAATCCACCATCCACCACAGCCATGCTCAAACTGGTGCCTGCCATCTTCTGGATTTCTCTCACTTGCTCTTCTTGTTTTAGTGGGGTGTGTGTGTGTGTGTGTGTGTTGCTGTTAAAAGTCTAGAAGACTATTTTTAGTAACAATATAGGACTAAGAAGGAAGAACAACAGAACTACGTTTAAGATGCTTCCTGCCTCCTGGTTCACAGCCTGTTGTGATGAGGGTTTGACAATCCAAAAAAATGTCAGTGGGTAAACCATCCCCAGAGTGTCAGGGAGGGGGGGGGGGCAGAGGTTGCAGGAGCAGAGATCTGATTTGCATAGCCCCGCCCTTCCTGGGAAAGAGGAAGCAGCAATGGATATAAGGGGCAGCTGACTCCAGAGGCAAGGCTGCAGTCAGCAAGCATTCCTGGCCTCTGGATGGCGATGGATGCCATCAGCACTCCAATGGACACTAGCAGCACTCCAATGGACACTAGCAGCACTCCAATGGACACTAGCAGCACTCCAATGGACACTAGCAGCACTCCAATGGACACTAGCAGCACTCCGGATCTCAGCAGCACTCCCGCCTGTAAGCTAAACAAGTTCATAGAGGATCACCTCCTTGGTGACACCGCCTTAATTTCTGAGATCATAACAGACATAGAGTTCATAAGTGATTTCCTGATGGATAGATGCTTCAATGGTGCTGCCCACCCTGTGAGGGCCTCTAGGGTTGTGATGGTGAGTCTCCCTAGCCCGAGCTGACTGGGATGGGGTGGGAGAGGACTCTCAGAAGCCAGACTGCAGTCCTTGGTGGGGTGTGAGTTACCTACCTGCTCTGTGCCCAGCATCCTCATATACACCCCAGCTATGGCACAGGGCAGAGAACAGAACAGAGATGCTGCTTGCTGGATAACTGATAGATGCTCATTGCCCATGTTCAATCTGTCAAATGGGCCTTTATGACACTGTCCCTACCTCAGTCACTGTGAAGGCTGCTGGAATGTTGTCATGTCCACTCATCTATGTCAGGGCTGCAAGTGTGTTAGTGATTGTGCTCAGCATTTTATTTAGGGAGGATCTCTGCATATCACTTGTTTTTTTCTCAAGTTTTCACTTTTTGGGAAATCAGTTTCCTCGATACTGAAAAGGTCTCAGAGCAAATGTTAAAATTGTAGCAGACTTTCTTCCTATATGATGGGAATGGTGCATTCCTTCAAATGCTCTGTTAACAAAAGCTATTATGACAACAGTTGCATACATCCGTGGTAATTAACTCAGTCTCCTCTCACCCACTCCCCTGTACTTGTATCTGATCTCTCCCAGAGATTTGCCTTCCAACACACACACACACAATCTAGGTAAAAATAGATAAAACAAGGATGTTCACCATTCTGAGTTCTGAGTCTGGCTTAACTCCTGTACCACAGGAGATCCAGGACTATCTATTTTCCTATGGAGATCCCAATTTCACTCTTCAGGGCTGAATAGAATTCCACTACACATGGGCTAGCTTTCTCTATCCAAGAATCACTTTCTGTGATGGACCCCCATTCTGTTCAGCATCTGAACTGCCCAGCATGACTCCCCCGTCCCTTGTCATTCTTGTTCTTGTCTTTTAGGACGGCTTCTACAATGAACACACCATGCTCAAGGGAAGGGCAGCGGTCAACCTAGTGGTGTTATTTAACAACCTCACCTGCTTTGATGAGCAGTTAAAGCGACGGGGAGAGTTCATTGAGGAAATACGGAAACACTTGTGCCAGCTGCAGCAGGAGGAACAATTTAGAGAGAAGTTTGAGGTCCGGAGCTCAGAGCAGCCCAACTCCAGGTCTCTGAGCTTCAAGCTGAGCTACCCCGAGTTCCAGCAGGAGGTGGAGTTTGATGTGCAGCCAGCCTATGATGCCTTGTGTAAGTCAGCCAGCAGCAGAACCTCAGCCTGCTCCTCCCCATGCCTGAAGCCTCTCTTCTCTTTCTCTCTCTCTCTCTCTCTCTCTCTCTCTCTCTCTCTCTCTCTCTCTCTCTCTCTCTCTCTCTCTCTGTGTGTGTGTTGGGGGAGCATGTTCACATGTGTGCAGATGTCTGCACATATGTTTGCACGTGCGGGTAACGGCCAGAGGCCAGCCTTGGATGTCGGTTACTTAGGAGCCTATTTTGGTTGAGAGCTTGGCCTGGACTTTGCTGCCCGCCTTCCTGGCTCTTGCAGTGAGGAGCTGGGATTAGGTGTGGTGTGCGCCCTGATGGAGCTGAACCCACAGTCTCTGGTACCTGGAGCCTCATGTTTATTAGGTACTGGGGTGTATATGTGTGTGTGTGTACCTGTGTGTCTGTGTATGTCTCTGTGTGTGTGTGTGTCTATCTGTGTATGTGTGTGTCTATCTGTGTATGTCTGTGTGTGTGTCTGTGTGTGTTTATGGAAACATTATTTATTATGTTAATTAGGGCTGGGGGAGGGGTTGCCTAGTCTTCTAGAAGTGTCTGTAGGCTGTGAGCCTCCAGCTGTAAACAATTACACTCAGACACACTCTGAACACACGTGGGCTTCCTCCACCACCGGCTACAAGCCGGGCAGGTTTGCTTTCGTGTTTGTTCTGAGATGGGTGGATCGGCCAGCTTCATGTCCCCTGTCTACTCAGACAGTGGCCTGAGGGATTCTCCTGTCTCTACCTGCCCAGCCCTGGGATTTCAGTGTGGACCCTCATGTCCTTCAACCACAGCTTTTAATGTAGGTGCTCAGAATCTGATTTGGGGCCCTTTACCCAGAGGCATCTGTGGGACATCCTACAGAACACCTGCATGGTGGACAGCGCTCCACATGGCTGAGATTGGCAACTGTGTGTCTGTAAAAGTGGGACAAGAGATGGAGCTAAAGATGAACATCTGTTGTATCTTCTATTAAAGAATGAGACACCTCAGACCTGTGCAGAGGCCTCCGTGTCTGTGTAGGTTTGAGGAGGAGGGAGACAGGTATGCAATATGCAGAAATTCCCAGAGGAGTTTGTCTCCCTCTGGAAAACCCAGCATACACAGTTCCCACATGTAACACAAGTGGTTTAATTGACATTAATAATCCTCAAAACTAGTATCTCCCACCCGGTCCTGATACAGTGTGTCCCCAAAGCTACATATTGCCCAACTCTTCCCAAGGACAACCAGGAACACCCATGAAAGACCAGTATGGACTTGAGGAGCTTAGAGAATACTTGAGACTTTACGTTTTTTTTGTGGGGGGTGGGGGGTGGGGGGGTGAGCACAGCACCCCCTGCTGGTCACTGTGTGAACTGCTGCTGTTAACTTAGGGACAAGCCCTTGGCTTAGGAGAGCCATGGAGACAGTCCAGAGTCTCAGGCAGCAGGGACTGGGAGGAGGACCAGGCAGCCTGCTGTAGGAAGCTGCACGAGGCCTAGGACCCTGCTCAGTGGCGGGGGCTCAGAGGGGGTGACCCAGAAATGAGCTGGGCGGGCTCCCCCAGAAGCCTGTCTTCTCATGGACTGCCCCAGTTTTAGGCAGCTTTCCAGTGGGATGGGAGTTCTGTCATAGAGGAACTGCCTTGGGAACGCTAGTGTGGATGGCAGCCCAGAAGAGGTCCCCAGTCACAGCCCTAACCCGGAGACTTAGCAAATGAGACCTACTGTGTGCCGTGTGTTCTGAAATAGAAAATAAGCCCTGAGAACTTCCTTGTCCCACGTTCCATCAGTGAGTGATCTGGGTCTGTGCTGGTATCTAAGCTGGACAGTATGACCTGTTGCAATCATAGCTACACACCTGCAGACACCTGAGGCCCAGCCAGCAGCCTTCCTAACCCATCCAAGTGTGCGTGCACACATAGCCACACACACATCAATACCTTAGCCGACTCCCTATCCACTTTAAGCTCACAGGACACACACACACACACCACCACCACCACCACCACCACCACCACCTCCACACCATGACACTCTCAGGAACGGGACAGTCAACAACACATGGCATTAAGTTAGCCACAGCAGAGATTCATGCACTGTTGACATACAGCCCAGTGGATAAAGGCAATCACTGCACAATCATGAGGACATGAGTTCAAGTCCCCAACACCCACCTACTCTTAGGAAGTTCCACACCTTGACCTGTTACTGTCAGCATGATGGGGGACAGAGACAGGAGACTCTCTGTGGCCTGATGGATGCCGGTCACCTCCACATTTACAGAGAGACCCTGCTGCAAAGGGAGGGGGTGACAGACTATAAAGGGAGACGCCCCATCTCCTCCTGTGGTCTCTGAATATGTGTTTCCTACATCCATGTGCACACAGTCCACCCATCATCTCCAAACAGGGAGAGACTGTAGGCCCGAACTGTGATATAGAAATGCAGTAGAGTGCGCGACACAGCAAAGCATGGTTGGCCATTATCAGATGACTGTGGAGTTCTCCTGTGAGTGACCACAGTGAGCTGTTTCCTCCCACCACTGCCTCCAGGCCTGTGAGTGAGGGATCCTACTAAGAGCACTTGGTGGCACAGACTTTCCAGGGCCAATTCATGTACACAGTTCAGAGGTGTGGTGGGCTCCCGTCTGTATGGGGAGTGATGCCTTCTGTGGACAAATTTTGCATTGTTCATTGAACCCCATAGGCACTGATTGTGACCCTAGAGAGAAGGAACATCAGCAGAGCAGGGATAAGTCTAAACATGAGAGATACTTTCTTTATAGGTGAAGTGAGAGAAAAAGTGGAGGTTGACTGCGAAATGTACAACAAATTATACGCCCAACTCATCCGTGAGTGCAACATCCTGAAGACGGAGGGCAAGTTCTCCATCTGCTTCACTGACCTCCAGCAAAACTTCCTGTGGAAACGTCCACTGGAGCTGAAGAACCTCATCCTTCTGGTCAAGCACTGGTATCAGCTGGTAAGGCATCTGCACTGACACTGTGGACCCTATGTGTAGAGAGTAGGATTCAGGCCAGAGAAGAGAGGTCTATTCTAGCTCACTGTCTACTGACTGGACAGCTTTATCACATGACCAAGAGTGCCTTGGGAAGGAAAGGTCTTACTTGGTTACACATCCCAGTCACAGCGCATCACTGAGGGAAGTCAGGACAGGAACTGAAGCAGAGACCATGGAGGAATTCCACTCACTGGCTTCACCTCCGTGACTCACTCAGATTGCTTTATTATGGAGAGCGCACACGCTCAGGCACGGCACCAACCACATCTGTCACTGACCCCAAGTGTGTCCTCACAGACTACCCTAAACCAGACAGATAGAGGGATTTCCTCTTGATTAAGGACACCTCCTGCTCAATGACCCTAGTTTACATCTAATTGACAAAAATTCACTCTCACCCACTTTCAAATCGATGCGCACACACACACACACACACCTCTATTGAACCATAAGCATTTCTTTCTTGACTTTTTGCTAAGACATCATGCCAATATCATGCCATAAAACACAACCTTTAAAAATACTATTTTTAAAAAAAAATTTCAACGTTTAATATTATTATCTCAGTTGTGGGCTCATATAAGATTTGAAACTCTAATTAAAGTCTTACTACAGGAGGGAAGCAGCAGGTCAGTCATATTCATAGCAAAAGGCTCAGTATCTGACATCTGGGACTCACAGTTCCCTGGGCTTCTCGGGCACTGCCGTCCACAGCACACACAGCTGCTCTCAGGCTCAGCCCAGCTCTGTTCTCACACTGCTCTGTTCCTGGCAGTTGTCTCCTGCTCAGGGCAAGTCCAGGGTCTCGGGGTCTCCACAGCCATTGAGGCTGCGCTTGCACCAGTGGCTTCTCCTGGCCTCTCTCAGTGCCAGGCCTCAGCTGCTTCCCATGACCCCTGCACAGTTCGTGGGACTAAAGCCTCACCACCTGGAGGACCTCTCTGCATTACCTAGGTGCCTGTAACCAGAGAGGCAGTCTTCGGACCCTTCGACTGCCGATTCTGTTTGCTGACCTTTAAAGAAACTTTCCAGAAAGCTTGGCCTATATGGTGCAGGTTTCTTCGCAATCAGAATTGATTTTCAGCCCCAGCTGATGAGAAATTACTGATTCTTAATCCAAACACAGCACACAAACAGCCCAGATGGGGTCCTTGCTTTTCTCTCACACTTCACTCACCAGCCTCTAGCACCTCCCTGCCTCTCAGCTCCCCTGTCCTCCAAGTTCCCACAAACAGCTGAGGTTGGGCTCTCAGCTCTCCACAGCTTTCCAACCCAGAGTCCCATAATCCTTATCAATCCTCCCAAGGAGCAGCATGGTGGTCAGTCACAGCAGCGCCCCGTCCCTAGGACCAGCTTCTGTCCTAGTTTGCTCTGAGTGCTCTGGGAAAGGTGATCTGGAAAGTAACCTGGGGAGGAAGGGGATTGTGGGGCTCACATCCCTGCATCACACTCCATCACTGAGGGAAGCAGAGGCCATGGAGGAACTCTGCTAGCTGCCTGGTGCCCTTGGGCCATCAGTCTGATTTTTACAAACATCTCAGGACCACCTGCCCAGGACAGGCAATGCCCACAGTGGGCTGGGCCCTCCCACACTGATCAGGAAACTGCTCCACAGGCTGGACTCCAGGCTGGGCTGATGATGGAGGCATTGTCTCAGGGGTGGGTTCATCTTCTCCAGATGACGCTCTCTGTGTCACTTTGGCAAAAAAGAATAAAAATTGGCAAAAGCAGTGAGAAAAAACAATGCAGAAGAAAAAGTGGGTGGAGGGGACTCAGAGGGGAGGAGATGAGAGAGAAGCAGGGGTGAGGGGAGATGGGGGAGGTGATGCTGTAGGAGGGGAGAAGGATGGGGAGGGGATCTGAGAGGAGGGAGGACTGTCCTTGCCTGTTCTAGGTGATTTCTTCTAGTCCACTTTCCAATCAGCTAACTCTCTCTTCAGCCGTGTCAAATTCACTGTTCCATGGCTGCTGCTTCATTGGTGCCTTTGGATTTTTCTTCCAAACCCTTCATGTCACCTTTTATACTTTGATTTTCCTGATTTGTCAAGCTATGTCTTTAAGTACGTGATTTCTGGTTGTATCCTTAGTGTTTGTGTGTGTGTGTGTTTATATACCTATTCATGGTAGCACATGTTGTGTATGTGTGTGCATGTGTATCCATTAGCGTTTGAGGTCAGAGTGTGAGGGCAGGTCCTCAGTCATGACCCACCTTGTGTAATCAGTCAGGGTCTCACACGTGACACGCAGTGTGCTGGATCAGCAGTCCTGGACAGTCCTGCAGCCCCTGCAAGCCCCATCTCCACCCCCTTGAACTAGGATCATGAATCAGCTTCCTCAAGAGCCCCACACTCCTGCAGATGCTGGGGATCTGACCTGCAGTTCTCACCCCTGCACGGGGAGGGAGGCACTTTACCCCTGAGCCATCTCCCTGGTCCCTTCCCAGTTACCTCAGAGACCATGGGAAAATTTCCACAGTGAGCACTCCTTATGCCCCGCCCCCACCCTCATTCCCAGCTGTCACTCAAGGTGTCTGGATTCCTCCTGTGCCTGCTGGTGCATGCTGTCTTTGTGGACCACAGTGGTCCCAATCGCTTGGCAATTGACTGTAACACAGGAGGAACCAGAGACTCTGACTGGGCTTGTCTGTGTGACAATAAACCTGCAATTACATCATCAGGTGGCAGCTGAACTGAGCCTGTGAGACGTGGCCCCCACACAACAGCTGAGAGCCCCGCTTTTCTCATTGCCTTTCTCTTCTCAGTGTGAGGAGAAGCTGAGGCAGCCGCTGCCCCCACAATATGCCCTGGAGCTGCTCACAGTCTACGCCTGGGAATGCGGGGCCCAAGACAGCTCTGAACTATATACAGCCCAGTGCTTCCGAACGGTCTTAGAACTGATCACTAAGTATCAGCATCTTCGAGTCTACTGGACATTGTATTATGACGTTCTACATGAAGCAGTGAATGCCTACCTGTACACACAAAGCAGAAAAGACAGGTATCTCGTCCCCATGTGGCTCTGCTCCCTGTGGGTGTCAGGCTGCACTCCTGTGATAAGGGGGGGAAGGAGGTGGGAGCCCTGTGTCAATGCAGCATCTCCTGCACTGGGCACTGTCACCTGTCTGACCTGAGGTCCTAATGCCCTGGAAGGTGGGCAGGGAGGGTGGTTATCTTGTCTGTGGTGAGGAGACCAAGGCTCTGACACTGTCCAGACTAAACAGCCAAGGAAGAGAAGGACATGGAGTGGGAACTGAGATTTCCCAGCAGTAACAGCATCATAAGGGCTATGACCACCAAAGACCTGGGGTGGACCAATTATCTGTAAATAACAGAGAACTATGTCACCCTAAGGAGTGACGTGTCTTCATCCTGTGTTTCATCAGTTTTCCTATGAGACTGGCTGGTCCAGCTCTCCCATCTCACAGATCAGAGAGCCTGAGGGACCTGCCGAGGACACACAGCTACTAAAGGGTAGAGGATTTGAAGCCAGGCCTTCCAGGTCATGTGAAGAAACCCTCCAGTCTTGCTGTGTGCTGTGGGGCAGGGACTCTGGCCAAACTTTGCATAGGGATGCCCTGCTGGGCTCCTGCCCTGCCCCTGTGAAGTGGTGTCTGAGGCACTGGCCAGCTGCTCAGTTTCTCCCCTGAATGTTGCTCTGCAGGCCTCTGATCTTGGACCCAGCAGACCCAACATGGAACGTGGCTGGGTCAAACTTACAGGGCTGGTTCAGGCTAGCAGAAGAGGCAAAAGCCTGGCTGAAGTACCCATGCTTTAGACACACTGATGAGACCTTCGTGGGTCCCTGGGATGTGCCGGTGAGATCCCATTGTCGATCTGTCCCCTTGCACAGAACTTCAGTCACTCCATCTATTTGGAGATTATTCTCACTGAGATGTGGTCTTTTGCTAAATGTCTCCACACTCCTGTGGGTACCTGCTACTTGTCTTGTTTTACAGCCATTTTCTCACCATTCAGTGATATCTGGGCTGGCAAGATGGCTCAGTGGGTAAGCGTGCAGACAACACTGAAGACATGACTTTGATCCCTAGAACCCATATGGTAGAGGGAGAAAAGCAAATCCCCCAATTTGTCCTCTGACCTTCATCTCTGTGCTGTTACACACATGGATACACACACATATACACAGGCACACACAGACATACAGATACATAGACTCTTAGAGCTGAAGCCCCTGGCTCAGGGACACTCAGCTAGTGATTGGCAGGGCTGGGATCCCACAGACTCTGAAGCCATCATCAGGTCCTTGAAGTGTCCTGTCTTCCCTGCCTCATTGTCCTGTGGCCGATGGGACTCAGCAGGGCTGTGTCACAGCCACAGAGGCACAGAGGGACCTGCACTTGGACCTCTCCCCTCCTGGGGCAGGGTCTGCCTGATGCTAGGGCACTGGTGATGTCATGTGACCTCAGGGTGGGAGGAACATGGGTGCAGTGATGTGGGAAAGAAACCTGAGGAGGTCAGGAAGGAAGGGGGGACATGGAGGGAGGCAGCTGAGGGGACAGTGGCCTGCAGTGCTGTCCTGCAGCACAGAGGTGGCTAGGCCATGGCTCCCATTTGGCAGACCTATTAGTGTAGGGCCTGCCTGTGGGGTCTTATGTGCCCTCAGTGGGCGTGGTCATAAAGGTGTCCTGATGGCCATCTTTCCTGCCTCTGTGTGTGCTGCCCCCTTTCTCAGGAGCTCCATGTGTCCAGTCATGGTGCCCATGCCCAGGGCTGATTTACATCCCCCTCCTGGAAGCAATGCCGATGGCTCCTGACATGATTGTATGTTTTTCATTGCAGCCAGAGAAAAAAGGGTTAGTCATCCTGTGAGGACCCCAGCACTTGCCCAAGAGGCTCTGGAGTCAGAGGCATGGACTCCTCTGCTGCAGGACCTTGACCTAGAGAGGACAGGTTGGTGCCCAAGGCTCCAGAGAGGGGCATCCAACCTGTGGTCAGACTCTGTCCCTGCCTGCGCGTGGACAGCCTTCCTCACAGCCTGCTTCCTCCGCCTTATCCTCCAACAGTGTTCAGAGTCAGACTCTGAAAGAAAGAGAAAAACTCAAGCTTGAATTCCATCTGTCCACCTGTTGGGAGGTTCTGTCCAAAAAACTGTCTGATCATCAACAGTAAACCACAGCAAGCCATGATGGGGTGTGTGCACTCGGAGGGATGCGTACCCATCCCACACAGAAACTGTTCCGCAGCTGCACACATGGCCCTGGAGTCCTGGGAATCTGTCCAGTGGTCATCAAAATCCACTGTTTCTTTAGCATGCAGGCTGGGGTTATGGTAGTGCAGGAAAATAAAATTGTGTGCACTTTAAAATTTATGTCTTTAACACTTAGATGTGTGTGTATGTGTGTATGAGATTTGAAGTACTGAATTAAAGCAAAATGCATTGAATTTAATGAAAATGAATTAATTTATTCTCCCTCCCTCCTTTCCTTTCTCTTTCTGACTTCCTTCCTTCCAACTAGATCTCATATGTCCCACCCTAGTTTGTAATTCGCAGAATTCCACCTGTCACAAGTTTCTATGTTCTGGAGTCACAGACACACACACACACACACACACACAGAGAGAGAGAGAGAGAGAGAGAGAGAGAGAGAGAGAGAGAGCGCCAGCCACCATTCACATACAGGCTAAATGCTTCCATAGGTCAGTGTGGTGAACCAAAAGTCTTATAAATACACAAATACTTTAACCATAAACTATCCACTTGTGCTGTCTACACTTGGACCCTTCTCACTAACAATGCACTAAATTGCTGAGGGTTACCAGCTCCCAGACCCTGCTCCTGTCCCCACACCCTACACCTGTCCCCAGTGTCCACTTTCCATCTCTGTGAAGGGGATGGGGTGGGTCTCTGTGGCCCTCATTCATTCAGTCCTCACTCTAGCAGCCATGAGGACCAGGAGCCCCAGTGTCCCAGTGTGTGAGAGGATGCATGTCCCCTGGGTCATAGGACAAACCACACTCTGCCTGGTACTTTATCTGAGCCATTGGGGGACCCAGGGATGCTGGGCTATGAGTCCAGTCTTGCCCTCCTGAAACACCCCCCAGATACACTGGGCTTTAATAAACCATGGCCAGTGGTCCCCTCTCAAGCTGTGGACCCATCATGTCCTCGCTCATGGATCCCACACTAATGTAAGTCCATGCATGATCTGTAATGGCTGCCTCCCATTTCTCCATGGTCTGACAGAGGGAGAGGCTGTGTGTGGGGCTCAGTGGCAGAGCGCTTATCCGGTATGCACAAGGCCTGACCTAAAGGAATCATCCTGAGTTGCCTGTGGCTTTGATGTCAGAGCCAAGTAATCACCAAGATCATCACAGCTGAGCAGTTCTCTTCTCTCAGGGTCCTCTGCTTGCATGTGGATGGCCTGTGTATGCAGTGTGAGGTGAGGGTGGGCCTTCAGTCCTGTCAGAGGCTCACCGCAGGATCCTGAGTCAAGCAGGAGAGCCCTTCCCCCATTGTGTATGCTCAGTAACCTGCTCAAAACCAGTTAACCGCCCTGAGATCTGATCTTCCCAAATGTCATGGAGCCCATGTGAGTCCAGATCAATCATCACAGATGAGGATGGGAGCTGACAGCTGGCCACAGAGCACTGGGAAGAAGTCTGCAATGTTTCTTGGAAGTGTGCTCACAGACACACCAGATGTGTTTCCATTTACATCTGAGGTAGGGACGTTGGCCATGAAGATGCACCATCGTGGACCAGTTGAAGGAACCCTGAGGGTTGACTGGGGCTGTCACAGCAGGTCCCTCCCCAAGTTACTGACCTGAATCCAGTTTCAGAGTTGGAATGACTGGGTGTAAATGAAGAGGCTTCCTGGAGAACAGAACCATCTGGGGCTATGGTGGACAAAGGACCTCTTCCCTGCAGTGGGTGTATACTACTTATGAGTCGGTGGGCACTGGAGAGAAGGGAGTGCCTGACCTTGGCATGAGGTCAAAGTTGAAGACAGGGCTTGGAAACCCAAAGTGTCTGTTGTCAAGCCCTGCCTCTTCCCTGCCCAGGATGGACTTAAGTCAGAACCATAGGACATCCCTGAGGAAGAGCGGGGAGGAGCACCTCACTTAGGGCACGGGGCTCCTGTGCAGATCCAGTCTGGAGCAGGCACGATGCTGCACACCAGGGCCGTCAGATGCTCTGATGTGAAAAGTGCCAGCTATGGACATCTCTCTCCCTCCCAGACCCTGCATCACTGTTGTCATGGAAACGATCCAGCCCCCATGAGACTCCTCCCTTAAGCTGCCCATTGCTCATTCCTGTACCCTGCTGTTAAACTCCATGCTGTTTATCATTGGGGAGGCTCTCCAGGGCCCACAGGAGGGGTTATTCCATCATGGAGAGATAGGATGTGGCCATTACACATCGCATGTGGACTTGCTTTCACATGGGGTGCATGAAAGCTCACATGCTGATTCTCTTCTGCTTGGCAAGAGACATTGGCAGGCCCTGGCCATTGTTTATTAAAACTCTCTCTGTGTATCTGGGGGTGTTTCAGAAAGGGCAATCCTGGAGTCATTGACCAGCACCACTGGGTCCCCCAGGGCTCAGGTAAAGCACACACAGCACTGGGTGATATGTTCTGTGGTGGTGGGACACACATCTTCTTACACCCCGGACACTGCAATTCCTCTTTGTGAGGGATACTTGAGTAAGAACTGAATGAACAGGGACTGGAAGGACACACACACACACACACACACACACACACACACACACAGTTATTCAGAGAGTGAGTGTTAGCAGCAGGAGAAGGCTTTGGGAGCTGGTGGTCCTGCATAATGCCTTGATCACTTAGTGAGCCAGTGTCCATGACCTGAGTGCACACGTGAGTCCTCTGAGTCTGAGAAATGAACCGCTGGTTCCCAACACTGAGTGATGGGACCACTAGGTGTGTGTATGTGTGTGTGTGTGTGTGTGTGTGTGATTCCAGAACTTGAGAGACTGCGGTAGGAGAAAGGAGAATTCCTGTGAGTTCCAGGCTAGCGTGTATCACACCATGAATTTATGTCTCAGAAAGAGAGAAAGGAGGCCACAATCATTGTGATTTAACTCAGTGTGTCAAAGCTGATCATTGCCACCAACAACCATGTTTCAAAGTCACACGTGTCACAAATTCTAGGCAGTTTTTATTTGACCCCAGCACCTCCTGAGCCCCAAGCCTGCATGCTGTAGTCACTCAAGTGCAACCTGAGTGCACAGGCCACAGTCTCTATAATCCATGCCCATGTGTGGCTGGGAACTGCTTCTGTGTCAGATAGGGCAGGACTAGAGTCTTGTGTTGGGGACATGGGCAGAAGAAATCAAAGGTTTCTCTCTTGTGTTTATGTGTAAGAAGAGACCTGGAAGGATCCCAAGCCATCCCACATCAAAAACTATAGTAGTTTGGTTTTGTTCTAACCACTGCTGAACATCTGGATCATGTAGAGCATGTAATAAGTGCTCAATAATGCATCTAGTTGTACCATGAAGACACACGCACATGTACACGGGCATGTGCACATGCACACGCCTGTACTGTACTTCTAGGGCCATTCCCTCCGAGTTCACACACACCCTTATGGCACCTGCTGTAGTTTATTGTTGTTGATCAGACATTGTTGCACAGAACGTCCCAACAGGTGGACAGATGGAAGTCAAGCTTGAGTTCTTCCTCCCCTTCTGAATCTGTTGAAGGCTATCTGTGATTGGACAGGAGTCAAACATGGTGGGCAGGCATCAGAAGCATGGAGTCTCATCCCAAATGTGGCCTCCCTCATTGGGTCCAGGGCCTGCAGCAGAAGAGCACACACCCCTGACTCCGGAGCCTCCTGGGCAGATGCTGCGGTGTTCACAGGAGGATGCATGTCCAGGTCTCATCCACCTGAGGATGGAGGGGAGGAAGGGCGTGGTCAGAACATTCTCCCTACAACCATCCCTGCACTGTGGCAGGAGAATGGCAAAATTCGGGCCAGCCTGGACCACACAGCAGAAACCCACCTCAAACCAACCACAACAAAGAACAAAAGCTAACCTGCTGGAAAGGTACAGGAACCTCCGTCTGTAATGAAACACACACAATCATGTCGGGAGCCTGCATTCCTACATGGAGGGGGATGTAAATCAGCCCTGGGCGTGGGCACCATGACTGGACACATGGAGCTCCTGAGAAAGGGGGCAGCACACACAGAGGCAGGAAAGATGACCATCAGGACACCTTTATGACCACGCCCACTGAGAGCACATAAGACCCCACAGGCAGGTCCTACACTAATAGGTCTGCCAAATGGGAGCCATGGACTAGCCACCTCTGTGCTGCAGGACGGCACTGCAGGCCACTGTCCCCTCAGCTGCCTCCCTCCATGTCCCCCCTTCCTTCCTGACCTCCTCAGGTTTCTTTCCCACATCACTGCACCCATGTTCATCCCACCCTAAGGTCACGTGACATCACCAGTGCCCTAGCCTCAGGCAGACCCCGCCCCAGGAGACAATGAGGCAGGGAAGACAGGCTGCTCCATGGACCTGACAGTGGTTTCAGAGTCACTGGATGAGTGTCCCTGAGGTAGTGGCCTCAGTTCTGAGTCTCCTTTACACTCTCTCCATGTGTGTCAGAGTGTGAGTGTGTGTGTGTGTGTGTGTATACATGTGAGTGTTTGAGCTAATGAGAATACATGTGCATGAGTGTGTATTGTGTGAGTTTCTGTGAATGTGTGTGTGCACATGTCCACATTTGTAATTGCACAGAGATGAAGGTCACAGGACAACATGAGGGATTTGTTTTTCTCCCTCTACCATATGGGTTCTAGGATCAAAGCCAGGTCTTCAGTGTTGGTAGTATCTTTACCCACTGAGCCATCTTGCCAGTCCATGATAGCTCTGAATGGTGCTAAAATGGCTGTAAAACAAAGTAAGTAGCAGGCCTCCAGAGTAGTGTGGAGACCTTTAGCAAAAGACCATGTCTCAGTGAGAATATTCTCCAAATAGATGGAGTGACCAAAGGTGTGTGCAAGGGGACAGGATGATGATGGGGGTCTCACCGGCACATCCCAGGGGCTCACGCGGGAACCATCATTTTTCATAAAGCACGGGTACCACAGCCACACGTCAGCCTCTTCAGCCAACCGCCTCCAGCCCTCTATGTTCCCACCAGCCACATTCCCTGTTGGGTCAGCAGGGTCCAGGATCACAGGCCTGCAGAGCAGACAAGAATTGTTCAGGTGTCCAGTGCCTCAGGAATCACTGCGCAGGGGCAGGGGAGGTGCCCAGCAGAGCCTCCCTATATAAGTCTCTCTTTGTGCCTGCCCCACAGCATACAGCAAGACTGGAGGGATCCTCAGGCATGTCCTGGAAAGCCTAGCTTCAAATTCCCTAGCCTTTAGTAGCTGTGTGTCCTGTGGCAGGTCCCTCAGGCTCTCTGATCTGTGAGATGGGGAGAGTAGGACCAGCCAGTCTCGTGGGAAAACTGAACACAACACAGGATCAGGACATGTCACTCCCTAGGGTGACATAGTACTCTATTATTTACAGCTTGCCAACCCTTATGACTTCAATTAATGCTGTGATAGTTCAGTTCTCACCCCGTGTCCTCCCCTTCCTTTGCTACTTCATCTGGACAATGTCAGAGCCTTGGTCTACCCGTGGAGACAGGAGAGCCCACCGCTGCCTCCCAGGGCCGTAGGGCCTCATGTCAATCAGGTGACAGCAGAACAGTGCCCAGTGCAGAAGATCTTCATAGATATGAGCTCCCGTCTCCCCCTTTCACACAAATGCAGCCTGGTACTTATGCGGAGCAGAGCCATGTGGGGAGTCTACCTGGCTTTTCTCAGCTGTCTGTGCAGGTAGTTGGAGACCTCCTGGTGTTCAAAGTCATAATACTTTGTCCAGTAGATTCGAAGCAGCTTGTACTTGATGACCAGTTCCAAGACAGTCCGGAAGCCCTGGGCTGTGCTGAACTCAGTAAATCCACTCCCATGTTCCCAGGCATAGACTGTGAGCAGCTCCAGGGCGTACTGTGGGGGCAGCGGCTTCCCCAGTTTCTCCTTACACTGAGAAGAGAAAAAAACGGTGAGTAAACATGGGGCTCTCAGCTGTTGTGTGGGGGCCACGTCTCTCAGGCTCAATTCAGCGGCCACCTGATGATGTCTTTACAGGTTATTGTTACACAGCCACACCCAGTCATTTAGATTCACTGAGATACAGGAGGAATCCAGACACCATGAGTGATAGGTAAGTGTCAGGCTGGGGGCAGGGCATAAGGAGTGCTCACTGTGGAAGCTTTCTCATGGTCTCTGAAATAACTGGGAAGGAGCCAGGGAGATGGCTCAGCGGTAAAGCACCTCCCTCCCTGTGCAGGGGTGAGAACTGCAGGTCAGATCACCAGCATCTGCAGGGGTGTCTGACTCTTGAGCTGATTTGTGATCCCAGTTCAAGGGGGTGGAGATGGGGCTTCCAGGACTGCTGATCCAGCTCACTGAGTGTCCCCTGTGAGACCCTGACAGATTATACCAGGTGAGTCATGACTGAGGACCTGCCATCACGCTCGGCGTTCAAACGCTAATGGACACACATGCACACACATATACAACATGTGCTACTATGAATAGTTATAACCCCCCACACACACACACACCACACACACACACACAAAAAAAAACCCCTCAGAATATAACAAGAAAGTACCCATTTGACAAGTCAGGAAAGTCAGCATATAAAAAGTGACATGGAGGGTTTGCTAAAGATGAAAGAAAAATCCAAAGACAGCAGCCATGGACTAGAAAAATCAGAACAGACATGGAAAGTCCTCCCTGCTCTCAGATCCCCTCCCCACCCTTCTCCCCTCCTACAGCATCACCTCCCCCACCTCCCCTCACCCCTGCTTCTCTCTCCTCCCCTCCCCTCTGAGTCCCCTCCACCCGCTTTTTCATTCACATGGCCTTTTTCTCACTGCTTTCGCCAATTTCTATTCTTTTTGTCAACCTGACACAGAGTCACCTGGAGAAGATGGACCCACAGGGAGGAAATGCCTCCACTATGTTGCTCCTTGGGAGGATTGAGAAAGGATTTTGCAACTCTGGGTTGGAAAGCTGTGGAGAGCTGAGAGCCCAAAGGGCTGTCTGTGGGAACTTGGAGGACAGGGGAGCTGAGAGGCAGGCAGGTGTCGGAGGCTGGAGAGTGAAGTTTCAGAGAAAAGCAAAGACCTCCATCTGGGCTGTTTTATGCTGTGTTTTAGATTAAGAATTAATGGATTAAGAATCAGTGGTTTCTCATCAGCTGGGGCTGAAAATCTGCCCAGATTGAGAAGAAACCTGCACCATATGGGCCAAGTCTTTTGGTAAGAGTTTCCTCATGGTCAGCACACGGTAGCCTGTGGTCCAGGGGTCCCAAGGCTGCATCTTTAGCTGGCAGCCACACCTGGAACTGCAGAGAGGTCTCCCAGGTGGTAAGGATTTAGACCCATGAAACCTGGAGGTTTGGAGGGGACTTGGTGAGCAGCTGAGGCCTGGCACTGAGAGAGGCCAGGAGAAGCCATGGTTGCAAGTGCAGCCTCGGTGGCCGTGGAGACCCCGAGACCCTGGACTTGCCCTGAGCAGGAGACACTGCCAGGAACAGAGCAGTGTGAGAACAGAGCTGGGCTGAGCCTGAGAGCAGCTGTGTGTGCTGTGGACGGCAGAGCCCGAGAAGCCCAGGCAACTGTGAGTCCCAGATGTCAGATACTGAGCCTTTTGCTCTGTTGGGTTTGGTTGTGTTTTGATTTGATTGGGACAGAGACCTGGTTCTTCCCTCTTGTAGTAAGAAAGTATTTAACTTGTGTTTTTAATATTATATGAGCCCACCATTGAGAGACTAATCTTTGTAAGTGTAGTTTCTTAAGGTTTGGTTTTTAATTTGGGGACTTTTAAAACTATGTTGTTTTATGATGTAATACTGACATGAAATCTTAGGGATAAGCAAGATAGGAAAGGTTATGGTTCGATTTGTGGTTTGTTGGGTGCCCTGTTGAAAAGGGGTCAATTGTGCTGGTCAATTTTTGTCAGCTAAACACCAGCTACCCTCATCTTGTAGGAGTCAATCTTGATCAGTAAAATGCTGCCATCTGACTGGCTTCAGGTAGTTTATGGGGGCGTGTTACTGTGTTACTAACTACTGATTGATATGGCTGGGACCAGACCACTGTGGTTCGGGCCTCGAATGGAATGTGGCCTTGGGCTGTATAGAAACACACACTGAGAGAACCATGGATGGCAGGGAGCAGAATTCTTCCCTGGTCTCTGCTTCAGTTATTCCTCTGACTTCCTGACTCAAGGATGGAGTGTGTCTTAGATGTATAAACAACTAATATCTTTCCTTCCCAGGGGACTTTCAGTTATGTGTTAAAGCTATCACATCAATAGAAAGCAAATTAGAATATACATTTTCTTTGGCCTGTGTCGACACTCTGTCCAGATGAAGTCCACAGAGTCTGGCCAGATGCCTTACCAGTTGGTACCAGTGCTTGACCAGGCGGATGAGACTCTTCACTTTGGTTGGGCGCTGCTTCAGGAAGTTCCGCTGGAGCTCTGTGAAGCAGGTGGAGAACTCGCCTTCCTTCCCCAGGGAAACACATTCCAAGATAAGGCAGGCATAGATTATGGGATTAGGCCTGCTGTAGATGGTCACATGACCTGTAAAGGAGATTTCCTTCTTTTTAACAGATCAACCATTCTGTGAGGTTCTTCAGTTTCTCCGGAAATCACTGACTCTGAGGTTGTGAACAGGCAGAGTTTTTCTGAAGCAGGCATCACTCCACATATACCCATCTGCCCCACCGCTCCTCAGGACTGCACACAGGGTGGGCACGGCAAAGACTGTGCCACCAGCGGGTCCTAGTGCAGTGCCTTACTCACAGGCCGGGGGACAGTGGTGGCAGGAACCAGCACACTGTCATCACACACAAGGGAGCTACACAGTCATCAGATAACGGCTAACCACGTTCTTCCACTCTCAGCATTGCTCTGTGTGCACTCCTGCTTGTGTCAAAGTACACTGTGGAGTCTGCTGCATTCCTTCCTATGTTGCGTCTCATGCTGACAGAGTCTTGGCCCGATTTTGTGTACAGATTGCATCCACTAAGGTGACTCCCCAGACACTGGGTTTTCACTGCATGATTTTCTGTATTGTGTGACTTAATATCACATGGTTTTGTTTGTCCTGGTCCTGACAGGAAGATATGGCTGTGTATGTGTGTGTGTGTTTGTGTGACCTGTGTACTTGTACAGTGGATGGGCAATAGATATGTGTATAGCTATGTGCACATTTGAGTAGTCTAGGCAGGCTGTGCTTTAAGTATGTGCATATGTGTGCCATGCAGCAGGCCACACCATGAGCATGAGACCGTGATGCTGGCACAGGGCAAAGTCACTCACGGATGGAGCTTGGACAAGCCAGTCACTCCGTGACTAGGGAGGTCTCTCCCTCATGGGCTAATTTTTCATTTCAGGGTCTAGAATACACTACAGCTCATTGGCCACGTCATAGCCTATAGGACTATGTCTATGGTCCTCTCTTTGGCTGTCGCCCACACTACCATTCCCAAGGCAGTCCTTCTGTGGTGGAGATGCCTGTTGCTGGGGCTAAGGAAGTCCATCACCCAGACAGAATTCTGGGGAGCGACCCCCCCCCTGCCCAGCTCATTTCTGGGTCACCACTCCCACTGAGCCCCCTCCACTGAGCAGGGTTCTAAGCCTCGTGCAGCTTCCCACAGCAGGCTGCCTGGTCCTCCTCCCAGGCTGACCCTCTCAGTCCCTGCTGCCTGAGACTCTGGACTGTCTCCATGGCTCTCCTAAGCCAAGGGCTTGTCCCTAAGTTAACAGCAGCAATTCCCACAGTGACCAGCAGGGGCGTGCTGTGTCCCCCATCCTGGTTCACACTGTGAACCCAGAGACTGAGTGTGCTGTGGTTCAGCCTTTGCACACACGTTTAATCCAGAAGCTTTCTGCTTGAGTATTGTAAACAGGATTAAATAAAGTCAATCACAGATCAAGAGGCAGAGCAAGCAATCAATTGACCGGAAGTGAACATGGGATTATTAAGAAAGAAACCACAGAAAGTAAGAGGGAGTCAGGAAGAGGGATAGACAGACCCACAGGAAGTAGAGGGGAGGGGCATTCAGCTTGAAAGAGGTTTGTGAGCTGGTATGAGAGAGGGGATACATTCCGGAAGATTCTGGCTGAGGAGGAAGGTCAGCTGGGTGCTCTCTCTGCCTCCCTGAGCAGGCAGGCTCTCACCACAGCATCTGGCGTGCAAGTCTCCATTGGATAATTGGCATTTTTGTAAAATTGGATAATTGGGATTTTTGTCAAAAACAAGTTGAAATATTTTAATGTGTAATGTTATAACATATGTGTGTGCATGTGGGTGGTTGGGACAGTGGTGGCTGCATCTGCAGATTTACCGAGGGGACAGAGCTCTGCTGTGGAGATCCGGGTCCTGCACAAACCCTCCTTCAGACACCCCAGGTCTCTGCACAGCTCTGTGGTTGAGGTTCCCATTCTTTGGGAGAAGATTCATGAGTTTGTTATTTTCAGTGAAGTCTACTCTGTCCCATGTTTGGAAAGACGAAATGCAAAGCCAGCCATGAGCAGGACTGGTCTGCTAAGGGGGCATCTAGTGTGGCTTCCTCCCCTAGCTGAGCCAGCTCGCTACTTGATGTCCTTCTGGGATGGATCCTCTCTCCCCATGCTCAGATTCCCACAATCCCTCCTCCCCAGAGCATCTTTAAGGAGACACTCTCTTTGGGTGAATTTCTCAAATGACAAGAGTTTTCAGTTCAGGGCTGGAAGGTGTGGGCTGCGGAGATGGCTCAGTCAGTAACGTGGTTGGCTCACAAGCATGAGGACCCGTGTCAGAATCCCAGGACTCGGGGAAAAGGCCGGTGTTGGCAGGGTAGGACTGTCATCCCAGCACTGAGAGGGGGAGACTCCAGGGTCCCTGGGGCTCTGCCAGCCAGTCAGGCTCAGTTGTGAGTTCTGAACCAGGGAGAGACAAGGTCTCAAAAAAGATGGATGACTCTTGATCTGTGTTAACCATGGCTCAGGATCACACCCACACACATGTGAACACTTACACACCACACGCATGCACAACACACACATGCACAACACAAACATGCACACGCACACACAGGTGGAACTAGAAGGGAGGATGGAGGCATGCAGAAGGTGAGCTGAGGCTCTCTGGCAGGCTGGCTTACCCAGGACATCAAAGGCTGGAAGGACATCAAACTCCACCTCCTGATGCAGATGGGGGGCGCTCAGCTTGAAGCTCAGAGAACGGGCGTTGGGCCACCATGAACTCTGGACCTCAAATTTGACTCTAAAATGTCTCTCACGCTGAACTTCGTAGAGTTGTTTTTTAATTTCTTCGATGAATTCACCACGTAGGTTTAACTGGTCCTCAAAGCTGGTGAGATTGTTAAGGAACACCACCAGGTCTGCATCCGACCTGCCCTTGAGCGCGGTGCCTTTGCCTGAGGAGCCGCCCTGAAAGACAAGGATGAGAATGACAAGGGACAGAGGAGCCATGCTGGGGCAGTCCAGATGCTGAACAGAGCAAGAGTCCAACACTGAGGGGGGTGGATGGATGGATGGATGGAGCAAGCTGTCACATGTGCAGTGGAATACTAGTCAGCCCTGAAGAGTGACATCAGGATCTATGTAGGAAAATAGAGGGTTCTGGTTCTCCTTCTGGTACAGACGATAAGCCAGACTCATAAGACAAACATCCATGTTCATCTGTGGAGTCTATATTTGTGTGTGTCAGTGTGTGTGTATGTATGAGAGAGGGGAAGGGGAAGAATCCAAAGGACATGAGCAAGTAAGAGTAATGGGGGGGGGGCTCGACAGTAGTGTAATATGGAATAGCATATATAATCAAAGAGCAACTGAAAAGTAATAAAAGTGATCAACCTCTAGAAAACAAATCTTTAAAAAGATTCTGTGCTAGCCGGGCGGTGGTAGCACATGCCTGTTATCCCAGCACTCTGTGAGGCAGAGGCAGGCAGATTTCTGAGTTTGAGGCCAGCCTGGTCTACAGAGTGAGTTCCAGGACAGCCATGGCTACACAGAGAAACCCTGTCTTGAAAATAAAAAACCAAATCCAAAAAAAAAAAAAAAAAAAAAAGACTCTGTGCTGAGAAGAGCCTTCCTAAATAAAATGCTGAGAACCATCACTAACATACATGAGCACCAGCCACTGTTGAGAGAGGGCATGACAGTCATCACATCTGCAGATGGAGAGGTGGGTCAGTAATTAAAAGGGCATGCTGCTCCTGCGGATGATCTGAGTCTAGTTCCCAGCACCCACCTCTGTAACTGCAGCTCTAAGGGATCTGACACCCACTCTTCAATCCTGATGGATTCTGCACTAACACATACAGAGTCCCCACTTACAACCAAAGTTATAAAAATAAAATCAACTAAAAGCAAGAAAAGACTTCATTTCTGCCACCTTCACAGAGCCTGAGAGGTACCATTGCCATGAAATGCGACTTGACCGGAATGGAGCCCAGAGAGGGTCCAACCATCCAGTCTCACAGCAGGCGCTGTCCTGGTCTGTCCTCTGTGTCACATTTGACTTAGTCTATGGGGTGCCATAGGGGTGTGGACCTAGAACACTGGGCGTGGAGAAGGTAATTTAGTTACCTTATGTCACACAGCAGTGCAAAGGTTGGATCCTGCCACTCACTCTCCAGCAAACAGCTTACCTGAGCTGGGCCTCAGTTTCCCTGACTCTGAAATGGGCGTGGCCTGGGAGTGGGGAACATAAACTGTAGCTGAGGCTCCTTCTCCAATACAGATGTGGGGCGGGGGCGGGGAGGAGGCAAGCAAACAGACCGCCCAGCTGTGATCCGCCCAGCTGTGATCAGAGTTGAGGAGGAGGAGGGATCGATCAGGGCTGCCTCCTGGCTTCTGAGAACCCTCTCCCACCCCATCTCGGTCTGCCAGGCTGAGGAGGACTCACCTTCACCACCTTGGAGACCCTCACTGGGTGGGCAGCACCTTGGAAGCATCTCTCCTTCAGGAAAGCACACACGACATTGACGGCTGCTCTGACATCATCACCAAAGGTGGTGTCCGGAAGGAGGTAGTGCTCTATGAACTTGTCAAGCTTCCCGGCTGGGAAGCTCCTGAGTTCCTGCTCCATGGCCGGGACCTGCAAGTCCTGGGTCTTTCAGCCTGGCAAAACTAGGAACAAGGTTTTCAGTTTCCATTTCCCAGGCAGGGCGGGGCTATGCAAATCAGCCAGGCATGGCAGCCAATGGATTCAGAGCTTCTGACCAGGTACCTCCAAGTCTGAGCTTTCTTAGGATCCCACCCAGGGGAGAAAGCATAAGGAAACTGATCTTGCTTTCTCACGCAGAGGAGCAATGTGCACGCGTTGGAGAAGTGGGGAAACCGAGTCTGGAAACTGCAGAAGGTGGCTGGTGTCTCCTGAACTGGGCTTCCAGCTCCTGCAAACGTTTTAGGCGGAACTGCATTTTTTTTTCTTTTTAAGAAGGCACCTTAGGCCGGGCGGGCATGGTGGCAACACGCCTGTAATCCCAGCACTTGGGAGGCAAAGGCAGGAGGATTTCTGAGTTCGAGGCCAGCCTGGTCTACAGAGTGAGTTCCAGGACAGCCAGGACTCCACAGAGAAACCCTGTCTCAAAAAAAACCTAAATAAATAAATAAATAAATAAATAACAGCACCTTAACAGATTTTGTTTTTTCCCTTTATCTGGGCCTGCAGTTCTAGGATTACAGAATATTCTAACACAAAGCTCAGATTTCCCAGAAGCCCCCTCTCCTACTCACATCATACATTTTCCACTGTGGTGCAGGGGCGCAGGGTGAGGGTGGGAGCTGACAGGGCTTCTCAAGGGCAAAGCACAGGCTGTACCACTGAACTCTCTTCAGCATTGGATATCACAGTGAGCTATCTTTCAGGGCCTTGGCAAGGTTGACAGTCAGCCTTTGGGTGGTCCCAGATGAACACTCATGGGGCCACCACCCAAAGTCGCCTCAAAACAGTTTGATGCCCTCCACACCCTACCTCTATCTCCTTATCTCTTGTTTAGAGTTTTTTCCACTGCGTGGTTGTTGTTTTCTTACTTTGAGGCTAAGGCTGGACTTGAACTCGTGATTCCTCCAGGTTGGTCCCCTCGGGGCTGGTGTTTGTTACAGGGTGGCTACTGTGCCTAGCAGTGCAGTGGACTGATTGCTTTGGTGCTGTTTGTATTTCGATGCTAATCCTGCCCCAGATGCCAAGCAGATCACATACTCAGGTGATCCCATGTGAACCTGCTCCCCACTTTAACTGGTCAAATAGAGGCTAGAGCCTGTGATTGGGCAGTGGAAGAGAAAGGCATGGCTGGAAGTTTTAGAGGAGAGAAAGAGAGAGAGAGAGAGAGAGAGAGAGAGAGAGAGAGAGAGAGAGAGAGAGAGAGAGAGAGAGAGAGAGAGAGAGAGAAGAGAGAGGGAGGAAGGAGGAGGGGAAGTCTAGACAAAGGGACTGAGAGAGGGCAGGATGGAGGAAGAGAAGGGGGAAGATGGAACAGAACCTCATGACCTGGAGGAGTCACAAGTAGCCAGGGCTCTCAGACCTGGGGACTAGAGTAGTGTAATGGTGTATCTGCCCAGTTTTGGGTGTGCACCTTATAAATATCATAACTGAGTTGTGTGTTCTTTGCAGGGGCAAATTTTGGAGATTTACCAATACAAATCTGGCCGGTATTAAATATTAAGGCTGTCTGGTATTTCCCATTTATGAAGATTTAGGTGGGCAAGAGAAAGAGAGAGCAAAACCATAGAGCGGTCGCTGGAGGTCTGCAGACCAGCCACAGGGGTAGATAGCCTGTGGAACTGGAGGGATAGCTCCAGGCTTTCTCTGGAAGGCCTGGTTTGGGTGGCTAAGCAAGCCAGCCTTGGGAACCAGGGCCAGGACGGCCATTTTGGGGATTGGACAAGGAAAAATGAGCTGCTACTCATCCTAGCGTCTCTCTGGACCAAGCTTGGCATTTTTAAAATTACACGCAACAATAGTGTTGGTACCGAGACCTATGAGGCCTGTGGTGTCATATAGGCAACAATTAGAACTATAGGCCTGTTGCAAAGGCAACAGCCGCCATATACCCAGAATTCAATGGACCACCTTTACCTGTAATTTACGTCATCACCGGTATATAACTGGGTAGCGTTTCTCCCCCCCTCTCTCTTTCTTTCCTTCCTTCTTCCTGCCCGCTACCCCTTTCCCCATCTTAAATAAAGTCCCACGTGGAACTGTTTGGCCTGTGTATATCATTGCGGCCCACGTCTCCACTGCATCCCCCGGGGCCCATGCGGCGGGCAGACAGGTGACCTGTGCTGCGGGAGTAGGCAGACGGACCTGCGTAGAAAAACCAACAAATAGTGTCTTGTGCAATGTGTGTTAACTTATACCTAAGACAAAATGTCACCACGAGGGCTCAGAGAGCTGAGGAGGACAGTGCTATGCTAAACTGTCATCATTCAGCAAGACTATCAGTTTATTGTGTATGTGCTTCTGTAAATATACAGATAAAGACCTATAAAAGGGTGAGGAAGTTGTTTCTTAGAGAATCAACACTTTGGGGCTAGAGAGTTAGACCTAAGAGCACTGGAGACGCGGAGGTCTGCTGAGTGCAGGAAAATAAAATTACGTGCAATCTGTGACCAACAATGACTTTAAAACTCAGTTGTCTGTGTGAGAACGAGATTTGAAGCACCTAATTTAATCACAATGCACTGACTCTAACTCAAAACTCATTTATTCTCTCTCCTTCCTTTCCTTTCTTAATTTCCGTCCTTCTATATTTTGTTCTTTTTTTTTTTTTTTTAATCTTTCTTTAACTGGATCTTATTATATATCTAGCCTGGAATTCACAGAACATCAAGTACCTCAGGGTCCCAACTTCTGGAATTACACACATACACATACGTACACACAGTCACCACAATTCACCCAGAGACCTAATGGTTCCATAGGTCAGTGTGCTGAACCAGCATCTTGTGAATACATAAATACATTAACCACAAAAGACCTCACATGTGCTGTGTCCACTTGAGCCTCTGCTCACCAAGAAGGCAGGAGACTGCTCAGAACCACCAGCTCCCAGTCCCTGCTCCTGTCCCCACACCCTGCTCCTGACCTCAAGGTCTACTCTTAATCTCTCTGAAGTGGAAGGGGTGGGTCTTCCTGGACCCCATTCCTTCAGTTCTCTCTCTAGCAACCCTGAGGACCAGGAGCCCAAATGCCCACGAGTGTTAGAAGATGCACAGTCCATGGACCACAGAGCCTTTCACACTCTGCCTAGTGCTCTATCTGAGCCTTCGGTGGACTTGGGAATGCTGGTCTATGATTCCAGTCTTGCCCTCTGAAACATGGCGGGTTCCACAGAGAGGGTTTTCATAAACCACAATCACGGGTCTCCTGCCAAACTGGGGACCCATCATGTCCTCACTGAGACTCCCACGGGAGTCCTTCTCTCTTCTCCAGCCCCTTCTGCACTGGGCACGTACTTGCAACTGGACCGGACACTGCTCCTCTTGGGCCTGGTTCTCCCCTTCAGGTCTTCCATGGAGAGGCCTCCTCATAGCATTAAGGAGACACAGATCACAGCCCCCTCCCCCAGTTCCTGACCTCCTCTCCAAGCAGGACACCACTGACACCCGGGGACCTCTAGAGGAGTCCAGGAACCACAGCAATATTCCCAGGTTCTTCCCTCCCCTTCTTGTCTGGCTTGTATTACAAGACCCCCCAAAACCGAGGGTGTCCCAGCACCCCACGCCTCAGAAGGCAACACTCAAATCACTCGCGAGAAACGGTCAGGATGCAATAGCATGAGGATTTCTTTATTCCAGAATTCTGGGTTCCACAGCTGTACACCACGCAGAGGTAGAGGACTGTGGACCCCAAGTGCAGAATTGGGACAGCTTTTATAAGTTTACGATAAAGCCCATGAATCACCAACCAATCATTCCTTAACTTTGAGAGCCTGCGAATATCAAACAACGCAAGGGGTGGAGGACAAATTATGCATAGAATGGGGAAGTACAGAATGAGGAAGTCAGGAAATAGTTTTGCCTTAAGGAAGGTTAGAGATTATCTGGAGCTAACGTCCTTGACGCAGTGTATAGTTAAACTTTGGAACTAGAACTGGGTGGGCTCTTCAGCACTTGTGGCAGTCTCCGCCATTACAGTTACTTTTATGCCCCATTTCTCCTGCCAAACTCCAAGGTGGAAGAGTAACCCTCTGCCTTAGCCATTCCTTTATTTTTAGGATCTGGGACAGGATATGCAATATATTCAATAAAGTAACTATTAAAGTAGTTGGTGATATAAAAAAAAAAAGAATAAAGACACTGTACAATGTCAAAAAAAAACTGGGTGGGCTCTCTTTCTCAAGCTGAAAGCAGAAAAACAAGTTACTCTGTGCTGGGCTAGTTGTTTAGGGGTCTAAAAACATTGAGTTGGGGTCTCTCAGCTTGCCATCTCAAGCTGCAAAGAGGAACACTGAATGTCTCTGTCCTCAGCATGGCCCTGCCTGGTTTTTTGCTTTTGTTGTTGTTGTTGTTGTTTGTTTTTTGGTGACATCAGGACAACACTGGCAAAGAGAGAACCTGGGACATACAGCAAACCTGGGCCCACGTTGGTCATGAGGATGGCCCTGTCCTGAGGCATTTGACATCCTCTTGTCATGGGCTCAAAGCACAGAGTTGAGGGGGGAGGAAGGGTAGAGGCCGAGGCTGACAACTTGAGCCAGCAGAAGGCACAGGTGGAGGTGGAGGCTTAACTGTGACGCTGGAAGGGACCCACCTGCTGGTGTCTGGACTTCGGGTTTCCAACCCAGAGCCTCTCTTCTCTTGAAACTCTGTTGTCACATTGCCACAAACACAACCACACAGTTTGTCCCTGCAGCCATCTGGGATGGACCTTGCCTTCCCTGTGACTCTGGGTCTGTCTCTCTCACACAATCTGCATCTCTTGTTTCTGTTTCTTCTGGTTTTGCTCCCATCTCTGGGTCTTTGCAGAGTCTGTTCCCAGCACCCTGCATGCTGTTCCCCTTCTGCAATTGTCTGGAGGTCCTGAGTTCTTCTGTCCTTGGCTGAGCGGTTCCTGCCTCATGAGCAACTCAGGAGCCCTTTCCAGGACCCCAAACAGAGTCAGCTGCCCTCCCTACCCCCCACAGAGTCTTACAAACTGAACTTCCTGAGAAGGGGGAGGAAGAACAAGAAGGAAAGCCACATGGGTCTTAAAGACTCTACAAGGCTGAATAACTCATTACAACTTAGTGAGGGAGAGTTGGAATGTTGCCGAGCCAGAGCTGACCTATCTTGGGCTTTCTTTAGCACTTTTAACAGGCACTCATTGCCCGCCATTGTGTCTTACCCAGTAGGGAACCCTGCCAATAAGGACTGGCCTGTCTAGATCTGCCCATGGGGGCACTAGTGGCAGGGATGTTATGGGGAATAACAGGAACATTCTCACTGGATTTGAGAATCACTCCACAGGAGGACACTCCAACCTGGTACTGCACCTCTAGTGGGGAGCCCACTGCTGGGCGATCACAGGCCCCAGGGATGAACCTAGCACAGCTAGTTTGATAAGCGGACAGAATGTCAGAGTGCTCCTTACATCATTATGCCAGATATTATGTACACAACCTTTATCTAAAGTTCCTGCTTTTCAGATGACTCTAGTTTGAGTCTAGTTGGTATTAAACCCAGCCAGGACAAAGTCAGTTTTCTTTAAATGTGTGGTCCCTAGGAGGCTGCCCACATCTCAGTGGTTGGCCTCACACCTGTTTGAGTATGAGAAGAGATGACTGTATCCAGTGGTTTATTCATTAAAAGAGTCATACTAAATCGGGACAGGGAAGTGCTACTTGGGAGGAAATTGATCAAAATATAGTGAATGTATATTACAATAATGTCTAAGAATATTTTACAAAAGGTCCAGGAAGATACTCAATTCCACCCTATTTTGCCTTTCAAGAGGCATAAACCACTTTTGCAGAGCTTGTCAGTTCTCCCTAGGGGGCTCCTGAGGAGATCATGTCTCCAGCAGCAGCTGGTCACCTGGCCAAGAGGGCGAATCCAGGTCTTACACCTTGGGACCTGGACACACCCTGGCTCAATCAGACTTGACAAGGGGGTTGGCCTCGTTGGGATGAGAGGCCCTTGTTCAGATAAACAGGAGAACACAGAAGTGGTAGAGATCAGCTGGGCAGGATGACACACTATAGTCCCAGCACTCAAGGGGCTGAGGCAGGAGGATAGCTGTAAGTGGACTGATGGCCAGCCTATAACTGAGATCCTGCCTCATAAACAATGACAAGGGTCACTGAAATAGCTCAGAGAGTTCAGGTGTTTGTCACCAAGCCTGGTGGCCTGAGTTTTGGTCCCTGGGACTCACATGGCGGATGGAGAGAGAATCAACTCGTAGAAGCTGTCCTCTGACATCACATGTTCACACACATAAAATAAACGTAATACAATATCTAAAGCACAGTTAGCTTGATCCTCAACCAGATCTGCTCAGGACCCTCAGATGGCCTCCTGTCCTCCCATCCTGGCACTTGTGGGAGGGGCCTTCAGCATCCCAGTTCCCTCAGGGAGAGGTCAGGGTTCACCACGGAGCCTCTGCTATCAGCCACACTGTGGAGACTGTAGTTTTTACTAAGGGCCAGCCTCTGACCTGAATGACGAGGCAGCCATGGCTTCTGCTTCTTCAAAAGCGAATCCCTTAAAGCCACCTATGAGATGTGGCCGTAACCATGGGCAGAGCCTCTGTTCAAATGATTTCCTCACCCTTCTGTTCCTTGCTCTCTGAAGTGATTCCAACAGTGATTTTAGATATGTGTGTATGCACATATGTGTGTGTACATATGCGTATGCATGTATGCATGTGTTTACGTGCTTGGTTTTTCTATATTATGAGACAGAGCCTCATATAGCCCAGGCTGGCCTCGAACTCTTTACCTTCTGTGTCAACCTCCCAGGACTTGGGATCACAGGTGTGGACCATCCTGCCATGATGAACATCCACTCCTGCTGGGCAGAGAGAGGTTGGCATGGAGACAGGCTCGCCCTCATGAGGGTGTGTCCTGGGTACAAGTCAACGCTGTATGCTATTAAAGTGGGGAGTGGCAATTGATTGAAAACCCAGCTGGGTACAGCTGGGGAGAGAGGCACACCCCTGTGACCTCAGCACCTGGGAGGCCAGTGGGGCAGATCCCCAAGTTCACATCCATCCTGGGCAAAGGAGTGAGATCCAGTAATAAAGAGGATGTGAAACCTTTGTCCTTTGTGGACAGACAGGTGGAGCTGGGGGTAGAGGGCAGAGAGACTGTCTTGGATGATGTCTTGGATGATGGCCACATCATGGATGTGCATCTGAGAACACACAGAACTGTGAGACCACAAGTCTGACCTACAAGCTATCATTAACCCTGCAGACAGCTCATTACAATATCCAGCTTGGACCAGTCACCTGTGAGGAATCCACCATCCACCACAGCCGTGCTCAAACTGGTGCCTGCCATCTTCTGAATTTCTCTCACTTGCTCTTCGTATTTAGTGACATCTGTGTGTGTGTGTGTGTGTGTGTGTGTGTGTTGTATTCTGCTGTTAAACTTGGAGACTGTCAAATGATCTTTCTCCAGTAACAATTAAGATTCAGGAAGGAAGAACTAGAGAAACTATCCCTTAGGATGCTTCCTGCCTCCTGGTCCACAGCCTGCTGTGACGAGGGTTTGACAATCCAAAGAAATGCCAGCAGGAAAAAATCCCAGAGTGTCTGGGAGCCCAGGAGCCCAGGAGCCAGAAGTGGCAGGTGCAGAGATCTGATTTGCATAGCCCGGCCCTTCCTGGGAAAGAGGAAGCAGAGATGGATATAAGGGGCAGCTGACTGGCAAGGCAAGGCTGCAGTCAGGAAGCATTCCTGGCCTCAGGATGGAGCGAGAGCTCAGCAGCACCCAGGTCCGAAAGCTGGACGAGTTCATAGAGGATCACCTTCTTCCCGACACCACCTTCCTTACTGAGTTCAGAGCAGACGTGGACTTCATAAGCGCTTTCCTGGAGAAGAGATGCTTCCAAGGTGCCGCCCACCCTGTGAGGGTCTCCAGGGTTGTGATGGTGAGTCCCCCTAGCCTGAGCTGACTGGGATGGGGTGGGAGAGTGTAGCCGCCCCGTGGCTACATTCGAGCCGGGTTCCCTGGAAGGAAAGCTGGGGATAGGGAACAGGATGACGGATGACAAGAGAAACGTGGAGCCATGACGAATTTCCTGTTCAAGGCTCAAAGTTTAATGGTGGCCTCAAAATACATTTATGCAGGGCAAGACCCTTCCCCAAATTCCAGGGTGTGTTCCAGGGAACTGCTCTGGCTGTTCACTGGGCGATGGCTCCACTGCTCGGGCTGCTGGGTGGGTCACCTGCCTAATTCTGGAATTCTTAGACCTGGAGGAACAATGAACTTCACCTTGGTCAAGGTCAAGTTCCTACCAGGTGGCTTGACACCCTACAGGATAGGACTCTCCGAAGCCAGACTGCAGTCCTTAGTGGGGCGTGAGTTACCTACCTGCTCTGTGCCCAGTGTCCTCATGCACACCCCAGCTGTGGCACAGGGCAGAGAACAGAACAGAGACACTGCCTGCTGGATGACTGGACAGATGGACGCGCATTGCCCAGGTTTCCATATGTCCAGTGGGTCTTTATGACACCGTCCCTACCTCAGTCACTGTCAAGGCTGCAGAAATGTCATTTTGTAATGTCTACTCATCTATGCCAGGGCTGCAAGTGTGTTAGTGATTGTGCTTAGCATTTTATTTAGGGAGGCTCTCTGAGTATCACTTGTTATTATATTCTCAATTTTGTTTTCTTTTGTGAATTCAGTTTTCTTGTTTTTTGACATTTGCTCTGTGGCCTCTTAGTATTGTAACAGATTTTCTTCCTACTGTCAATGGTGGTCATAGTCTATTCCTTTTAATGCTCTGCTAGTAAGAGGGATTGTGACAATAATTCAATAATTTCATACATCTGTGGTAATTTTCTCAGTCTTCTCATACCTGCTACCATCTAACCCCTTGGACTTGAACCTGCCCTGCTCCAGAGAGTCCCCCTCCATCACTATCACACATATAACACACACACACACACACACACACACACTTAATTCTGGATAGAAACAGATAAAGCAAGCACGTTCACCATTCTGAGTCTGGCTTGTCTCCTGTACCACAGGAGACCCAGGACTATCTATTTTCCTATGGAGACCCCAATTTTACTCTTCAGGGCTGAATAGAATTCCACTACACATGGGCTAGCTTTCTCTATCCAAGGATCATTCTCCTGGTGATGGATCCTAATCTGTTCAGCATCTGGACTGCCCCGCCTGGCTCCCCCCCCCCTCTGTCCTTCCTTATTCTCGGCCTTGTCTTTTAGGGAGGCTCCTACGATGAACACACCACACTCAAGGGCAGGTCAGAGGCCAACATGGTGGTGTTCCTTAACAACCTCACCAGCTTTGAGGAGCAGTTAAAGCGAAGGGGAGAGTTCATTGAGGAAATTCGCGAACACCTGTGCCAGCTGCAGCAGGAGGAACAATTTAGAGAGAAGTTTGAGGTCCTGAGCTCAAAGCAGCCCAATTCCAGGTCTCTGAGCTTCAAGCTGAGCTACCCCAAGTTTCAGCAGGAGGTGGAGTTTGATGTGCAGCCAGCCTATGATGTCCTGTGTAAGTCAGCCAGCAGCAGAGCCTCAGCCTGCTCCTCCCCATGCCTGAAGCCTCTCAGCCTCTCTTCTGTTTCTCTCTCTCTCTCTCTCTCTGTGTGTGTGTGTGTGTGTGTGTGTGTTGGGGGAGCATGTTTACGTGTGTGCAAAAGTCTGTGCACGCGTTTGCACGTGCGGGTAATGGCCAGAGGCCAGCCTTGGATGTCGGTTACTTAGGAGCCTATTTTGGTTCAGAGCTTGGCCTGGACTTTGCTGCCCCGCCTTCCTGACTCTTGCAGTGAGGAGCTGGGATCAGGTGTGGTGTGCGCTCTGATGGAGCTGAACCCACAGTCTCTGGCACCTGGAGCCTCGGGATGACAATTAGGTATAGCACAGGGCTGGGGGGAGGGGTCGTTTACTCTTCTAGAAGTGTCTGTAGGCTATGAGTCTCCAGCTGTAAACAATTACACTCAGACATAGTCAGGATACAAGTGGGCTTCCTCCAACCCCCACAAGCCAGGCAATTTTGTTTGATTGATTTTACATAGCGGAATCGGCCAGCTTCATGTCAACCTGTCTAGTCAGACAGTGAGCCTGGGGGATTCTGCAGTCTCTACCTCCCCAGCACTGGGATTTCGAGAGTGGACACCCCAACACATGCCCCAAACTACCACATGCACACAAACGTGTTATATAATTGCCCATTAATGATCCTCTAAATTTTAATCTCTCATACCTGACTGACACATGGTGTGTTTCCAAAATTAGAAAGTGCCCAAGTCTGCTCAGAAACAATTAGAAACAGTCATGAAAGACTAGTATGGGCTTAGGGAGCTTAGAGAATACTTTTAAGTTTTCTATTTGGGGGAAGCACAACACCCCCTGCTGGTCACTGTGTGAACTGCTGCTGTTAGAGACAAGCCCTGGGCTTAGGAGAGCCATGGAGACAGTCCAGAGTCTCAGGCAGCAGGGACTGAGAGGGCCAGCCTGGGAGGAGGACCAGGCAGCCTGCTGTGGGAAGCTGCACGAGGCTTAGAACCCTGCTCAGTGGCGGGGCCTCAGAGGGGGTGACCCAGAAATGAGCTGGGCGGGCTCCCCCAGAAGCCTGTCTTCTCATGGACTGCCCCAGTTTTAGGCAGCTTTCCAGTGGAATGGGAGTTCTGTCATAGAGGAACTGCCTTGGGAATGCTAGTGTGGATGGCAGCCCAAAAGAGGTCCCCAGTCACAGCCCTAACCCGGAGACTTAGCAAATGAGGCCTACTGTGTGCTGTGTGTTCTGAAATAGTAAATTAGCTCTTGAGAACTTCCTGGGTCCCTGAGGGACTAGATTTGCCTCACATTCCATCTGTGAGTGATTTGGGTCTGTGCCAGCATCTGAGCCTGACAGTATGGCCTGCTGTAACCATGGCCACACACATGCAGACACCTAAGGAGCAGCCTGCTGCCTGGATAGTCTATTTAAATGTGCACACACACCTACACATAGCCACACACACATCAATAGCCAGCTCCCTGTCCACTGTAAAAGTTCACAGAGCACACATAAACTACCACCACCACATCCTGAAGCTCTCAGGAACTGGACAGTCAACACCACATGGCACTGTAGAGAATCATGCACTGCCAACAGGCAGTACTGGGTTGGGGGGAGGAGACAGCTCAGAGGATAAGGGTGATTGCTGCACAAGCATGAGGACCTGAGTTCAAATCCCCTATGCCCACCTAAGCTTAGGATGTCCCACACATTGACATGGGTCCCCTGTGCTATGGGACAGAGACAGGAGAATCTCTGTGGCCTGATGGATGCCAGTCAACCCCACATTTACAGACAGACCCTGCTGCAAAGGGAGGGGGTGACAGACTATAAAGGGAGACGCCCCATCTCCTCTTGTGGTCTCTGAATATGTGTTTACTACATCCACGTGCACACAATGCACCCATCATCTCCAAACAGGGAGAGACTGTAGGTCTGAGCTATGATATAGAAATGCAGTAGAATGTGTGGCAGAGCAGAGCATGGTTGGCCATTATCAGATGACTGTGGAGTTCTCCTGTGAGTGACCACAGTGAGCTGTTTCCTCCCACCACTGCCTCCAGGCCTGTGAGTAAGGCATCCTACTAAGAGCACTTTGTGGCACAGTCTTTCCGGGGCCAATTCATGTACACAGTTCTGAGGTGTGGTGGGCTCCCGTCTGTATGGGGAGTGATGCCTTCTGTGGACAAACTGCATTGTTAACTGAACCCCATAGACAGTGATTGTGACACTAGAGATACAGAAGAGTCTCAGAGCAGGGCTGACTAATCATGAATGAAACTTCTTTATAGATGAACTGAGAAACCTCCAGCACCTTGACTCCTGTAACTACAGCAAAATCTACGCCCAACTCGTCCATGAGTGCACCACCCTGGAGAAGGAGGGCGAGTTCTCCATCTGCTTCACTGACCTCCATCAGAGCTTCCTGAGGTATCGTGCACCCAAGCTGTGGAATCTCATCCGTCTGACCAAGCACTGGTATCAGCTGGTAAGGCATCTGCACTGACACTGTGGACCCTATGTGTGGAGAATATGGATACAGGTCAGGGTAGAGGTCTAATCTAGCTCGCTGTCTATTGACTGGACAGCTTTATCACATGACCAAGAGTGCCTTGGGAAGGAAAGGTCTTACTTGGTTACACATCCCAGTCACAGCGCATCACTGAGGGAAGTCAGGACAGGAACTGAAGCAGAGACCATGGAGGAATCCCACTCACTGGCTTCACCTCCGTGACTCACTCAGATTGCTTTATTATGGAGAGCGCACACGCTCAGGCATGGCACCAACCACATCTGTCACTAACCCCAAGTGTGTCCCTCACAGACTACCCTAAACCAGACGGATAGAGGGATTTCCTCTTGATTAAGGATGCCTCCTGCTAGATGACCCTAACTTATGCCTAGTTGACAAAAATTACTTTCACAAATGACCCACTTTGAAATTGAAACTCTCTCTCTCTGTCTGTGTCTGTCTGTCTGTCTGTCTGTCTGTCTCTCTCTCTCTCTCTCACACACACACACACACAGACGCACACACTTCTATTGAACCATAACTTTCCTTTCTTGACTTTTTGCAAAGATGCTATGTTGATATTAAGCCATAAAACACAATCTAGCATCAAAAATACAAATTTTTTTTTGTTAAATTTCAACATGTAACAAGATTAGTCTCTCAAGGGAGGTCTCACACAAAAATTAACACACTAGTTAAAGTGTTTCATATTCTAAGAGGGAAGCAGCAGGTCACTGTCATATTCATAGCAAAAGGCTCAGTATCTGACATCTGGGACTCACAGTTGCCTGGGCTTCTCGGGCTCTGCCGTCCACAGCACACACAGCTGCTCTCAGGCTCAGCCCAGCTCTGTTCTCACACTGCTCTGTTCCTGGCAGTTGTCTCCTGCTCAGGGCAAGTCCAGGGTCTCGGGGTCTCCACGGCCATTGAGGCTGCGCTTGCAACCATGGCTTCTCCTGGCCTCTCTCAGTGCCAGGCCTCAGCTGTTCTCCAGGGCCCCTTCATGTGACTTTTGACCCGGGAGGCCTCTCTGTAGTTCCAGGTGTGGCAGACACCTGGAGATGCAGCCTTGGGACCCCTGGATCATGGCTTCTGTCTGCTGACCATGAGGAAACTCTTCCTAGAAGCCATGGCCCATCCTCTACTTATTCTGAGCAGAAGCATAGCCCCAGCTGATGAGGAATTACTGATTCTTACTTAATCCAAACACAGCACACAAACAGCCCAGATGGGGTCCTTGCTTTTCTCTCACACTTCACACTCCAGCCTCTGACACCTCCCTGACTCTCAGCTCTCCTGTCCTCCAAGTTCCCACACTGTGTTGGGCTCTCAGCTCTCCACAGCTTTCCAACCCAGAGTCCCATAATCCTTATCAATCCTCCCAAGGAGCAGCATGGCGGTCAGTCACAGCAGCGCCCCGTCCCTAGGACCAGCTTCTGTCCTAGTTTGCTCTGAGTGCTGTGGGAAAGGTGATCTGGAAAGTAACCTGGGGAGGAAGGGGATTGTGGGGCTCACATCCCTGCATCGCACTCCATCACTGAGGGAGGCAGAGGCCATGGAGGAACTCTGCTGGCTGCCTGGTGCCCTTGGGCCATCAGTCTGATTTTTACAAACATCTCAGGACCACCTGCCCAGGACAGGCAATGCCCACAGTGGGCTGGGCCCTCCCACACCAATCAGGAAACTGCCCCACAGGCTGGACTCCAGGCTGGGCTGATGGAGTTATTGCCTCAGGGGTGGGCCCATCTTCTCCAGATGACACTCTCTGTCAGGTTGACAAAGAGAAATAAAAATGGCACAAGGTGAGAACATAGGAAATGGATGTGGAAATGGGGTTAGAGGGGGAGCAGAGCAGGGGGTTCGGAGAAACAGGGTTTGGGGGAACAGGATGCTGGAGGAGGAAGAGGGAATGGGGAGGGAGGACTTCCTGTGCTTGTTCTAAGTGATTTCTTGTAGTCACTTTCTGCTAACTCTCTCTTCAGCTGCATCTAATCTGCTGTTCCATGGCAGCTTCATTTGTGTCTCTGAATGTCTGCCTCCTGCTTGGGCAAACCCTTCATGTCACTTTCTATGCTTTCTATGTTCCGGTCATTTCCAGATAATACCCTTGATTCTCTGTGTAGCCTGGCTGTCCTGGAACTCACTCTGTAAACCAGGCTGGCCTTGAACTCAGAAATCCTCCTGCCCCTGCCTCCCAAGTTCTCAATATTTTTCTGGACTATTTTATAAATGTGTGTGTAGTGTATGTTTGTGTATACCTGTTCGTGGAAGCACATCTCTTCCTGTGTGCTTGTGTGTGCATAAGAATGTGGAGGTCCGAGTGTGAGGGCAGATCCTCAGTCAGGCTCCACCTTGTGTAATCAGTCAGGGTCTCACACATGACACTCATGTGCTGGATCAGCAGTCTTGTACAGTCCTGCAGCCCCTGCAAGCCCCGTCTCCATCCCTCGAACTGGGATCACGAGTCAGCTTCCTCAAGAGCCCCACACTCCTGCAGATGCTGGGGATCTGACCTGCAGTTCTCACCCCTGCATGGGGAGGGAGGCGCTTTACCCCTGAGCCATCTCCCTGGCCCCTTCCCAGTTACCTCAGAGACCATGGGGAAACTTCCACAGTGAGCACTCCTTATGTCCCGCCCCCTCCCTCAGTCCTGGCTGTCACTCATGCTGTCTTGTTTTCTCCTGTGCCTGCTGGTGCATGCTCAATCATTGTGGAGCACAGAGTGTCCATCTCAACCACTCAGCCCTTGACTACAGCACAGGAGGGGTCATAGACTGAATCTGAGTGACTGTGCATGGCTGTGTGACAATGAACCCGTAATGACATCATCAGGTGACAGCTGAACTGAGCCTGTGAGACGTGGCCCCCACACAACAGCTGAGAGCCCCCCCCCCCACTTTTCTCATTGCCTTTCTCTTCTCAGTGTGAGGAGAAGCTGAGGAAGCCACTGCCCCCACAATATGCCCTGGAGCTGCTCACAGTCTACGCCTGGGAATGCGGGACCCAAGACAGTTCTGGACTACATACAGCCCAGTGCTTCCGAACGGTCTTAGAACTGATCACTAAGTATCAGCATCTTCGAGTCTACTGGACATGGTGTTATGACTTTAAAGACGAGGAGGTGTCTGTCTACCTGCACAGACAGCTCCGAAAAGACAGGTATCTTGTCCCCACATGGCTCTGCTCCCCGTGGGTGTCGGGCTGCACTCCTGTGATAAGGGGGGGAAGGAGGTGGGAGCCCTGTGTCAATGCAGCATCTCCTGCACTGGGCACTGTCACCTGACTGACCTGAGGTCCTAATGCCCTGGAAGGTGGGCAGGGAGGGTGGTTATCTTGTCTGTGGTGAGGAGACCAAGGCTCTGACACTGTCCAGACCAAACAGCCAAGGAAGAGAAGGACATGGAGTGGGAACTGAGATTTCCCAACAGTAACAGCATCTTAAGGGCTGTGAGACACCAAAGACCTGAGGTGGACCAATTACCTGTAAATAATAAACATGTCACCCTAGAGAGTGACATGCATTGATCCACTATTGTGCTCAGTTTTCCCACGAGACTGGCTGGTCCAGCTCTCCCCATCTCACAGATCAGAGAGCCCGAGGGACCTGCACTAGGACACACTAAGGGTAGAGGATTCGAACCCAGGCCTTCCAGGTCATGTCCAAGGATCCCTCCAGTCTTGCTGTGTGCTGTGGGTAGGGATGCTCTGCTGGGCTCCTCCTCTCTCTGTGAAGTGGTGTCCGAGGCAATGACCAGCTGCTCAATTCTCTCCCTGAATGTTGGTTGCAGTCCTGTGATCCTGGACCCGGCAGACCCAACAAGGAATGTGGCAGGTTCAGACTTACAGGCCTGGGAACTGCTGGGAGGAGAGGCTGCGACCTGGCTGAAGTCATCTTTCTTTAGAAACAGTGATATGTTCCGCGTGCACTCCTGGGATGTGCCGGTGAGTCCTCATCCTGTCCCCTCGTACACAGCTTTGGTCACTCTATCTATTTGGACAATATTCTCACTGATTTGTGGCCTTTTTAAGTTTTCCACATTCCTGTGGAGGCCAGCTGCTTGCCGCCTTTTACAGCCATTATAGCCCCATTCAGAGATATTATGGGCTGGCATGATGGCTCAGTGGGTAAGCATACAGTCAACACTGAAGATCTGGGTTTGATCCTTAGAATCCATAGGGTAAAAGGAAAAAAACAACCCCTCCCCAGTTGTCCTCTGACCTTCATCTCTGTGCCATTAAACACGTGGACACACACACATATACACGGGTACGCACAGACACACAGATACATAGACTCTGAGAGCTGAAGCCACTGCTCAGCTAGTGATTGGCAGGGCTGGGATCCCACAGACTCTGAAGCCATCATCAGGTCCGTGAAGCGTCCTGTCTTCCCTGCCTCATTGTCCTGTGGTCAATGGGACTCAGCAGGGCTGTGTCACAGCCACAGAGGCACAGAGGGACCTGCACTTGGACCTCTCCCCTCCTGGGGCAGGGTCTGCCTGATGCTAGGGCACTGGTGATGTCACGTGACCTCAGGGTGGGATGAACATGGGTGCAGTGATGTGGGAAAGAAACCTGAGGAGGTCAGGAAGGAAGGGGGGACACGGAGGGAGGCAGCTGAGGGGACAGTGGCCTGCAGTGCCGTCCTGCAGCACAGAGGTGGCTAGGCCATGGCTCCCATTTGGCAGACCTATTAGTGTAGGGCCTGCCTGTGGGGTCTTATGTGCCCTCAGTGGGTGTGGTCATAAAGGTGTCCTGATGGCCATCTTTCCTGCCTCTGTGTGTGCTTCCCCCTTTCTCAGGAGCTCCATGTGTCATTCATGGTGCCCACACCCAGGGCTGATTTACATCCCCCTCCTGGAAGCAATGCCGATGGCTTCTGACACGATTGTATGTTTTTCATTGCAGCCAGAGACACAAGGATGTACCATCTTGTAAGCACAGCAGCATCTGTCCAGGAGGCTCTGGAGTCAGTGTCATGTGCTCCTCTCCTGCAGGACCTTGACCTAGAGAGGACAGGTTGGTGCCCAAAGCTCCAGAGAGGGGCATCCAACCTGTGGTCAGACTCCAGGCTTCTGGTCCCTGCCTGCCCTTCCTCATAGCCTGCTTCCTCCGCCTTATCCACCAACAGTGTTCTCTGGGAAACTGATTCAGAAGGAAAGGGAAAAAACTCAAGCCTGACTTCCATCTTTCTACCTTTTGGGAAGCTCATCCAACAGCTTTGTCTGATCAGCATTAATAAACTACAGCAAGCCACGAGGGTGTGTGCACTCTGAGGGAGGGGCCTTGGAAGTAAGTGTGCGTGTGTGTGTATGTGTGTATGTGTTTCATGTTCAACTAGATACATTTATTGAGCGCATTTTACAATCTCCACATGGGTTCAGTTACTGGGCAACCAGCCATAGGCAGTGCAGAACTATACTGCTACAGTGTTTGATGTCGGGTGGCTTGGGATGCTTCCAGATCTCTTCTACATGAAACGGAGATGAGAATCCTTGCCTCCCTCTGTCCATGCTCCCATGAAGGATTCTAGACCTTTACCATCCCACGCTGAAGCTGTTCACCAGCTGCATGTGGCCCTGCAGCCCTGGGTTCTGGCCAGTGTGCAGCGAGGTGCATGGTTTCTGCAGCATGCAGGCTGAGGCTTTTGGCAGAGCAGGAAAACAATATTGCATACAATCTGTGACCGACACTGACTTTAAAACCTAGCTGACTTCCATCTTTCTACCTTTTGGGAAGCTCATCCAACAGCTTTGTCTGATCAGCATTAATAAACTACAGCAAGCCACGAGGGTGTGTGCACTCTGAGTGCCGTGCCCTGGATCAAACTAAAATGAATTCATTCATTCTCCCTCCTTTCTCTTCTTTCTTCCCAGACTGCTTCCTTTGTTTTCTGTTTGTTTTTTCCTTTCTTCCTACTGGTTATCCTATGTCCCATCCTAGGCTGGAATTCACAGAACTCCACCTGCCTCATGCTCCCAAGTTCTCTACACACACACATGCACATAGACACTTGCACATATGCACACACACAGACAGGCACACCACCCTTCATGCAGAGACTTAATGGTTCCATACTTCAGTGTAGTGAACCAGCAGTTTGTATGTATAAACATAAACACACAAATGCATTAGCCACAAAAGATGCATTTGTGCTCTCTGAACTTTGGCCCCTGCTCACTAAGAATGCTGGGAATTAGTGAGGGCCACCATCTCCCAGACCCTGCTCCTGTTCCCAAACCCTTCACCTGTCCCCAGTGTCCATTCAATCTCTGAAGTGGG
This sequence comes from Apodemus sylvaticus, assembly GCF_947179515.1. NCBI lineage: Eukaryota > Metazoa > Chordata > Mammalia > Rodentia > Muridae > Apodemus > Apodemus sylvaticus. The sequence goes on along the minus strand of NC_067493.1, from coordinate 48,217,066 downwards.
AGCATGGATCTCCATGGACCCCCTTCCTTTAGTCCTCTCTCAATCAGCCCTGAGGACCAGGAGCCCCAGTGTCCCCATGTGCGAGAAGATGCATGTCCCCTGGGTCACAGGACAAACCACACTCTGCCTGGTACTTTACCTGAGCCATTGGGGGACCCAGGGATGCTGGGCTATGATTCCAGTCTTGCCTCCCTGAAACACCCCAGATACACGGGGCTTTAATAAACCATGGTCTGTGGTCCCCTGCCAAGCTGTGGACACATCATGTCTTCCCTCGTGGACCCCACATTAATGTAAGTCCATGCATGATCCGTGCTGGCTGCATCCCATTTCTCCATTGCGGAATGGAAAGATGACATGTGAACATAACTGAAGAACTGTGTTTTAAAAGAAAGGGTGGAACAATCCACTTCTGGTCTGTGAGATGTGAGGATCCTCTAGGGACTTGGCTTGAAGGGGGATGGGCTCATTTTACTATTAAACTCTTAATATGCCTTCCGGAGAGAAAGTACTCCAGACAATTAGATATGATGCTACACAGTTACATCCATGGTTATATGTCACAAGCTAAAGTCATCAGAGGAAACCGAACCTCAATTTCAAAAATGTCCATAGAATATGGAGCTGTAGACAAGGCAGGAGGGTATATCCTTAATTATTGATAAGGGAAGGCCCAGCCCACTGTGGGTGGAGCCATCCCTGGGCTGGTGGTCCTGGTTCTATAAGAAAGCAGGCTGAGCAAGCCGTGGAGAGCAAGCCAGTAAGCAGCATCCCTCCATGGCCTCTGCATCAGCTCCTGCCTCCCGGTTTCTGCCCTGTGTGAGTTTCTGTCCTAACTTCCTTTAATGATGAGCAGTGATGTGGAAATGTAAACCAAATAGACCATTTCCTCTACAACTTGCTTTTGGTCATGGTGTTTATCACAGCAATGGTGACCCTAACCAAGATTGATAAAGAGGGGCAGCTGTTAACAGCCATGCCGTATCCTGTCTCAAGGAAGAACAAGCCCAGAATAGAATATTCTACTGACTTATATACACCTTCAGTGAAGATGGTCCACACACGCTGTCATCCTTAACGGGTCTTCTGATTCCAGCCTCAGATTACACTTTGAACAATTTAAACAAAGACAAAAGCCTGCAAGCCTGGCCACTTGGGCAGATGGGAGAACCCCACAGCAAAAAATATTGCCAGAATAAATTTTAAATATGCCGGTGTTGTTCTTTTAGTTGTTACGTAATAGTTGTTACATAATAGTTGTTAAGTAGTAGTTGTTACGCAGGGTCTCTTGCTGAGGAGGCATAACCTTGCTTCTCCTGTTAAGAGCACAAGGGACTTCATGCCAGTCTAGTGGCTGTGACCTTGACCCTGAGGCTTAATCTTAAACACGCAGCAGGAGACTGGCCAACATAAAAATGGCCAGTGTGTGTCCTTAGCAGGCCAAGGGCCCGAGTCCTCAGATATTGTAATTAACCCTATGAAAGCTATTTGGACAGAACTTCTCACTAATGGTTCTCATGTATGTGTGTGTATCTCTGTGTGTCTGGGTGTATGTGTATAAGTTTGTGTGCCTCTGTGTATAACTGTTTTCAAAGGTTATGGCAGGAGCTCATGATAGCAATCACAGACCCTACCACAGCTCAAGTTAAAACTCTCCCCTGCTGCATGAAGTCAACATGACTTATGCTCCCTTTGCCTGTAAGAAAGGAACCTAGTCACATCCCTGTTGCAGGCTGTTTGATCACACCGTGAACCCTGAGATTGTGTGTTCACTGAAAAAGAAAAAGCCTTTCCAGTTGTAGTGTGCCACAGCTCTTAGCACACACTTTTAATCCCTCTGGCTGGAATAAAACAAGCCCTTAGTGCACACCTTTAATCTCAAACCACTGGAGGTTAGGTTAGTTGCTAGAAGGAAGCAGCCATGTTTGAAAGTGATGTCTAATTGAGTGGCATTCAAAGTGACAAATCAGAGAACAGTTTGACAAAATAGGATAAGCCCAACTCTCGCAAGAAGAGAAAGGAAATGGAAGCCATTTGAGGGCCAGTGCAGAGAGAGAAAAAGGAGTCAATTTTACAGAGACAGGTTGCAGAGAGAACAAACCTCAGCAGAATGACCCAGAGAATGAGAAAGAGACAGAAAATTAGCACTGATTGCCAAAGTTAGCGTGAGGCCAAGCAGAGCAATTCAGTAAGAAGCCAAGAAACACTGGCTTGAATCAGTCAGCTTAGAGAGGAGTTTTGAGCCAGAGCAGTTGAGTTGAATCAGCCAGCCAAAGTTCAGAAAGAACTAGGAAAAGGTGAGCTTATTCAGCAGTAAGCCCCAGAGGCTGAAAACATTCTAGGCCTAGATCAGATTGTACAGACATTAGATGCTTCCAGGACCAGGCCTGGGTTAGCAGACTGAGCAGTAAGCCTTCTCAGAGATGACAATCACATCAAGAGAATGAAAGCCACTTTTACACCCACCCCTCATCATCCCTCTCCTGTAAGAAGTAGCCAATGAGAGACTGTGCTGACCTCCTTCACTTCAGCTGTTGCTCTGATGGTCTGGGACTCAGGGAATTGATTAATCAGTTAATAACCAGAAACCTCAGATGGCCTTGAGACTCCTTGCAGAAAGAGTTGGCACATATCAGTAGACAGTTAGGAACAAGGACATGCTAGACTGAGGATTATCATGTGAAGAGAACTCATGGCCAAGATGCCAACATAAAGACCTGCACCAAAATTCACCAGAGTGGGAGAGCTTGCAATAGGTCTGCAGATGAAAATCTTCCCACCCAAAGGTCCTATTTTTTCCCTATAAAACCCCAGTCTCCCTGTGTCCCCACCCCCACCCCTGTGCCTGGTCTCCACTCCCTAGAGAGAGACTGTTTCCTTCATTGTTCTGATATAAGGGCAAATCTGTTCCTGCAAGAGGTCACCATCTTATTTCCATATCACCTCAGTTGATCTGATTAAATTGTGTGTGTGTGTGTGTGTGTGTGTGTTTGCATATGTGTGTCTCTTTCTCGTTTCTTTGGTTGATTTGTTGGCGTTTGTTTTTTAGATTTATTTTTATCTCATGTATTTGAGAGTTTTGTTTGCATGCATATATATACACTACATGTTTGAATTGCACTTACAGTCCAGAGGGGGGCATCAGATTTCCTGGAACTGGAGTTACAAAGGGCCGGGAGCTGCCCTGTGGGTGCTGGGAATTGCATCAGGGTGACCTGGAAAAGCAGCTAGAACTATTAAACTCTGGGACATCTCTCCAGATCTTCCTTACAGAGACAGTCTCTGTATGAAACATTGGTTAGCCTAGAAGGCACTGAATAGACCTGGCAGGTCTCCAATCATAAAGACCCAACTGTTTCTGTATCTAGACTGCTGAGATAAAGGCAGTGTTATTTGTTCTTTGTATTTGTGTGTGTGTTCCTGAGCATAGATCTGTAGGTGACATCTGTGCTGTGTCCCCACGGCTCTTAGTGCTGAGCTCCAGCCCTGTGACACTGATTAGCTAAGGAGCACTTTCTTCCCCCTTCACGAGTCTGTATTTGTATATGTGCAGAAACATACACATGAGAAACACACCATCTGGCTGAATTATGAGAGTGTCTTGTGGTGAAAGGCTCAGCCCTTGTAATGACATTTTGCCCTAGGTATAAGTTAACACACAATGCAGGGGACATTAACAAGTCAATGAGGCAATAAAATCCTGCTAGCTAGATCTTGACCCCACCTCAGGCTAAAACAAGCCAGGCTGACCTTGAGGCACTTCAGGTGGTTCAGGAACTCTTGCTAACTTGCGTTGTTCTCCTGCAACTGCAAGACGTTCTGTTCCCCGATCAAGCAGAAACACACAGTGAGACAACTGTGTCTTACTCTAAAAATATAACTCTGTCCTGCTTAGCAATAGCTATGCCAATGGATAATCCCCTATTGAAAGGGTTTTGCCTTTGTAAACTCCCTGCTCACTCAGGTCAGGGTTATCTCTTTAGACTTGTACTCATAACAGTGTATGCCCCTGTCTGGGTCTGTATGGCTCCATAAAAACTTCAGATTCATAAAGGTCCTGACCTTCTCTTGGATGAGAACAGGCCAACTACAACTTATGGGGGCTCACACGAGATCTATTCTTCCCTTGAGAAGGAGGGTCTAGTTCAACCCTGCAAGCCTTCTGTGGTTCTTTCAATAGGTTTTGGCCCCCATAGACTCATGTGTTTGATTGCAGGGCCCACAGGGAGGGACACTATTAGAAGGTGTGGCCTTGTCAGATGGGTGTGGCCTTGTTGGAGGAAGTCACTGTGGGGAAGGCTTTGAGGGCTCCTAATGCTCCAGCTCTGCCCAGTGCAGAAGAGACATCTCCTCCTAGCTGCCTTCAGAATAAGCAGTGGAATTCTCACCATCTTCTCCAGCACCAGGTCCTGCCTGCACACTGCCGTGCCTCCCACCATGATGATGATGGACTGAATCTCTGAACCTGTGAGCCAGCCCCAAATAAATGTTTACTTTTATGAGGGTTACCTTGGTCTTGGTGTCTCTTTCACAGCAGTGGAAACCCTAAGTAAGACACCTTCTATACTGTCTGGTCTTCTGAAATCTGGTGAGTGCACACTTTTGGGTAACTTTTGAGTGACTGAATAGTCTCAAGTCCAGGGTAGCAGGGGACACCCTGCTGACATTTGGGTAAGGTGACCCCTGGCCCCAGGACACCCACAGTTGTCAGTCGGGTGTGTTGGGTGAGTGAGAGCCTGGTGGCTGCCGCTGCTTGTCTGTTTGTTACTGTTTGTGTTTTATTCAGTGAGCTGAATTCCCGTGTGGCCTCCTGGGAAATGGTGATCACCTTGTGTTTGTCTGTGTGGACAAGTTTTGTTACAGATATGGAAATGGAACTGAGTATAGCACTTCCTCACTAACTAGTCCTGTCTCCCAGCTACCTCTTCACTAACTAGTCCCATCTCCCAGCTACTGCCTCACTAACTAGTTTGAAGTGGAAACTTAGGGGTTCTTTGAAAAGTTGGTTGGACAGTGTTTTGCTGGGGCAAACATGTGATGCAAGGTTTAGCTGAAGTGGACACAGGAAAGCGAATGTTCTGCAAAAGCAAGCCCGTGAAAGGACATGAGATGAAGGATTCTTTGCTAACGACACACGCATATTGGCCTGCCTTATACTTCATAGTTGAGCTGCATTTGTCAGGATGCCAGAGAGAGAGAGAGAGAGAGAGAGAGAGACGCACCAGAAAAACTTCTGGTGGTCTGCTGCAGTTTCTTGTCGCTTCTGCTGACTGGGGCTGATTGGCAGAATATCAGCTGAGACTATGGCAGGTGCTGAGGCAACACCCGTGGAGGACACGTGACGTTTGGAGGGCGAATAAAAAGGAATCTCCAGACACTGGCAGAGGCTGGGCCAGGCTGGCTTACAGAGGTAGCTGTTCAAAGCTTGTGGGTCTCTGTCTTTGCTGATCTTTGCTTCCCCAAGAGGCACAGCTGAGAACCCTGGCGTCCCTCCTGGTCTCTCTTGCTAACATGAACCAAGGCTGAAGCCTGGCTGTCTCTGCGAGGTCATGCCACTGTGCTGACTCGTGTTTGCTATCCCGACTGTACCAAACGGGACTGCTGCTGTGTTGTGAGTGGATGGAGCTGCCACTGCCTGCTAACCTGTGAACTGAACTGCCAATTTCCAGGCAACACAGACAGAAGTTGCTTCAAAGAACTTTTCTAAACAGATCCACCTCCCCCGTTTCCTTTCTTTTCAACTACCTCTGGTGGGTGGTGGGCTACAAGGGAGGTTAAAGTGTTTTATAAAACATCAAAAAAAGGTTTTGAAAAATGTAAACTAGTCGTGTCTCCCAGATAGCTAATTCCTCACTAACTAGTCCTGTCTCCCAGCTACCTCCCCACTAACTAGTCCTATCTCCCAACTAACTAATCCTACCTCCCCACTAACTATTCCTGCCTTCCAGCTAACTCCCCACTAACTAGTCCTGTTTCCCAACTAACTAGTCCTACCTCACTAACTAGTCCTGTCTCCCAGCTCACTCCAGAGCCTTGCTCAGTCTCTGTCCCTCTCATGGGCTCCATGAAATCTGATGTTTAAGTTCTGCCAAGTCTCATATCTTTGCAGAAGTCAGATATGCTGTCTTTTGGGTATGAATAATACTGAAGCATCATTTTATTCTGTTCAACATTATTATAAAACTGGCTCTGGACTATTCCCAGTAGAAATTACTGTTGCTTGGGAACTCAGAAGGAACTAAGAATCCCTATCTCGGGCTTATGTATAAGAAGAGACCTGGAAGGATCCCCGGCTACCTGGCACCAAAAGTTGTGTCAGTTTGGTACTGCTATGTCCACCACTGAGGACTTGGTACCGGGACCCACACGGAGAATGTAATAAGTACAACTATTTGGACATGAACACACATGCAGACACACACACAGAGACGAACACACAGATGCTCTCATACATACACATGCAGACAAAGAGATACACACATACACAATTCCTCATATACACACATGCAGACACAGAGAGACACACAATTCCTCATCCACATACATGCACAGACACACAGAGACAAGCACATACATATACACATACACATCCTCATACATATAAATGCAGACAGAATGATACACACACACACACACACACATTCATGCCTTGCTGTGGTTTATTGTTGGGCATCAGACATTGGACAGACCTCCCAACAGGTAGAGATCAAGCCTGAGTTCCCGTCTCCCCTTCTGAATCTCTTGTCTCCCAGAGAACACTGTCCGAGGACGAGGCAGATGAAGCAGCCTGTGAGGAAGGCTGTCTGTGATGGGACAGGATGCAGGGTGGGAAGGCAGCGGTCAGAAGGCTGGAGTCTGACCACAGGTTGGACCCTCCCTCACTGGGGCCTGGGATAGCATCCTGCCCTCTCTAGGTCAAGGGCCTGCAGCAGAGCAGGGCATGCCCCTGACTCTGGGTCCCCCTGAGCAGGTCCTGCTGGGCTCACAAGACAATGCATGACCAGTTCTTGTCCACCTGAGGATGGAGGGAAGGCAGGGCACAGCAGGCCTACACTGCAGTCACGCCAGCACTGAGGCAGGAGGATTACGAAACCCAGGCCAAATAAGAAGCCCTCCAAAATATGAAAAGAAACAAAAACAGAAAGAATAGACAGAAATTACGAAAAAAGTGATTCTCCTGCTTCGGCACATCAACTTCCGTCTGTAACAGAAAACACGACCATGTCAGGAGCCTGTATTCTTACTGGGAAGCAGAAGCAAATGGGACCTGAAGTTGGGGGCTCTGGCAGCACACCCGGGCCCCTGGGTCAGGCTGCTGGGTCAACAGCAGGCCAAACAGGGCTCAGGCCCTTGAGGATACACAGGGCTCTTCCCTGAAGCCACACCTCCCACCTGCCGCCTCTCATTCAGTGACAGATCCATCAAATGAGAGAGTGGACACAGTCAGAGGGACAGCCCTAAAGGCCACTGCAGCCTGCTCTCCCTCCCCTCCACAGTCACCACTCCCACACCCCATCTATCCTTCTTCCTGACCTGGGGTATGGTTCCAACATCCCTGCAGCCATGCTGAACTCCATCTGGAGGGCACATGTGACATCATCAGTGCCCTAGCATCAGGCAGACCCCGCCCCAGGAGGGAGAGGTCCAAGTGCAGGTCCCTTTGGGCCTCTGAGGCTGTGACACAGCCCCGTTGAGTCCCATTGGCCACATGACAAGGAGACAGAAGACAGGCTGCTCCATGGACCTGACAGTGGCTTCAGAATCCACGGGATCCCAGTCCCACTACACTCTGAGTGTCCCTGAACCAGTGGCTTCAGGTCTCCAAGTCTCTGTGTGTGTGTGTGTGTGTGTGTGTGTGTGTGTTTGTGTATGTGTGTGCCTGTGGAGAGGGCAACCTGTGTGTGTGTGGGGGGGAGGCGATGACCTGTGTGTGTCTATGTATAGAAGATGATGTATATGTGTGTGTCTATGTGTGTGTGTGTGTATGTCTATGTGTGTGTCTTTGTGTGACTGGGTATGAGCAACCTGTGTGTGTGTGCCTGGGGGGGGGCATCCTGTTGTGTGTGTGGGTGATCTGTGTGTGCCTGTGTGTGTGTGTGTGTGTGTGTGCATGCATGTACTCATGTCCATGTGTGTAACAGCAGAGATGAAGGTCAGAGGATAACTGGGGATTTTGTTCTCTCCTTCTACCATAGGGGTCCTGGGATCAAACCCAGGCCCTCTGTGTTGGCAGCAAGCGCCTTTGCCCACTGAGCCCTCCTGTGAGCCCATGACATCTGTGAACAGCACTAAAATGGCTGTGAATGAGGAGCTGCTGGTCTCCACAGGAGTGCGGAGAGCACGTCTCTGTGAGACTAGTCTCCACAGAGATAGAGAGGACAAGGGGGGGAGGGGCGGGGTGCGGAATGGAGAGGATGGTGACACGTTCTCACCGGCACATCCCAAGAGCACACTGGGGAACCGTCCCTGTACTTAAAGCACAGGTACCACAGCCAGGCAGCAGCCTCTCCTGCTAGGCGCTGCCAGCCCTTTGGGTTAGAACCAGCCACGTTCTTTCTTGGGTCAGCCGGGTCCAGGATCACAGGACTGCAGAGCAACATTAAGAGAGGGAACTGAGCAGCTGTCCACTGCATCAGGTCCCTGCACAGGGAGAGAGGAGGAGCCCAGCAGAGTGTCCCTACCCAAAGGGGTCTTTGGAGCCTCACAGCCCTTACGATGCTGTTACTGTTGGGAAATCTCAGTTCCCACTCCCTCTCCTCCCCTTCCTTTGCTGCTTGGTCGGGACAGTGTCAGCGCCTTGGTCTCCTCACCACAGGCAGCAGAGACCTCCCCACCCCACCCCCAGCTCCCAGGGCTGTAGGGAATCATGTCAATCAGGTGACAGCAGGACGGTGCCCAGTGCAGGAGATGCTGCATTGACACGGAGCTCCCACCTCTCCCTCCTACACGAGTTCAGCCTGGCACCCATAGAGAGCAGATCCGCACAGGGACAGACTACCTGATTCTCATGAGCTGTCTGTGCAGGTAGTTGGAGACCTCCTGGTGTTCAAAGTCATAATACATTGTCCAGTAGATTCGAAGAAGCTTGTACTTAGTGACCAGTTCCAAGACGGTTCGGAAACCCTGGGCTGTGTCAAAATCAACAAATCCACTCCCACGCTCCCAGGCATAGACTGTGAGCAGCTCCAGGGCGTACTGTGGGGGCAGCGGCTTCCCCAGTTTCTCCTTACACCGAGAAGAGAAAAACAGTGGGGAAAACATGGGGCTCTCAGCTGTTGTGTGGGGGCCACATCTCACAGGCTCAGTTCAGCTGCCACCTGATGATGTCATTACAGGGTTATTGTCACACAGCCATGCCCAGTCACTCAGATTCAGTCTATGACCCCCTCCTGTGCTGTAGTCAAGGGCTGAATGGTTGAGATGGACACCCTGTGCTCCACAATGATTGAGCATGCACCAGCAGGCACAGGAGGAATCCAGACAGCATGAGTGACAGCTGGGAGTAAGGGTGGGGGCGGGACATAAGGAGTACTCACAGTGGAAGTTTCCCCATGGTCTCTGAAGTAACTGGGAAGGGGCCAGGGAGATGGCTCAGGGGTAAAGCGCCTCCCTCCCTGTGCAGGGGTGAGAACTGCAGGTCAGATCCCCAGCATCTGCAGGAGTGTCCGGCTCTTGAGGAAGCTGACTCATGATCCTAATTTAAGGGGGTGGAGATGGGGCTTGCAGGGGCTGCAGGACTGTCCAGGACTGCTGATCCAGCACACTGAGTGTCATGTGTGAGACCCTGACTGATTACACAAGGTGGGGAAATCTCACTCGGCCCTCAAACACTAATGGACACACATGCACACACATACACAACATGTGCTCCCATGAACAGGTATAAACACACACACATAAAAACACTCAGCATATAAGAAAAAATCACACATTGGAAGACATAGCTTGACGAATCAGGAAAATCAAAGTATAAAAGGTGACATGAAGGGTTTGGAAGAAAAATCCAAAGGCGCCAATGAAGCAGCAGCCATGGAACAGTGAATTTGACACGGCTGAAGAGAGAGTTAGCTGATTGGAAAGTGGACCCCTGAGGCAATGGTTCCATCAGCCCTGCCTGGAGTCCAGCCTGTGGGGCAGTTTCCTGATCGGTGAGGGAAGGCCCAGCCCACTGTGGGCATTGCCTGTCCTGGGCAGGTGGTCCTGAGATGTTTGTAAAAATCAGACTGATGGCCCAAGGGCACCAGGCAGCCAGCAGAGCTCCTCCATGGCCTCTGCCTCCCTCAGTGATGGAGTGCGATGCAGGGATGTGAGCCCCACAATCACCTTCCTCCCCCAGGTTACTTTCCAGATCACCTTTCCCACAGCACTCAGAGCAAACTAGGACAGAAGCTGGTCCTAGGGACAGGGCGCTGCTGTGACTGACCGCCATGCTGCTCCTTGGGAGGATTGATAAGGATTATAGGACTCTGGGTTGGAAAGCTGTGGAGAGCTGAGAGCCCAACCTGCTGTTTGTGGGAACTTGGAGGACAGGGGAGCTGAGAGGCAGGGAGGTGTCAGAGGCTGGAGTGTGAAGTGTGAGAGAAAAGCAAGGACCCCATCTGGGCTGTTTGTGTGCTGTGTTTGGATTAAGTAAGAATCAGTAATTTCTCATCGGCTGGGGCTGAAAATCTAATTAAGAAGAAACCTGCACCATGGGGGCCAAGTCTTTTAGAAAGAGTTTCCTCATGGTCAGCAAACAGTAGGTGTGAGAGGACTGAGCCAGGGTGATTCCATAATGGGCTTCACATTGGCATATCAGGAGACTAGGCCTGAATTTCGGTTCCTCTCTATGAAGGAAGACACCCTATGTCTAAGAATCAGCAATTTCTCATCAGCTAGGGCTGAGACAACTCTGATTAAGAAAAACAAAAAACAAAAAACCATGGACCATGGGGAGCACCAAGCCTTCTGGAAAGTTTCCTAGTGGTCGGCAAACAGCAGCTGTTGTCTAGGGGTCCCAAGGCTGCATCTCCAGCTTGCAGGCCACACCTGGAACTGCAGAGAGGTCTCCCAGGTAGTGAGGCTTTGGTCCCACGAAACGTGCAGGGTTAGAGGGGTCATGGGAAGCAGCTGAGGCCTGGCACTGAGAGAGGCCAGGAGAAGCCACTGGTGCAAGCGCAGCCTCAATGGCCGTGGAGACCCCGAGACCCTGGACTTGCCCTGAGCAGGAGACAACTGCCAGGAACAGAGCAGTGTGAGAACAGAGCTGGGCTGAGCCTGAGAGCAGCTGTGTGTGCTGTGGACGGCAGAGCCCGAGAAGCCCAGGCAACTGTGAGTCCCAGATGTCAGATACTGAGCCTTTTGCTCTGCTGCGTTTTGGTTGTGTTTAAATCAGATTGTTACAGTGGCCTGGTTTTTTCCTCTTACAGTAAGAAAATATTTAATTTCTGTTTTTAGTATTATATGAGCCCACCATTGAGAGTCTAGTCTTTTTATGTATTGGAGTTTCTTTAGGTTTGGGTTTTAATTTGGGGACTTTAAAGCTGTGTTGTGTTTTATGATGTAATACTGACATGCGATCTTAAGGATAAGCAAGATAGGAAAGGTTATGGTTCAGTCGTGGTTTATTTGTGTGCTCTGTTGAAAGAGGGTCAATTGTGCTGGTTAGTTTTTGTCAGCTAGCCGCATCTGGTAGGAGTCTACCTTGATCAGTAAAATGCTGCCATCTGACTAGCTTCGGGTAGTTTGTTGGGGCGTGTTACTAATTAGTGATTGACGTGGGTGGTACTAGACCAATGCGGTTGAGGCCAATAATGGAATGTGGCCTTGGGCTATACAGAAATGCATGCTGGGAGAGTCAGGGAAAGCAAACAGAGAACAGAATTCTTCCATGGTCTCTGCTTCTGTCGTTCTTCTAACTTTCTTCCATGATGGCATGTGACCAAGATGTGTAACCAAGGAAGACCTTCCCTTCTCAAGGAACTTGGTCATGTGATAAAGCTACAACCTCACCAGAAAGCAAACCAGAACATACATTTTCTCTGGCCTGTGTGTACACTCTGTCCAGATAAAGTCCACAGTATCTGGCCAGATGCCTTACCAGATGGTACCAGTACTTGACCAGGCGGATGAGACTCTTCACTTTGGTTGGGCGCTGCTTCAGGAAGTTCCGCTGGAGCTCCGTGAAGCATGTGGAGAACTCGCCTTCTTTCTTCAGGTAGATGCACTTCCTGATGAGATTGGCGTAGATTTGGGGGTCAGGCACGCTATAGATGCTCACATGACCTGTTAAGGAGATTTCGTTCATTGAAACCCCTCAGCCTCTCTCTGAGGTTCTTCAGACTCGCTGAGGGGACAAGAACAGTTGCCACACGGTTCGGAACAGCCAGAGATTTTCTGCAGCAGGCATCACTCCACATCTGCCCCGCCGCTCCTCAGAACTGTCCACATGGTGGGCAGTACAATGTCCCTGCTCCCAGTTTGTTCTAGTGAGGGCCTTTCTTGCAGGCCTGCGGGTGGTACTGGGAGGAACCAGCTCCCTGTGGTCACTCATACAGACGGTCATCAGACAATGGCCAACCACATCTGGTTCCACTATCCTCTGTGTGGCTCTTCTCAACTGTGTGCACTCCTGCTTGTGTCAAAAATGTAATGTGGAGCCGTCTACTGCATTCCTATGTCCTGTCTCATGCTGACAGAGGCTCGGCTCTATTGTGTATGGATTGTGAGTGTTCCTGAGGAGGTATTCACATTATGTTCAGAGACAGCAGAGGACCTACGGTGTCTTCCTTTATAGTTTTTTCAGCTTGCTTCTTTGCGGCAGGGTCTGTCTGTAAACATGGAACTTGGCTGGCATCCAGCAGGTCTTACAGATTCTCCTGTCTCTTTCCTCTCGTAGTGCCAGGGATACAGGTCAACGTGTGACACTTCCTAAGCTTAGGTGGGTGTTGAGGATTTGAACTCAGGTCCTCATACTTATGCAGCAATCACCCTCATCTGTTGAGCAGTCCCCCTAGTCACTGTGTGGTTTTGGTGGATGATTTTCTGTAGTGTGTTGTCAGGAGCCATAAAAGGACAAGCTAATAACTACCAGGTGATCTTCCTGACATGATCTGCTTCGGATTATAATATAGTCTGTGACAGATTCGCTCTTTGTAGGCAAGGACATAAGAGAATTCATTTTAGGAATGATTTCTGCTATTTTTTTTAATGATTTATTTATTTATTAATATGTAAGTACACTGTAGCTGTCTTCAGACACACCAGTAGAGGGCATCAGATCTTATTACTGATGGCTGTGAGGCACCGCGAGGTTGCTGGGATTTGAACTCAGGCTCTTTGGAAAAGCAGTCAGTGCTCTTGACTGCTGAGCCATCTCTTCAGCCCGATTCCTGCTATTAATATGCTTTTCCTGTTGTTATTACACATAAATAACCATCACTAGGCATTAGCCCACCCCCTTTTGAGCAGATCTCTGTAGATCCGTCAAGATGTACTGTCTTGTGGTGAAGCTATATAGACAAACAGATGACTTCTTAAATCTTAATGATTCTCCTATAAGAATTCCTAAAAACATCAGTGATTATTAAGCTCTTTTATAGTGGGACTGCTATTAGATTCTTTTCTGATAGTCAAAACTGCAATGAGAACTCTGCCAGTCTCCCAAGTGTTGCCACTTAATTGCTCTTAGTTGGCAACCAGACTTTCTCCTTCTCAGAGCACATTCCAAGAAGTTGTAAAACAATTAACCAAAGGTCTTAAAAAGTGAACTAACATTTTTTACAGGCGCTAGGGCAGAAGATAAATATTGACTGGGTTTATCTATACACTGATAACAGTTATGGTTTTTTAAACCTTCAGTGAACTTGTGGAGCTGAGACAGGTGATGGGTGTTTAGCTGGATAATTACTCCTATTGGATATGGATGTAAACATTCTCTGTTGCAAGCTTCTATTTGAATTTATGATTTGATTCTTTTGTGTGTGAACTTGTGGTGAACTTTGTAACATGTGATCATGTATTCTGAAAGATGTTTAAGGGCTGAGGACAAAGTCAGAACCGAGGTGAGAAGAACTGAGCTGAGAGAGGGAAGTGAGCTGAGGAGAAGTTTTTAGACAGAGCTGAACTTAGCAGTGAAGGCCTAGCCCTGGGAGAAAAGGCATAGAGAGTAAGAGCGTTACTGTGACTTCAGAGCAGGAGGAAAGAGCAAGGTTAGAAGGAGGATGCAGAGTGGAATAACTTAGAAACTATAGGTAACAAGAAAACCAAGAGAGCAATGTGCAGAATGCAGAGGGAAAGAGGAAGAAGGAAGCTGCAGAGAGGAGAGGAGCAGGCCGGCTTCTCCTCACCACGGGACAGAGCAGGTCCTTTCTTAATAACAAGACAGGCTTAGTGTTTTTTGTTTTCCTGAGACAGGGTTTCTCTGTGTAGCCCTGGCTGTCCTGGAACTCATTCTGTAGACCAGGCTGGCCTCGAACTCAGAAATCCGCCTGCCTCTGCCTCCCAAGTGCTGGGATCACAGATGTGCGCCCCCACCGTCCGGCGACAGGCTTAGTCTTATTAAAAGAAACAAAGATTTTTTTTCTTATAAACTTAGGTCTAATTCATTTATTATTCAAAGGGTAGAAGCTTTTCCTTTCTCTATGAAATAAAGATCGGAGCTCATTTCTCACCCAGAATGAGTGAGTTCTTTCTGCACTGGTGCTTGGTCTTTTGCTCCATATGCACATGTAAGTAGGGATGTGTGTGTAAGTATGTCATTGTGAGAATGCATGACACTGGTTTGAATGGAATTGTATAAATGCGCATGTGTAAATCTGTACATGAACTTATCTGAGTTTATGCATATTTGCTTATGTAAAGTTTTTCCTTCTTTGAATGTTATTCTCTTCTCCTGGTTCAATAGAAGTTTATTACTTTAAACTAACTCCCCCCCTCCCCCCCACCCCCCGGGGGGCTGGAGAGATGGCTCAGTGGTTAAGAGCACTGACTACTCTTCCAGAAGTCCTGAGTTCAAGTCCCAGCAACCACATGGTGGCTCACAACCATCTGTAATAGGATCTGACACCCCCTTCTGGTGTGTCTGAAGACAGCTACAGTGTACTCATATACATAAAATTAACTAACTAACTAACTAACTAATTAATTAATTAAAAAAATTTTCCACTAGCCCAACAAGCAAGAGGCATCTGGACAATAGGGGAAAGGCCCTAGCAACTAATCCTTTAGTTTATCTCCTGCTGTTTTAGGATGAGGTGCTAAGTGCCAGAGACTACAGTATCCTGCCTCAGAGGAACAGAGAAGACAGATCAGCTACAGTAGCATAGTAACCTTTTATTATTATACAGCAACCCTAAATATATTACTCTCTGCTAACTCTCTCCCTCCTCTACTGCCTCAAGAAGAACCAACAAGAAAGAAGACCCTGCAGAGGCTGCCGCCCTCCCCTCCCCGACCTCGCTGGCAGTGTGTAACTTATTATCATGTGGGGGTTTTTTTTTTGTCCAGGTTCTGACAGGAACAAGATGTGGTGTGTGTGTGTGTGTGTGTGTGTCCTGTACAGTTATAGAATGGATGGGCAGCAGGCTATGGAATAGATGTGTGTATGTGTGTATAGATGCATGTATGTGTGTATAGATGTGTGTATGTGTGTATAGATGTGTGTATGTATGTATAGATGTGTGTATGTGGGTATAGATGTGTTTATGTGTGTATAGATGTGTGTATGTATGTATAGATGTGTGTATGTGGGTATAGATGTGTATATGTGTGTATAGATGTGTGTGTGTATAGATGTGTGTATGTGTGTATAGATGTGTATATGTGGGTATAGATGTGTGTATGTGTGTATAGATGTGTGTATGTGTGTATAGATGTGTGTGTGTGTGATTAGATGTGTGTAAGTGTGTATAGATGCATGTATGTGTGATTAGATGTGTGTATGTGTGTATAGATGTGTGTATGTGGGTATAGATGTGTGTATGTGTGTATAGATGTGTGTATGTGTGTATAGATGCATGTATGTGTGTATAGATGTGTGTATGTGTGTATAGATGTGTGTATGTATGTATAGATGTGTGTATGTGGGTATAGATGTGTTTATGTGTGTATAGATGTGTGTATGTATGTATAGATGTGTGTATGTGGGTATAGATGTGTATATGTGTGTATAGATGTGTGTGTGTATAGATGTGTGTATGTGTGTATAGATGTGTGTGCGTAGATGTGTGTATAGATGCATGTATGTGTGATTAGATGTGTGTATGTGTGTATAGATGTGTAATGCCCATTTGAGTAGTCTAGGCAGGCTGTGCTTTAAGTGTGTGCAGGAGTGTGGTCATGGTTACAGCAGGACACATGATCAGACCGTGATGCTGGCACAGGGCAAAGTCACTCACGGATGAAGCTTGGACAAGCCAGTCACTCTGTGACCAGGGAGGTCTCTCCCTCATGGGCTCATTTTCAGTTTCAGGGTCTAGAATACACTACACTCATCGGCTAAGTCATCTTGTGTAGGGTCGTGGCTATGTCGCCCACACTACCATTCCCAAGGCGGTCCTTCTGTGGTGGAGACGCCTCTCAGATGGAAAGCTGTTAAGGCTGAGGAAGTCCATGACCCAGATAGGATTCTGTGAGACCTGCTGTCATAGCTCATTTCTGGGCCACCCCCTCCTGAACCCCCTCCACTGAGAGGGTTCTAAGCCTCGTGCAGCTTCTCACAGCAGGCTGCCTGGTCCTCCTCCCAGGCTGACCCTCTCAGTCCCTGCTGCCTGAGACTCTGGACTGTCTCCATGGCTCTCCTAGGTCCAGGGCTTGTCTCTAAGTTAACAGCAGCAGTTCACACAGTGACCAGCAGGGGGTGCTGTGCTTCCCCCCCCAAATGTAAAACCTCAGGTATTCCCCCAATTTCCCTAAGTCCACACTGGGCTTTCTGGGTGTTGGTGGTTTTCTTGGGTAGAGTTGGGTAATTTATAATTTTGGAGAGAACCTGGGTGTCAGGCCCGGTATAAGATTGTTGCAGGACATTTGATCACATTGTGAACCCAGAGATTGAGCTGTTTACTGAAAAAAAAAAAAAAAAAAACAACCTGGTTTTAGATGTGCTGTGGCTTAGCCTTAGCACACACCTTTAATTTAAGAACTTTCTGCTTGAATATTATAAATGGGATTTAAAAAAGTCAATCTTAGGTTAAGGGATAGAGCAAGCAACCAGTTGACAGAAAAGTGAACATGGGATTATTAAGGAAAAAAACCAGCCGGGCAGTGGTGGCACACGCCTGTAATCCCAGCACTTGGGAGGCAGAGGCAGGCGGTTTTCTGAGTTCGAGGCCAACCTGGTCTACAGAGTGAGTTCCAGGACAGCCAGGGCTACACAGAGAAACCCTGTCTCAAAAAAACCAAATCCAAAAAGCCAGAGAGAGAGAGAGAGAGAGAGAGAGAGAGAGGCCATTGAGGTTCCCAAGAGGGAAGAGAGGCACTCAGGAGGAGGGATAGACAGACCCACAGGAAGTAGAGGGGAGGGACACTCAGTTTGAAAGAGGTTTGTGAGATGGTGTTAGAGAGGGGATACATTCCGGAACATTCTGGCTGAGGAGGAAGGTCAGCTGGGTGCTCTCTCTGCCTCCCTGAGCAGGCAGGCTCTCACTACAGCATCTGGCTTGCAAGTCTCCACTGGTAAAATTGAATAATTGAGATTTTTGTTGAAAGAAAAGATCTTTTTTTTTGTTTGGTTTTTGGTTTTGGTTTTATTGAGACAGGGTTTCTCTGTGTAGTCCTGGCTGTCCTGGAACTCACTCTGTAGACCAGGCTGGCCTTGAACTCAGAAATCTGCCTGCCTCTGCCTCTGAAGTGCTGGGATTACAGGCGTGCGCCACCACCGCCTTTATTTATAACATATAATGTTATAACATATGTGTGTGCATGTGGGTGGTTGGGACAGTGGTGGCTGCATCTGCAGATTTACCGAGGGGACAGAGCTCTGCTGTGGAGATCCGGGTCCTGTGCAAACCCTCCTGCAGACACCCCAGGTCTCTGCACAGCTCTGTGGTTGAGGTTCCAATTCTTTGGGAGAAGATTCATGAGTTTGTTATTTTCAGTGAAGTCTATTCTGTCCCATGTTTGGAAAGACGAAATGCACAGCCAGCCATGAGCAGGACTGGTCTGCTAAGGGGGCATCTAGTGTGGCTTCCTCCCCTAGCTGAGCCAGCTCGCTACTTGATGTCCTTCTGGGATGGATTCTCTCTCCCCACGCTCAGATTCCCACAATCCCTCCTCCCCAGAGCATCTTTAAGGAGACACTCTCTTTGGGGGAATTTCTCAAATGACAAGAGTTTTCAGTTCAGGGCTGGAAGGTGTGGGCTGCGGAGATGGCTCAGTCAGTAACGTGGTTGGCTCACAAGCATGAGGACCCGTGTCAGAATCCCAGGACTCGGGGAAAAGGCCGGTGTTGGCAGGGTAGGACTGTCATCCCAGCACTGAGAGGGGGAGACTCCAGGGTCCCTGGGGCTCTGCCAGCCAGTCAGGCTCAGTTGTGAGTTCTGAACCAGGGAGAGACAAGGTCTCAAAAAAGATGGATGACTCTTGATCTGTGTTAGCCATGGCTCAGGATCATAGACACACACATGTGAACACTTACACACCACACGCATGCACAACACACACATATACAACACACACATGCACAACACACACGCACACGCACACACAGGTGGAACTAGAAGGGAGGATGGAGGCATGCCGAAGGTGAGCTGAGGCTCTCTGGCAGGCTGGCTCACCCAGGACATCAAAGGCTGGAAGGACATCAAACTCCACTTCCTGATGCAGATGGGGGGCGCTCAGCTTGAAGCTCAGAGAACGGGCGTTGGGCCACCATGAACTCTGGACCGCAAACTTCACTCCAAAATGTCTCTCACGCTGAACCTTGTACAGCTGTTTCTTAATTTCCTTGATGAACTCTCCTCGTCGGTTTAACTGCTCCTCAAAGCTGGTGAGATTGTTAAGGAACACCACCAGGTCTGCATCCGACCTGCCCTTGAGCGCAGTGCCTTTGCCTGAGGAGCCGCCCTGCAAGACAAGGATGAGAATGACAAGGGACAGAGGAGCCATGCTGGGCAGTCCAGATGCTGAACAGAGCAAGAGTCCAACACTGAGGGGGATGGATGGATGGATGGATGGATGGATGGATGGATGGAGCAAGCTGTCACATGTGCAGTGGAATACTAGTCAGCCCTGAAGAGTGACATCAGGATCTATGTAAGAATATAGAGGGTTCTGGAACTCCTCCTGTTACAGAAGATAAACAATGCCGTGAAAGGAAAATTCCATGCTTATTTGTGGAGTCTATTTCTGTGTGTTTGAGTGTGTGTGTTTGGGGGGACTGTGTGTGAGAGTGGGGGAGGGGTCTAAAGGAAATGAACAAGGAAGAGTAATGGGGAGGTATACTACAGCACATGTTCTTTCATGTAGAGTCCACATTAGCTGCACCCATGTGACATGCAATCAGAGAGAAACTTTCTGGGGAGGGTCTGGTGCGTGGTAAAGGATAGCAGAGATTGGAAGGAAACTATGACTAAATTAATACAGATATATGAAGATGTAGCCATTGTCCCATTGTTCCCATTGTTAGTTATGTTAGGAATATGTGCAAATAACATCATTTGCTTGTATAATATAGAATAGCATATAAACTCATAGATAAACTGAAAAATTAATAAAGATGATCCAAATCTGTAAAACAAATATCTTAAAAAGAAGAATTCATGCTGAGAAGAGCCTCCCTAAATAAAATGCTGAGAATCATCACTAACTCACACATGCCCACTGTTGACAGGGGGCATGACAATTGTCACATCTGCGGATGGTGAGGTGGGTTAGTAGTTAAAAGGGCCTGCTGTTCCTGTGGATGACCTGAGTTTAGCTCCCAGCACCCAAGTAGGCCAGCTTACAGCCACCTCTGTAACTGCAGCTCTAAGGGACCTGACACCCACTCTTCCATCCTGACAGATCCTGCACTAATGCATACAGAGTCCCCACTCAGAACTAAAAATATAAAAATAAAATCAACTAAAAGCAAAAAGGAAGAAAAGAAAACAACTTCATTTCTGCACCCTTCAGGGAGCGTGAGAGTTAGGTACTGTTGTTGTTGTCATGAAATGCGACTTGACAGACTGTGAACCGAGCCCAGAGAGGGTCCATCAATCCAGTCACACAGCAGGAGAGTCCTGTTCTGTCCTCTGTGTCACTTTTGACTAAGTCTATGTGGCCTTGCCATCCCGGGGTGTGGACTGAGAACACTGGGCATAGAGAAGGTAGTTTAGTTACCCCATGTCACACAGCAGTGCAAAGGTTGTTTCCCCCCACCCCCACCCCCGACCCACCACTCTCCAGCAATGCTTTGCCGATCTGGGCCTCAGTTTCCCTGACTCTGGAATGGACGTGGCCTGGGAGTGGGGAACATAAACTTAGCTGAGGCTCCTTTTTCCAGTACAGATGTGGGGCATGGGGGACAGAACCCACCGCCCAGCTGTGATCAGAGTTGAGGAGGAGGGATCAGGGCTGCCCCCAGGCTTCTAACACTCTCCCACCCCAGGTCTGCCAGGTTGAGGAGGACTCACCTTCACCACCTTGGAGACCCGCACTGGGTGGGCAGCATCTTGGAAGCATCTCTCTTTCAGGAAATCACACACGACTCCGATGGCTAATTTGACATCAGCACCAAAGGTGGTGTCCGGACGGAGGTAATCCTCTATGAATTTGTCGAGCTCGGAGGCTGAGAAACTGCTGAGCCCGTGCCCCATGATAAATCCAGAGCTTCGCCTCTGCAGCTGGCAGGTCCCGCATCTCCCAGACTAGTTGAACAGGGAACAGGATTTTCAGTTTCGGTTTCCCGGGAAGGGCGGGGCTATGCAAATAGGCCAGGCCCGGGCAGCCAATGACTTCAGAGTTTCTGACCAGGTTTCTCCAAGCCTGAGTTTTCTTAGGATCCCACCCAGGGAAGAATGCAAAAAGAAACTGATCTGGCTTTCTCAGGATTTCTTTAGGAAAAAGCTGTCACAGAGCAAGTATAGCAGCAATGCGTACACGTTGGAGAAGAGGGGAAACCGAGTCAGGAAACTGCAAAAGGTGGCTGGTGTCTCCTGAGCTCGGTTTCCAGCTCCTGCAAATGTTTTAGGCAAAATTGCCTTTTTTTTTTCTTTTTTAAGAACAGGTTTTGTTTTTTCCTTTATCTGGATCTGCAGTTCTAGGATTACAGAATATTCTAACGCAAAGCTCAGACTTCCCAGAAGCCCCCTCTCCTACTCAGATCCTACATTTTCCCCTGTGGTGCTGGGGGCAGAGGTGAGGGTGGGGGCCAACCCAGCTCTACTACCAAGACAGGTCAGCATTGGACATTACAGTGAGCTAGCTTTCAGGGCCACAGCAAGGTTCACAGCCTTTGTGTGGTGCATGACCTGGACGCTCATGGGGCCACCACCCAAAGACGCATGAAAACAATCTGACGCCCTCCAAACCCTTGCCTCCGTCTCCTCATCTCTTGTTTTGAGTTTTTCACTTTGTTGTCGCTGTGCTCTTACTTTGAGGCCAAGGCTGGACTTGCACTCATGATTCTTCCAGGTTGGTCCCCTCAGTGTTGGTGTTACGGAGTGACCACTGTGCCTAGTGGTCCCCATCCTTCTACCTGGCTTAATAGTGTCTTCTGTAATATGTGTTAATTTATACCTAAGGCAATATGTCACCAGGAGGGCTCAGACAGTTGAGACAGACAGTGCTATGCTAAACTGTCTTCATTCAGCAAGACTATAGGTTTCTTCCTCATGTGCTTCTGTAAACATACAGATAAAGACCCATAAGAGATGAGGAATTTGTTCCTTAGAGAATCAACACCGTGGGGCTGGAGACTCGGCACTAAGAGCACTGGAGAGACTGCCCACACTAGGTACACAGATTTATGCTCAGGAACACACACATAGGTTAGCCTAACACTAATACCAGGTGTGCCAGTGCACACCTTTCATCCCTGCACTCAAGCGGCTGAAGCCCTGGGATCTTTGTGACTGGAGGCCAGCCTGATCTACCAACATATAGGCTAGCCAGGAGTGCAGTCAGACTCTGTCTCAAGTAGAGAGGGCTGGAGAGATGGCTCAGTGTTCAAGAGCTGTACCTGTGCTTCCAGGGAAATCCTGTTCACTTCCCAGAACTGACATGGCAACTCCCAAACATACACACACACACACACACACACACACTCTCATGTGAGCCAGTCTATGTACATGTATATGCACAGAAATACACAAACACATGTACAATCAAATATGCACACACGCACACATGCACAATGTACACATTTGTACATGCACACATACTCAAATGCACACATGCACACATGTACATACACATGCACACATGCACACACTCATACATGCACACATGTACACATGCACACATGCTCACGTGCACACATGCACACATGTAAACATATAAACACATGCACATGCACACACATGTACACATGCACACACTCATACATGCACAATGCACATATTTGTACATGCACACACGCACATATGTACACATGCTAAAATGTACACGTGTACACATGTACACATATGCACATACACATGCATACATGAACATACTTATACATACACACATACTCATGCACACATGCTCATGTGCACACATGCACACATGTAAATACATGCACACATGTAAACACATGCACACACTCACACATTCACACACACATGCACAGACACATGCACACATGTACATGCACACATACATGCACACATGCACACACTCATACATGCACACACACACACATTAACCAGGATTTACTGTGACACAGGAAGAAGAGACTGGCCTTTTGCAGGAGCAGGATTGTCCTTCATGCAGATCCATGACAGAAGCAATTGCGAGTGGAGACTGTTCCCCAGACACAGGAGGTCCAGGTGATTAGGGCAGAAATGGGACCTTGGGGGTCTGCAGACCTAGTCCTGCTTCCCCAAGCTGGTGAGTTCTGGTGGGTGCTGACCCCATGGCCTCCCTGAGCCTAACTGCACTGACTCAGCACCAGGTGTCCTCCTGCAGGGAGTCACTCAGACTGCCTGGGGCTTCTAGGTCATTAACCCTTCAAATACAGGAAAACAAGAAAGAAAGGCAGCATGTGGGAGGGTGGCCCTGGCAGTCCAGCAGGCAGAGGCTGATGCAGGAGGATGGATAATGGAGGCTGGTCCATCCTGGGCTACAACACAGCTGGATTCACATGTGTGCATGTGTCTGTGCATGTGTGTGTGAATGTGTGAGTGTGTGCATGTGTTTACATGCGTGCATGTGTGCACATGAGCATGTGTGCATGAGTATGTGAGAAAAGAAAGCTACAACAGAGGAGGAAATAAACGGAAAACTGATTCTGCCCAAGGCTGTGGCTGAGAACACACTCTGGGCCGTGACACAGTTTGTCCCTTAAAGACACAGGAGCAGGAAGTTCTGCTGACCAAGGTTGTGTTACTCCAGGTCAGAGGTGAGCCCTCAGCACCAAGTGTCAGCTTCTTTACACTTCTTTTAGTCAGCCAGGTGCAGTGTCACAGGCCTTTGATCCCAGCACTGGGGAGCCAGAGGAAGTTGGACCTCTGTGGTTTGTTTTGTTTTGTTTAGGCTAGCCTGGTCTACAGAGTGAATTCCATGATCCTCCTCTGCACCATCTTCCCAGACCCCAGGTACAATCTCGTTGGCCTCATTGGGAGGCCTGGTGGGTCCTGAGGGAACTGGGATGCTGAAGGCCCCTCCCACGAGTGCCAAGATGGGAGGACAGGAGGCCATCTGAGGGTCCTGGGCAGATCTGGGTGAGGGCCAGGCTAACTGTGCTTTAAATAGTCTATTCATTTACTTCATGCATGTGAGGATGTGACGTCAGAGGACAACTCGTAGGAGTCAGCTCTCTCTCCTTCCACCATGTGGGCCCTGGGGACCAAACTCAGGCCACCAGGCTTGGTGACGAACACCTGCACTGTTGAAGACCAAACCCTAGAAAACCCGGAGTTTCAACAGCCTCACTTTGAAAGTTCACCGACCTTGCGGTTTACAGCTGAACCCCCTCCCTCCCTTCTTCACACAAGGCCGATCAACCGGTTCTTTACCTGGCTGAACACCTGGGATGGTCTGGGCAGAACCAGCATTCCAGGAAAGCTGCAGATGCCCTTTGATGACCTTTCCTCCTTCCCGTGCTTTTAGGATCCCCCTCAGCCCCTCCCTACTTCCTCTTACCAAACGTTTTACGTTTCATTAAACAGGCCTTGACACAGAACCCCCGTTTGCTTGGTTTGCTTGGCCTCGCTTCGTCTCCCGCCTGTTCTCTCTGTCAGGCTTGGGTTCTCCTTGACACCCTGAATTACTAGGTCCTGCCAGTCAGGACACTGCACCCTCTGAGCTATCTCAGTGACCCTTCTTGTTGTTTTAGGACATGGCCTCATAGTCTCTTAGGCTAGGCTAGCCTTCCACTTATAGCAATCCTCCTGCCTCCGTGCCCTGAGTGCTGGGATTATAGTATCTCCCTATGCCCAGCTCATCTGTACTTTCCCATGTCCCCCCTCCCCCCCATGTGTGCTAATGAGTATCACTAAGTCCAGTGAGGCCGCGTCCCTGGCAAGCCTGATTGGGCGGGGCAGTGCCCACATCACAAGGTTTAAGACCCTGAGTCACCCTGTTGGCCACATGGCCAGCTGCTGGGACACACTGCTACCCTCATGACCCAGCCCCTCTGTCAGCTCTCTCTGCCCTGATTGGGCCCAGGCTCAGCTCCGCCTCCAACTGCCACTCAAGGTAAAGTTGACATGGCTTGCTGGAGGTTGGGAGTCCGTGGACACGAGCTGGAGAGTCTCACCCTTTCCTCCTGGCCTGTGCCTGCCTCTCCTGCTTTCTCCCAGCCTCCCGTGTGGGGCATGCTCCCCAGCTCAGGAGCATCATCTTGGATGGGCGCTGCACACCAGAGCCCAAGGATAGGGCAGGCACATGGGGTGGCGTTTCTGAAGCCCGTGCTGTGCGTCAGGGGGCTTCATGGATAACGTCACTGCAGTGCCCCGGGTACGTTCCAAAATGTTAAGTCAGAGATAGAATAAGCACCTGGCCAACGTGAGGGAAGGATGTGTGTGGAGACAGCGTTTCCTGCCGCATCGACTCATGCAGTCGCTGTCATAACAGAGAAAAGAACAATTAGCCTGTTCAGGAGTCCCAGTGTTCATGAAAATGCTCAGCCTGGTGGGTGTGTCCTATGCCAGGGTCAGGGGTCAGCCTTTGTCAGGATGGGCCTCCCTGGGCTGTGTGGCAGTGGCTGCGTGGAGCACTGTACACAGAAAGGTTCTGAAGCCTTTGGCAGGTCCTTGGCGGGCACTGTTTGATTAGTGATGTCTGCTGTGTGGAGCACTGTACACAGAAGGGTTCTGAAGCCTTTGGCAGGTTCCTTGGCGGGCACTGTTTGATTAGTGATGTCTGCTGCAAGTACTGGGAAGGGGAGGGGGTGCGTCGGAGGGCTTGCTTGGGCTCACATCAACAGGACTCTTCCTTCTGTCTCTGCCTCCTGGTACTAGGATTATAGCCCTGTACCGCCACACCCGGCTTTATTGTGTGTCCATGATGTAGGTGGAGACCAGGGAACCCTCTCTTTGCACACTTCGGTGTGTTCCAAGGATTGAAACCCAATCTCTGAGCTTGTGCATCAAGAGCTGTTACTCACTGAGCTGTCTTGCTGGCACACAACTGGCTCTTCACATGGGTTCTGGGCGTCTGAACTCAGGTCCTGGTGCTACCAGGCTCTTTACTGACTGATCTGTCTGCTCAGCTCCCAGGACCTCATGTCACTTGGTCCTGCAGTTGGTGACACCTCTCCAAAGATGGGGAGGAGGGGGATGAACACATGCCTGCTGTTTGTGGGCTCCCGCAACGTGGCTTCTCAGAAGATGGGGGATCCCCTGGGTTTCTTTTGCCCATCAGTCTATGCTCAGGGTGAAATTGGCCAGACAGCACCTCTTCCGTTACTATGTTGCACCCTGATAAATTGCTCTTGTGTGGTCCCCAAGCCTCTACATGTCCTGTTTGGAAGGCAGCAGAAGCTTCTAGATACCAGCAAGGAAAAGAAGCAGGCCCGTAGTTTTCTTGGATATTCCTACTTTATTTTTGGCTACATCAGTGCAAAGAAAGGCAGTGGGGCATCGTGCATGCACCCGGGGACTTGTGTTCTATATGGCGGGGTGGGTGCGTGTGGGGGGAGGGAGGGCATCGGCCGCTGCGAGCAGGCTGCATTCCGAGTCCAGAGCCAAAACCAGCATCAGGCTTGGGCGACTCAGCCAGCATGCTTTCTCCTAAAGGTGGCCATGACAGGGAAGTGGGCGGAGCATTGGACCCATGGGGACTCAACGGGAGAGCCATGGGCAAGAGGGAAAGATGGGAGTGGGAAGGCCAGCCACCTCGGGGCAGGCAGAGCCTGATTCTAGAGGAGAGTCATCTCAGGGGAACACAAGAGTCCCTCAGGAACAGCACGAGTTGCCGAGAGCAGGGGGGCATCTTCAAGAGACGTTAGAAGGAACAAGCAAGACTGTGATACTTAGGAATGGGAGGCTCTAGTCTTGGTCTGTGTGACTCTGTAAGGAGCGGTGGGGTTTGGGATGTTGACGAGGGGGAAAGGTTATCAAGATGGGAAAAACCAGACTTGCCCTCATGCGAGGAAGATGGCCTGACTCCAGCCTCAGATGTACGTCTTGATTTGTGATGGACCAAGAGAGTTCTGACCTAATTAAAGCTCTAAATACTGGTATATGTTCGCCACCAGGAATCGTAGGGAGGAGAGCAGAAGAGAGAGAGAGAGAGACAGACAGAACAGGGGTGGCTCTGAGTGGGAGTTTGGGGAGAGGGTCCTTTGTTCTTTGCAAAGAGTAGAGGAAGGATAGATGCGTGGGCCCTGGGAGCAGGTCCCCACAGAGCTCTGTGCCACCTGTGCCCATTTGGGGAGCCAGGGATGAGGAGGAGATCCTGAACCTCAGGACGTCTACAGCGCTGCCATGCACCCAGGCTGTGCTGGCTGCAGGACCCCGGGCTCAAAGATAGGTAGCCATGCCAACGGGGATGTGGTGTCGGAGGTGTATGGTCCAGCTTCATCCAGCTTCATCTAGCTTGTGAGGCTGCTGGCCAGGCTGGCCAGGGGTACAGGGTGAGGCTCTGCCTTGTATCCCCCACTATGGAGGTGGGAGTAGAGGGGAGGATCAGGGTTGGGGGGTGAGGAGGTATTGACAGAAGTTGAGCAAGGAGGGGGCGGTGCGGAGAGAAAGAGGTTGGTTTTACTAAGAAGCCGATGGGTAGCTTCCTGAAGGGGGCGGGTGCAGGGCCTCTGTGTATTCTCTGTATCTAGTTCCTGGTGTGTCTAGAGGGGATGGGTCTTTTTTCTGGAGTGCTTTGGAGGGACAGAAGTAGCCTCAGTATATAATTTCTGCCTCCTCCTGTCCTTACAACCTGTGGGTTCACCAGTGCCCAAGGGGACACGAATATGCTTAAGGTCAGAGTCGATCTCTTTGTAAATGACTCCCCAAACCCACCACTGAATCTCTGGGGACCAGAGAGGGCTCCCATCCAGACCCTGGAGCCAAGAGGGTTCTTTTGTTGCAGAACCTGAAGTGGGGAGACATCAAAGGTTCAAGGTTAGCAAGGGAGGGTCTGCGAGGGGAGAGCAGCCGGGGGCAGAGACAGGGACACCAGGGCACCAGGTCCTAATCACTCGACACGTGGTTCTCATTCTGCAGTTGGTGCCAGCGTTCAATCTTCTTGTCTTTGTTCTTCAGACACTCATACCAATGTTTCAAGCGCTCGCCTTTGGCCGAGATCCCCAGTTGGCAGCCTCCTGGGGAGGAGCAGAGAAGGGGAGGGGGTGCAGGTCAGTGGAGAGGGACACAGTAGCTGGTCGCATCTCTAGACCTAAGAATAGAACTGGGAGAAAGGTTGCCGCCTAGCAGTGACACTCACAGCCCTGCCCATTCTCTGAGAAGTCTGTTGCTCTGTGACTGTCATCAATATTATAATCACCCTCTGAGCCTCTAGAATGTACTGTAGCTTCCTCCTGCAGCATCAAGCCAGGACTTCAGGGTTAAGAATCCTCACTTTGCTGCATGTGTCTCCATATACCCGGCATTCACTGCCACTTCCCAAAGAGTCAGTTTCTTCTTTACTTCCTGCCTGGAGTCTTTCTCCCTGTGCCAAGTTTACAACTTGCTATCCTTGGGTTTTGGGAGGGCTGGTAGAGATAAACCCTTCATCTGGATCTTGTATAGAAATTAAGGAGGACTCCCTTGTGCCTGCTTCCTGTAGAGGGCACACCTCTTCTGCCTCAGTGTGTACCCCTTCCAAGCAAAGGCACCTCCGGAGGGGATCAAAGTCAGGACCCTGAGTCCCAGGTTAGTCCTGAGCCTGAAGAGCTGCGGATATGGGGTTGTGTGAATGTGGCCTTCCCCAGTGCCCCACAAGGGATCCTCTTCTGGGGAGGCCTGATGAGGAGGCTGTCCCGGGAACTGAAGCACTTACCGATGTAATCATTAGACTTGCCAATGTCGTAGTCCCACACGGAGATATCCAGGGACTTTTTGGCCAGGTCGCTGTGTTTGATGTCATAGAAGAACTCCTGTAAACAGCAGACGGACAAGTAAGTCACAGCCCCCTGAGCTTCCAGTGTTAGCAATGAGGAATGGAGCCCAAGGAGTCCCTGGAGCAAAGCACCATTCCTACCCCAGGCCTGTCTTCCCTTTCAACAGAGCTCCTTAGGACATGGAATCCTGGCGACCCACTGGTCGTGGGTTCTGTTTGATACTAGGATGGTCGCTGGGTCAGTGATGGTGAATTTGGCCCTCCTGGGGGCTTCCTGAGAGGGAGTTCCTCATGAGAGGGTGTCCTTCCTGAGAGGATGTCCCTGAGGGTTAGTGTTAGGGATTTACTGTGACCCAGGCAAGAGAGGTTTTGTCTGGTTGTGCTCACTTAACTCCAGGTCCCTTGCTGGCCTGGAGCTCAGCTGTGTAACCCAGGCTAGCCTCAAACTCAGGGATGAGCATCCTATCTCTGGGCTTACGGGTCTCATTTTTTAAAGTAGTTTTCCTGACCAATTGTAAACCTTAGTCATGTTCATTATTCATACAAACAAGGGAGGAAGACATGACACATCATCTGTAGCCAGACTGGAGAACGGTCATTGCCAGGATTTGCCAAAGTGCATTTATACTGAGGCGCAAGATAACCTTGTCTGTGAGAAGTCAAAACATACGTGTTTTGAGGCATGAATAGGAGTTTGTCAGGGAAAAAAAAAAACGGCACACAGGTTGGCAAGGCCTCTTAAACAAGGACACATTCAGATTGGAGTTTTCTGCACTTATGTGGAGGTGTCAGGCCTGGAGGAGGGAGCCGAGAGTCTACTGTGGTGGCCCACAGGTGACATTCCAGGGTCTGAGCAGAGGGGGAGCCTTGAGAGCACAGGGGGGAACACACTGAGGCCCCAGGGCTCAGTGGGACTTGATGGAGGGTGTGGAGGCGGCTGAGGGTTGAGCTCACAGCATCCATCGGTGTGCTGGGAAAGACACTGAGGTTGACTTAGCTCAGTCTCTGAAAACAGCTTCCTGCCCCGCCCCATTTCCTTTTCACAGAACTCAAGCCAAGATCGATAGTGGAAATGCTCTTTTGAGGCGATTAGGAATGTTCTGGAAGGGGCTCGCTGCTCTCTCTCACACACACAGGACGTCTCCACCGGTATGACAGAGGACAGGGCAGCCTTACCTCGTTAAACTCGGGGTTCAGGGTCTTCTTTTTAATCTGAGTCTTGTGCTTGGCTTTCTTCCCCATGTCCGGTTTCAGCCAGCTGGGAGGAGACACCCGCAAATGAGAAAGTGACCCAGCACCGGTGCCGCCTTGGGTGGTGAGGGCCCTGCTCTGAGCTTCCTTCTCATGTCATTCTGCTGCTCAAAGCTATCCGTTACTCCCCGTGACCCCGGGGGAGAGTTTAGACCCTCACGTGGCACCAGTGTCCATGTGGTTAGGCCCCAATTCTCTTTCCCATCATGTTCTTCAACACCCCTTCCTCTTCATCCTCTCTACCCAGGACCTTTGCACACACCACTGTTTGCTCTAACCAGGAAGCTCTTTCTCAGAGTGCCTGGCACACAGTAGGTGCTCAATCAGTATCCTCTGGGTGGAAGCAATTACTCTGGGGAAACAGGGTTTGGCACACACTAATGATCAGAACAGCAGAGGAACATTTGACCAACCGAGTCCGCTTATGTTCTTATATTTTCCAGGCAGGTGAGCAAAAAGGGTTTAAAAGGGGTTGTCACCCGCAGAGCAGCTTTGATGAGATGGCTGGAATGGCCCCGAGTTCGGGGTCTTTTGAGGGTTTCTATAGTGAATTTGGATAAAGCCCAGTTGCTTCTTTGATAGCGGAGATCTGAGCTGCAGGGGACAAGTGTGGTTGACTCCTGGGCTATAGGTGGGATCACCATGTCAATCACTCTAGGAAGGGACGGTTTATGGGGGTTTCCAGTAGTGGGCATCGTCGGCTGGCTTCTGATACTCCAGCCTCACCTTTAGTCTGTTCCGGGCATCGTTTAGCTGTGATCTTGGCTAGAGTCCTCCCTTCTCTAGGTCTCAATGGTTAGTGACTTAGGGGGACTTTCTGGTGCCCTTTACCCCCTCACCTCCCAGGACACCAACTCACAGCTTGACAAAGGGGTCTGAGTAGCCATTGGCGTCCATGGCGGCCAGGTGCACGCAGCGGATAATTCCCACGATGAGGCCGCCCTGCTGCGTGCTGTACATGAGGGACACCAGGATCTTGCCCCGTTCCTCTATGTCTCCGATCCGCTCCACCTGCTGCGTGTGGCAAAAGGCAGTGTGGGGCTCAGAGAGGCGTGGGATGTGGGTGGTTGCTACGGGAGACCGCTGCAGAGGGCAGGGGAGCTTGGGCCAGCAAGTGTCTGCACCGCGGACTGGTCTCAGATCCCCGGAAAGAGATGAACGTGCCTTTACTGTCTTCTGTACAGCCAGCAGCAGATGCCATGTGACACGGGCCCAGGATCATGGCTGTGTAACCATAGGGACAGAACCCTTTTCCCATGGCCTAACCCTGGGGATGAAGGCCACCCCTCCCCCCATGAACCAGCAGGTCACTGACTGGGATAGAGAGAGAACTTGGGAAGAAGCGGGAAGTAAAGTGGCCCCTGGTGGGCTCAGCTTCCCACCCACAGCCAGCTCACCTCCTCCTCATAAAGAGCCATGCCCCGGGCGGACCCAGTGGTCCCTGCGCGTTTCATCTGTGGAAGGAGACAGGATGGGAAGGTAACCATCCCCCTGCCCAAGGAGGGCCAGGAGCCGCAAAGACAGGCTCTCCCAGCCATGCACTCCACACTCCCCTCTCCCCAGGGCTTACACAGCATTAACTGTCAAGACGGGGGCAGCAGCCACTTGTGTGAGTCCTACTGCCTTCCCCAGTGGACAGAAGACACCAAGAGTCAAGTGTCAGAGAACCCACACATAAACCACAACTATATCCGTTTGCTCAGGATGACTGGCTCAGGGTCCTTAGGGTCTAGCCTACCAGATGTTTCTCCTCTGTGGCTCTGGGGTCCTTCTGATGAACCCCAGGGCTCCAGAAAGCACAGATGGGAACTGTGGGTTCAACTCAACCTTTGCCATTTAGAGGCGAGGAGGGGGTGGCCTTGACGAGGCCCCTATCCTGAGCTCACACCACAGTGAGGCTGAAGAAGGAACTCACCAGACTCCTGCCTGCCTGGCCTCCTTGGCGTCTCGGGTCAGCTATGCAGCTATGCCCATTTTATCAAGACAGATCTACCCACATGATGAGAGTGGTGTTGAAGGCATGAACTTAGTCACTGTCCTGACCAGCTGGATTAGTGACTTGAGTAGAAAAGCCACCAGACATGGACCCAAGGAGACACCTCGTGCCCAGGGCAGGCTTTTGTGGCTTCCTCTGTGTGACCCACACTCCCAGTTGGCTGCAGAAGCACTGCCCAGTGCCTCACCGTGCACCTTTTCCTGGCCGTCTGCTGCAGGTCCATCTCCCAAGCCTTCCCTCCCCCCCTCCCATAGCAGCGAGGCTGGGAGGCTTCCCTGTGGAGAACTGGCTTCCTGCTTCTTGAGGGTGACCCTGAGTGCCCCCCCCCACCTCTACCCGGTGCTCTGCACTGCCTCAGGCCCTGTCTGATACCCACACGGCACTGCAGGAAGGCAGTGACCCCCCCCCCCTCACCGGGATCACCCGCTCCAGGCAGATGTTGAAGTTTTTCCTCTGGTTAGCCTTCAACTTCTTGAGCGAGAACCTGGTCTCACCGATGAACTCATTGTGGCCGAACTTGTCCTCGTCACACACGGAGATCCTGTGCCAGAGAAAGCAACAGACCACTGAACCCCACTAGGTGCCTGGGTGAGGGGCACTGGGTGTGGCCAGGAATGAGGCTGCGGCTCCATTTACCTCCAGTCAGGTAAGGGACTCAGTTCAAAGCCTGAGGGGTCTGTGTATTATAACCACTGCTCACGTAAAGGGCGGGAACATTCCAGTGCCCGGAGGCCCTCGGGGTCCTTCCCTAAACCCTCCCTTACCCTAAGAGACTCACTCTTGCCTGCAAGGGGCCATGGGCCTGCACTTGATCCTGTATATACAAGATCACACAGTACACACCACCTTTTCTTGAGACAAGACTTGCAATGTAGCCCAGGCTAGATTAAAACTCACTATGTACTCCAGATTGGCCCAGGGTGCCTGATCCTCCTGCCTCAGCCTTCTAAGTGCTGGGATGACAGGCAGGCACAACCCTGTACCATGTGTGTCTTAGCTGTGTCTCTATAACTATGGATTCTACATCCAAACACATTCAGCCAACCAGGGACAAAAAAAAAAAAAAAAAAAAAAAAAAAAAAACCCCTCAGTCTGTACTGAGCATGTGCAGATGTCTGTCACGGCTGCCTGGACAACACAGGCTGACAGCCACAGGCACCTTGATAAGAAAGGAAGGCCCCCTGCATTTACAGTTCCTTCTGGAGTCCACACTGTTTATAAGGGTTGGCCCCGCCCTCCGTGGCCCCGCCCTCTATTTCCGCCTGCTGGCACCTGAGTGTCTTCCTTTGCATGTCCTCCTCTGTAATGCCATGATACTGCAGTGTCTCATTCCACACAGGGTTCCGAGTGTTGCGCAGGGTCTTTGTACGAAGCTTGTTGGACTAGCGCCCCAGGAGACAGACAGACAAACAGACAGACAGACAGACAAACAGATGACACCTTTGAGCAGAACCAACCCAGACCCTCCTTGAACACCCCCTTAAAGTGAGAAAGCTTGGGTGTGTCTCTTGGAAACATGGTTAATAGCAGGAACAATGCTGTGTGCTCTGAGGCAGGGGTGTGGAGATATTTCCTGAGTCCTCAGGCAGTGTCCTCCATGCCTGCAAGTCCTAGGGGGTGGGGGGAGCAGTTGGGGTGCAGGGAGAGGCAGCCTCCCTCCCTCAGCAGTGAGGATGGAACCCCAGAGCTTTGCACACAGGCAGGTGCTCTAACACCCCCACTACAAAAAAAAAATACAAAACCTAAAACAAAGAACCTTAAATCTCTGGATGGAGCTCACTGAGTTGCTCAGGCTAGGCCTTGAGCTTGTAATCCTCCTGCCTCTGCCTGTCCAGTACCTGGGGTTATGAGTCTGTGCCATCGGGCCTAGCCTTTTAAAAAACAGTGTAAAGTTTTTCATTCCATTCTGGAAGAGAAGACTGGAAATACACATACAACACAAGAGGAGGCTGGCTGGCCCTAACTCACACTGATGTGTAGATGAATACTTGGACTCACAGGGATTTTGATAGACCCCAAAAGTCACCAGTGGGTTGGAGGAGAGAAGGGACCAGAGTCACAGACAGGAGGAGGCAGTCCTTGACTCAAAGACAATGATGGCACAAAGCATGTGTGTACTTGTGTGTACGTATGTGCACATACATGAATGCATGTGTAT
Source organism: Apodemus sylvaticus (assembly GCF_947179515.1). NCBI lineage: Eukaryota > Metazoa > Chordata > Mammalia > Rodentia > Muridae > Apodemus > Apodemus sylvaticus. The sequence goes on along the minus strand of NC_067493.1, from coordinate 48,183,062 downwards.
GTACATATACATATGTGTTTGCATGCAAATGTACATACATGCATGCACATGTGTTTAAACATGTATATGTGCATGTGTGTGCCCTCTCTTACCTTATTAGGTATTTAAAACTCACAGCACTGAAACAGGCACTGTCCCAGGAACATAAACCCTTGGGCTCCCCCTGTCCCCAAAGACACCCCACTCTACCTCTGACACACAAAAAAAGCAAAACAGGAAAGCCAGAGAGGCGGCTCCCCCTTCCAGCCACTTTCTGAGCAGGGCCACCAAGGAGGGAAATTAATCTCAGAGCCTAGAAAGGCTCGCAGGGGAGCAGGGAAGGGCAGGGCCACATCCCTTCAGGAGCATGGCAGTATCCAAGGACTTAGCCCTAAATCCTGGAAACTACTGCTGCTGTTGCCTCAAGTGTGTGTGTGTGTGTGTGTTTGTGTGTGTCTATATATCTGTGTATATGTGTCTGTGTATGTGTGTCTGTGCATGTGTGTCTATCTGTGTCTGTGTGTGTGTCTGTGTGTCTATCTGTGTGTGTGTCTGTGTGTGTGTACACGTGTGTGCACACATACCATATATGTGCACTCACGCTCACTGGCTGTGACTAGCTAAGGGGCGGGCAGACGGCACCAGTACTGGGACCCACAAACATGTCTTCACATGTGTGATTGCTTCCCCTTGGCCTTTGGCAGCTGCTGGGCTCCAGAGTTTTGTTGTGGGGGTGTTGCCCCTTCCCACGCTGTGAGGGCTTTGCCGGTTGAGGGCTGGAGCGGAGCCTTGGGCCCTGAGCCGAGAGCCCAGCAGAACCCAGGCCCCGCCCACCCTGAGTACCTTGCTGGCTCCGGGCAACAGATGCAGCTTCACGTAGGGATCGGCCAAGCCATTGGAGTCCATGGGCTTCAGTCCCTGTGAGAAGAGGAGAGGCCTGAGGCCTGCAGACACGGCAGGCGACGGCACCTGTCTCACCCGGTGGGGACAGAATGGAGGGATGCTGTATCATGAAGATAATGCCAGCGTTGAGTTTAAAGACATGCCACACCCTAGCTGTGCGGCCTCGGGCAGCTTTCCATGCCTCTCTGTGCTGGTTGAGTGGAGGAATGTGAGTCTCTTAGGGAATGGAGAGGACACCCCAGCACCGAGCAGGGAGGAGAGGCTGGGGGGGCAGGGGCGCTCTGGAATCCAGGGCCTGACCTTAGCATTCATTTGAGGCCTCAGTTTCCCCACTTGAAGAGAGAGACTCATGGTCTGTCTCTCCTCCAGGCCTGGAGAAGGTGTTTGTGTTTTGCCATCGTTTTCTGAGCTGAGCTAAGCTGGCCTCATTCACCCAAGCAACCTTCAAGCTCCTGCAGCTCAGTCTCACTGCCAGGGGGAGTCCTGCCCACGACCTCAACTTGCTCATCTGAGTGATGGGGCCATGGCGTCCACAGGTCTGTGGGGTTCAGGGAGTAATGAATGAGAGCTTGCCTTTGAAGATGAACCTCATCTCTCCAGGGATGTAATCCCTGGCATTAGCTTTCTGGCCTCAGTTTCCCCACCTGACCAATGGGGCTAAAAAAAAATGCCTCCCTCGTCTGATCACCGAAATAGGAGGGAAGAGAGAATATATACATGAACCCGGTATACAGAAGGGGCTCAATAAGTGCATGCCAAAGAAAGGGCTTCGGAGGGAAGGTAGGTTGATGCCATTTCTACCACAGGTCAGCAGGTACAGAGATACCCACCCATGGCCGGTCACTTTGCATTCAGTTAGCCTAGCCTTGGGGGAAGGACACCACTGTCACCCACAATGAGCCACAGAGGGTTAGCCACTCCCACCTGCCCCCAGTGGCACAACGGCGATGTGGCCTGGGACAGCATCTGCTTTGGGGGAGTCTGGTCCAGATCTTGCTGGTTTTCCTCGGGTCCCAGACTTAAGTTTATTTTGGGGTTCCCCCAGGGTCTGGGATCATTCAGCTCACCTTCCCCACACACCCCGCAGCCTTCTGCTGTGCCTCCCTCCCCATCCCCATCCCCCACCCCCCAGTGCTACCCCTGGTGGACAAAGACATCAGCAGAAGAGATGCAAAAATCACCAAGTCAGGCTGTCATTACGTCTTGGTGGGTACCTGAGGTGTTCCTTCTGGTATGCTTGGTAGCCTGGGCAACCCTCACAGCCAAGGTGGTCCCACTCTCAGGAAGCAGCCACAGGGCCGGCCCTAGAGGAAGTCCCCCCTTCCCTCCCATGGCCAAGGAAGTCTGCCATCGCTGAAGACAACCCTGGTCTCATCTCTGTCATTGCCGTAGGTCAGAGATGGTGGGAGCCAGGCCTGGGATTCATCCCTAGCTGAGTCTCTCAGGAAAACCAGAGCCTCCCCATGGGTCCCCACACACACCTTCAGGGAAACCACAGCATCCTCAGGGGTCCCCATACACACCTTCAGGGAAACCACAGCCTCCCCAGGGGTCCCCACACACACCTTCAGGGAAACCACAGCATCCTCAGGGGTCCCCACACACACAACTTCAGGGAAACCAGAGCATCCCCAGGGGTCCCCACACACACCTTCAGGGAAACCACAGCCTCCCCAGGGGTCCCCACACACACACCTTCAGGGAAACCAGAGCCTCCCCAGGGGTCCCACAAACCTTCGCCCTGATGATGGTGCACTGCAGGTTACTGTTGTCTTGATCATAGAGGAGGCTGAATTCCAGGGCACCCAGTGTGGCTGCAGGCAGCAGAGACAGGAGCCAAGCAAAACATCTGCTTAGTCAATCGACAAACATTTCCTGAGCACTTCCCAAGGTCTCCAGCCTCAGCTAAGCATTGGAACCTCAGAAGAGAGGGAGGGCAGCCCTGGTCTGATCTGATACTCCATCCATCCTGCAGTCTTCATCCCCTGACAGACTGAGGGTGCCCTGAAGACAAGGGCTGGGATGGCTGATTGACTGTATGTCCCTACTGTGTGCACGGCACATAGTAGGTATTCCTGTGCGTGCTGAAGCAATGAATGAAAGTCAGCCTTTGCTGCTCCCCTTCCTGGGGTTGCTCTCCCACCCCATGCTCACACAGCTCACACCTTCTCAAGCCCCTATAGCTTGGCTCAAAAGTCACTTCCTAGAGAAGAAGCCCCACCCCAAGCAGCCACTGGAGAGATCACTCAGCCTCATTCAGAGCTCATTCAGTTTGACTCTTTCCCCTGGTTGCATTTTGTCCTAGTGTCCTGGTGCGCCTGGAGCAGTTTGAGTCATGGGATGTGGGGTCAGTAAAATCCTTGCCGAGGACAAAAATGAGTCAGTGAGGAACCATGCTGGCTGGGACCAACCCTGAAGCTGAGGCTACGCCAGGGCAGCCTGGAGGCTCGGAGAGGCCACACTTGGGAGGCGGATGACTGAAGAAGTGAGGAAGAGCGGCCAGGACAAGGATGAGGGAGGGCAGATGCGGAGCGCTGTTGAGGCTGACGAGGCAGGTGGGCTCCCCTCTCCGTCCCCTGAGACCACAGACCCCTGACTCTGGAGAGCACCCGTGACATCAGGCACAGCTGCTAGACCACCCGGTGTGGCCCCCGGGGGACTGGGGCCTTTCCTCACTCACTGGCTGTTTATGTCAACTTGACACGGCCTAGAGTCATTTGGAAGAAGGGGACCTCGATTGAGAAAATGAGGGGTCTGGCCTGTGGAATACTTTCTTGGGAGAGGACTCAGCCCACTGTGGGTGGTGCCACCCCTGGGCTGATGGTCCTGGGTGCTATAGGAAAGCAGGTTGGGTAAGCTACAAGGAGCAAGCCAGTAAGCAGCACCCCTCCATGGCCTCTGCCTCAGCTCCTGCCTCCAGGCCCCGCCCTGACTTCCAGTCATCATGGATTACAGCCAGAAGATAAACCGAACCCTTCCTTTTTCATACTGCTTTTAGACATGGTGTCTATCACAGCAATAGAAACCCTAACTAAGACACTGGCCATTTTTGAGTCACGGGGAGCCTTTCCAAGACTATATGCACAATGAGAAAAGTGAGGGTCCCGTCTCCACCCCCTAGGGACAGGAAGTAGGAAAGGTGGTGCCCTGGCGGGAGAGCAGTGCCACCCAGAGCTCAGCTCCACCAGCATCCACTCTCCCAGTCTCCGCCATTTGAATAACACCGCTGCCATTTCTCCTGTGCGCTCAGCCCAACACAGTGGTGTCCAGTTTACCAAGTACTTTCCCTGCAGTGCCTTGGTTTACCCAGACATCAGCCTACACAGGAAGTAATACAGTTGGAGGTCCTAACCGGGTCTCCCCACCCCCAGGAGCACTCATCCTGGCTGCTTCAGCCATAGCATAAGAAAAAGCCCTATGTGTGTGTGTGGGGGGGGGGGGCATGCACGCATGTATGTGTGCATGTGTGCATGTGTGTCCCGGGCCCTCTGAGTCTGAGTCCAAGAGGGACACAGTAGGTGCCTAACAAGTCACTGAGTGGATGAACCAGCAGGGGTCCCGTCCTGGCCGTGAGGGGAAGAAAGACTGCAGATAAAGACATACATTAGGCACAGGAAGTCATGCCTTTGTGGGGCTCTGGGCCACCAGGTAATTCTGTATGGGAGCTGAAAACACCGCTGAACCCCCCCCGCCCCCCCCCAAAAACCCACTACAGGCTTTAAATGGCTCAATGACACTGCACCTGCACACTTTAACCCATGAAATGTGTAGTTCCAACAATGACCACACGGTGGCGCTCACAGGCCATCCCAGCGCTTGGGAGCTGATGGGTCTATCTCAAAGGTAGAAGAACCCTTTCCTTGCACACTCAAGACCCTGGCTTTGATCTCCATAACCACAGGATTTCTAGGGTACACACGTTAGCAGTTAGGGGGCATCTATGGACCCCAGAGTCCCATTTCTGCCCCACTGGGTTCAGTTTCTGGCTAAGTTTTTCCAACATGCCTGCCACCCCCTCCCTACCCCACCCTCTGCCGAGAGAGTCACTTACTGGCTTCATCAGAGTCATAGCTATTGGCTTCCTCCTCCTCCTCCTCTGCAGGCTGTGGCTGACGAGCAGGGGCCGCCTGGGAATAGGGGACTGCAGTGTGGGGCGCTGCCTGGAAGCCCCCAGCAGGTCCTGTCCTCTCCTCCCGGGCTGGGGCAACAGCCCCTGGATAGCCAGGGTCATTCGGAGGAGCCTCTGTGGAGAGAAAAGAGGCAGTGTTGAGTCTGTCGTAGCAATGTGGCTAGAGGAAGCTTCCAGAATGCAGGTTCCCAGGCTGCACTCAGAAGTCTGCAAGGCCAGAGCTAATTCAGATAAGACCGGGAAAAGACAAACCTCACAGGGTTCAGCCTGTGGTGTAGACTCAGGCAGACAGCATGAACCTCTCAGCGTCAGCTGTGTGGCCCAGGGCCAGTTACTTAGCATCTCTGAGCCTTAGTTTCCTTGTTAGTAGAGTGGGAGTTACCGGATCCAGATTTGTTTCTATGGCAGTCAATTATTAGTTGCATTAAACCTTGAGGGTCCACGAAAAAGAATAGCTATCACGTAACCATGACAACCAGGCATCTGAGGCCTGTCTGTATATGGGTCAGAGTAATCAATGTTTGTTTATCCTGGGCCAAATATACTCCAGGCTCTACAAAAAGCGTTTTGTTTTGTTTTTTAAGCTACTTTTTTAAAAAAGTGTTTAAGTTGTTTAATCATCACAGCAAGACTATGAAGGAAGTCTTAGCCTGACTCCCACTTTATAGAAAAAAACTGAAGCTCAGAGAGGTTTAGTCACTTGCCAGGAGCCACACAGCAGGAAGGGAAGGACCAGGGATGCTACCCAGCCATCTATGCTCTGAGCCACAGAGCCTGGCTTGTCAGTGTGTTTAGAAAGGAGCTGCTTAGGCCTGGTCAGACCGGTCTCTCTTCCGGCCTGAGTAAATGTGTTCCTGTCGAGGCTGAGGCAATTCACACTTGCCTGTGCTCTGCTCTGGGAAGCGTCCTGGCCCTTGAGCGGCCCTGCTGCCTGCGGGCGGCCCTGGAAAGGGAGGAAAAGGGGTGGTGATGAAGACACACTTCCGGGATCTGTCCTTCCCTCTCTTCAGACACAGGCTAGACAGGAGCAGACAATGGTGTGCAGAGGCTTCTGGGATGTTAGGAACTGTCCCTCTGTGGGGGATGGGGGTGCTGGCATCGGAGAAGCCCGGGTTGAACCTCAACTTGGAGATCCCCCCACCCCCAAAGCCCCCTTCCTCTCCCCGCCTTCACTTCCTTCTCTGAGTCATGGAGGAGTTACCATAGGGAGCCCTGTCCCTTCATGGTGGACAGAATGCTCTGCCCAGCCCTCCCTCCCTCCCCACAGTCCTGCTCTAAGCAGGGCCTCCTCCACCCTCAGGGTTCAGCACTGCAGAGCAATGGGACTGGGGTCACTGCTGGGGGATACAGCGCACATGGTGGCTGCGTGGCTGATACCTGGCTGCACTGGCTGAGGAGACGCCTGGCTTGGCATTGGGGCTGGGGCGGGGCGGGAGGCTTGGACTGAGTTAGCTCGCCTCAGACCTGCAGGAGGAGGAGAAAGACAGCATAATTCACACCACACACGCGCACACACATCACACACATACTACACACCACACTACACATACACCACACACACATGCTACACACACCACACTACACATACACACTATACATATACCACACACACATGCTACACACACATTCTCTCTCTCTCTCTCTCTCTCTCTCTCTCTCTCTCTCTCTCTCTCTGTGTGTGTGTGTGTGTGTGTGCATGCATATGCATGTGTGTATGTGAGTAGATACCAGAGATCAATGTGGGTTCTGATTACTCAGCAACTACTCAGCCTGTCCAGAGGCTCAGACACAGATTCACAAGACATACATGACCACGCTATCAGTCTTTACCTTCAAAGTCAAGCAGCCAAGCTTGCCCTCACCTGGCGTTTCACAGTCTAAGCTACTGGACCCTGATGGTGGCACCTGTCAGTCAGTTCTGTCCTGGCCACGTCATCCCACCCATCGACGCCGACAGCGGAGGCCACAGGGGAAGGTAATTAAATGGCTGCTCGCTTTGCTCAAAGCCAAGGCCTTTCCTCTCAGTTTGAGAGACAAGCAAAGCAAACGCTCATGGGGGTCTTCATATGCCATTTTGGGGCAATAAGAGTTATGATCACAGTTATGATGTTTGGAGCTAGATTTGTACGACTCCTTGAGTATAGCCCAGAACAGATGGTGCAAACATGGGAGCAAAATATAGTATACAGTAGGTGCTCAATAAAGGCACCAACACCCACCTCGCTCACCTGCTGGGCCCCGGCTGGTGTCTCCAGCACCCCCGCCATGACCATGGTCCCAGCCCTCAGAATCCCGGGCGGCTGTACTCATTCGGGCCTCAGAGGCCCTGCGCATGGGAGGCGCATGGCTCCCTCGCCCAGGAGCAGAGGTGACGTCAGGGCCTGCAAGGAAAAGCATGTCTTGCACAGAGAGGGATGTGGTAGAATGGGTCCCAGAGAGGGGACAGTTGACAGAACCCACCTGGTTTCTGTCCTGGGGCCCTCCTGTCCTCTACGTCACCTGGAAAGAAAGAGAAAGAAACAATGTGGAATACTGGTTTCCTGGGGTCCACAGAGTTCTTAGTTCAGGGCTCCACACTGAGCTCACCCTGTCTTCCCAAGAACCAGTTTTGAAACATTAAGTATGTTTCCCTCCGGCCTCTCCCCTGAGCTGGTTTGGTTTTGGTGTCTCACTCCTTTACGACCAGGAAGACACAAGCATAGACCATCAAAATAAAAACCGTCTCTTCTACCCATACTGGCAGGCGTGTCCAACCTCTGACATCATAGCACAGTGCTGCTGCTTGTGAATTCATGATCAGGCACCATAAAGTTACGTTTACCAAAAAAAAGCTAAGCATTCTTATGTTCTAAATAAATCTACAATTTTGTTTGGGGCTGCACCCAGAGCTGCATATGGCCTGTGAGCTGGGTCTTGGACAGTCCTAGAAGAGGGAGGAAATGTTGACCAGGAGGAAGGATGGTAGGTGGGACTGTGCACTCCTCAAGGACATGGTGTCTGTTGACAACTTGGTGATTCTTCAAGAAGTGGAAAGGCTTGTGTTAGGCGTGAAGAAAACCTTTTGGCAACAGGCCCCATGCAAGGCACACTGAGAAGCCATCCTATGAGAGGCTGGGCGAGATGCTTTGATTTAAACCCTGCATCTCTAGCTCTCTTCTGAGAAATGATGTCCCAGCATTGCTGCTTCGGTTGGAGATTAATATCCAGTGTTAATCAGAATTATTATAAGGGCTTTGTGTGGTCAGTCCAAGTGATGCTGTCCAAAGCAAATGTGACTTTATGGAGTAATTTTTCTTCCTGCTTGCCTCTCTCTCTTTTAATCGCTTTAATTATTAATAACCATGCTTGAATAACAGCCTTGGTATTAATAGTGCTGATAATTAATTTCTTTTGCTAGTTTAATTCCTATTCATCTTTCACATTTAATTAGTCCAGTTTCAGAATTGTTTATAGTCAACAGAAGAAACCAAAGTGAAAAATCGGGCATGGTGTAGCACATTTGTAACCCAGGGAAACTTGGGAGGCAGAGGCAGGAGGTCAAGGCCCAAGGTCACCAAGTCCTCAGATATGAAGTGAGTTCCAGAGAAACCTGGAGTACGTAAAACTCTACCCAAGAAGAAGAAAAAGAAAAAGGAGGAGAAGGGAGAGAAAGCGGAAAGAGAGGGGGAAGGGAAAGGAGGAGAAGGAGAAAGAAGGAAAAGGAAAAGGAAGAAGGAAAAGAAAGGGAGAATACAGAGGGTAGAGGAAGAGTAAATACAAGAAAACCAGGAAATCTTTTCTAGCAGGCTCAAGTCTCCCGGAATATATTCAGGTGAGTGGCAGTCTTTCCCAATTTCTAATTTTAATTTCTTCTTCTTTTGTACTTTTCAATTTCCTACTAAGAAAGATGGCAAAGCCACTTGGAAAGCTAGTTTTTTTCTAGAAAGTTCCCTGTTCTGCCTTCCCAAATAAGGTTCAAAATGAATTGTGAAGGGGCTAAGGAATCCTAGATTAGGGGGCCAGAAACTAGCGCCTTGAGATAGACCAGTAGGCATGGACCTGTCCAAGGTGCTGAAAATGGTTAATTTTGTTCTACCTCGAGCTGGAGCCCTGGCTGGATGCCTGGACTCGGGTGTAGGTTGCTCCTGGGCGGCCGGCTCACCAGCAGGCTGCTGAGGCTTGGTCTTCTTTATAGGCATGGGCTGTGGAAGGACCTGTTTGGGGAAACCTTTGAAGAACCATGCTCCTGAGCGCTTCCAGACCTGGGAAGGAAGGGAGACACGTATGGGAGACATGGCAGTCAACTGCTAATTTCCATCTTTGCTCCCACAACTTATGGGCATGACACTGGGCACTTGTGTCTGTTCCCACATCAGCCTCACACACACAATGGTTTTATTGATGGAGAAAGTTGAACGTTCACCATGTCAAGGATCAACCCAATAGCTAAACAGGTAGAGAGGGGGAAGAGCAGGGACTCAAGGTTTACTCTCTTATCTTACTGTGGCATTGCAGTTGATGTAAAGAAGGTTGGATGCACCTGTAATCCCCAATCCTTGGAATATAGAGGCAGGAAAATCAGGAATTCAAGTTTGAGGTCAGCCTGGGCTACGTGAGACCTTGCCTCAAAGAGACAAAACAGGTGATCTGCTTCCTGCCATTTTGTTCAAGGCCTCAGACCTCTATCATGACTTCAAGTCAGACAGAATGGTATGGGAACATCTAGAAGATCCCACATTCCATCTTGCTATGTTCCCTACTGGGTTACCCAGTAGGGCACATAATAATTGGGCTTCCATGACTTTGGTCCTATGGCTTGTGTGGTCCAGAACACCAAAGGGATTTGCAGATGTGGAGAGGCAAAAGTCACTGTGTATCCCCCTAGCTCTCTCCTCACTGTTGGATGGTAATGACCCCTGTTCCCTCCACCCATCTTCCTGATGACTATGTCTTTCTATTCAGACCAGAGAGTGAAATCAAAACCCTAGGATTGCTCATCTTGGGGTTGCAGGAGGAACAGGGGATCAGATCCCCTGATCTGCTGATGTCCCCAACTCTGCCATGAATAGCATCTTCATCAAACCTTCCCCAAGTGTTCTCCTGTCCTGAGGCTGAGGAGAGAGAATGTGGCCATGGAGACCATGTGTCCAAGGCAAGTGTGGGCAGCAGGGGTGAGTGGAAAAGGAACTGGGATGATTTGAGATAAAATCAACAACACAAAGCCATGTCTGAGTGAGAGAGAGACAGAAACAGACAGACAGACAGACACACACACACACATACACACACACACACACACACAGAGAGAGAGAGAGAGAGAGAGAGAGAGAGAGAGCAGAGAATGGGAAGACAACAGGGAACAACCCTGGGGAAGGCAGAGGATGAGGTAGAAGCAAGAGAGGAAGCAAGAGTGAAGAGATAAGATATGGGGGAAGGGAGAGGTAAGGAGTGAAAACAGGGTGAAGAGGGCAGGCAGCAGGGAGTGGCGAGTATGTAGGGAGTTCAGGGAGTCACTCAGTGTGTGAGGTGCAAGCCTGAGGACCAAACCTCCGATCTCTAGCACCCACATCAAATCTGAACAATATGTGCCTGTCACTCCAGTCCCGGGAGATAGAAGCAGGGGGACCCTGGGGACTTGCTGTCCAGATAACCCAACTGAATGCATGCTCTCCATCCTCACTGAGAGACCCTGGCTCAAAAAGCAGGGCAAGGGACAAGGAAGACAGACACCTGATGCTGACCTACGGTTTCCACAGGTTCACACCTGGGCAAGCATACCAGCACATGTGTGCACACACGTACGCGGGGTGGGTGGAGGGGGAGAAACTTAGAAGAGGAAGACTCAAAGTGAGGGACAGGGGTAGGGAGGGAAGAAATCAGAACGTCATGGTAAAAGAAGGTAAAGGAAGGAAAATGCAAACACATACCCCGCTGTCTTGCCAGCCAAACTCATCCCTTTGATGCTTTTAGACAGGGTCTCCCGGGCCCGGGCTGGCCTCAGACCCACTATGTGCTTGAGGGTGACCTTGGACTCCTACCCTTCCTGCCTCCGCCACTCCAATGCTAAGATTTCAAGTGAGCACCACCACACCCAGGTAGAAGCCGAATCCAGGGTCTCAAATGTATTAGGCAAAGATGCTACCCACTCAACCACATCCCAGCCCTAAGCTACTTCCTTTCCCAACAAACCCACAAGATGCACAAGCCAGGCCCAGCCCCCCAGGCTCCAAGTGCCACCCTGCCCCATTGCCTCCAGGCACAGGCCCTGGCAGCTCACCTCTCTCTGCTCCAGGCAGATCTTACAGAGCCACACCGGATGTGAACGGTTGTTGGAGGTCTCCACCCCACACTTGGTGCAGACATTCTGTGGGTAAAACACATCCAGAAGCACACCTAGATGAGGCGTGCTTTGAGCTGTTGGGAGACTAGGGTTGGGCAGAAGAACCAGACAGGACAAAGGGACGATGTCCTCTGGGACGAACTTCCTAGCAGCTGAGGGCAAGCAGGAAAACCTAGGCGTGTACAAAGTTGTCTCTCAAAATGGCTGTGGTAAAATGCCCGTCTTTTAGATGAATTTTCTCCAGGAATGTACCCTATGGGTGCATGGTTCACAGGGCAGGAGGTGCCCAGTGGCATGATGGGTATCTCTAGCTGGGTGAGTCTCTGAATTCCCTTGTGTGGGATCAGGTGGAAGGGTTGTCTTCGGGTAGTTCAGGAGGGCAGGGGTTTCCCTGCTTGAAAGAATGCTGTGGAGGTTCAAGGAGTCTGGGCTGGCTGGAGAGAGGCTTGCTAAGTCTTTCTTTTAAAAAGTAAATTTCATTTGCTGCTAGTGGGTGCTTTGGAGTGTGCGTGTGTCAGAACTCTATGGAGTCCTCTTGTGTTTGACCGGGGTTCTGGGATAGAGCTCAGGTCACTAGGCCTGCACGGCAGGTGCCTTTACCTGCTGAGCCATCTTGACTGCCTTTGCTAAGTCTCTTGTACCTTTAAGGGAACACACATACATGTGTAAGTTCATGTGTTCATGTGTGTGCGTGCACACACACACATACACACACACACAGAATGATCTGTAGACTACACACTTATCTTGCTATCTAACCCATAGCCAGGATACTCATGCCCCAGACTCCTGAGTCCATCTTGCATAGAGCTCAGCTCTATGGGGACATGGAGACCTTCCAGGGGAGGAACCAGGACCAAGGTGACCTTGGGAGACTGAGTTGTCTTCAGAATTCACATCCTGCCGCTGTCCTTCAGGAGTCAATCTCCATTCTCCAGACCCCAGGCCCCCAGAACCACAGTCCAATCTCCCTGCCCCCCAGCCCCTCTTTCCCATATAGGTGTCCAGCAGGAAAGGAAGGGAGTTGGGCGGGTGGCGGTACCTTCTTACAGTCTTCACACACGACACAGGCCGAGCCCAGCATGCCCAGCTGTTCCCCGCACAGAATGCAGCGGTTCACACCGTCCCCGGCCACGTTCTTCCTCATGGTCTCCAGACGGTCCACCAGGCGCCTGGAGCAGAGACAGGGCAGTAAGGACCCCCCTCCCCCACACACACCCAGAATCAGGGGCCTCCAGTGTGTCCGATGCAGAGAGAGGCCCTCCACCTCTAAGTCTCTACTCCTGAGAATCTGGCATTGGCTGTGGAACCTCTCCCGGAGAAGGCTTCCAGGGGCCAGCACTTCCGGAATGTCTGACCCACTCCATGTCCGGGCCCCTCAGCAGCCTTCTGTGCTACCGGCTTTAGGCTCAGGCCTTTCCTGACTCACACCACAGATCGGCTTCCTGCAGGGATCTGCCTTTAAAGCTTTCGAGTCTCGCTAACTGTGATGTGTGTGTACCAGGCCACCACTGCAGGCATTTGAAACACAAGCTCTCACTGCAGGCACCAGCTGAAAATGCAGATCCTGGCACATGGATCTGAGGTAGAACTTTCTAGAACCAGTTCTAGAACAACTGGTTCTGAACCAGTGCCGCTTCCAGCTGAAGGCCCAGGCTCCTGCCGGACAATGAAGCCGTCAGTGTAAACTTCGCACATGTGGACACCCTGTGTGGTCTTTGGTATCTGGATTTTCAGACATAGCATCTACTAATTTCAAGTTCTCTCCACAACCTTTCCTTCAACAAAGATTTTCTAGTCCAGCTAGGTGAGGTAGCTCGCATCTGTAATCCCAACACATGGGAAACGGAGGCAGGAGGATTGCTCAGAGTTCCAGGTCAGGCTGGATGTCAGGGTTATAGAGTGAGAGTCTGTCTCAAGCTAAACAAATAAAGAAACCCAAAAGGCTTATTGTCTCATTACAGATGGGCTAGGGGGCACTAGAGCCGAATGTGGCTATTCCTTTGTGCTTTGTAGCTCACAGTGAAGAGTGAATGATGGAGCCCTTGGGAGACCCTGGGAACCACAGAGAACCCCCCAGAGGGTTGCCTGGAAGTTTGTCCACCACCATCAAATGTGAAATCCTTGCACCATGAGAACCTAAGTTTAATTTCCCAGAATCCAAGTTAAAAAAAAAAAAGGTGGGTGTGGCGATGCCTGCCAGTAACCATGGCACCTAAGAGGCAGAGACAGGAGACCCCCAGGGCGCTGGGCTGCCTCAACATTTGGCTATGCCTGATTCAATCTTTTTTTTCAGGTCGTGGGAATGGAACCCAGGATCTCATGTGTGTTAGGTTGATGCTCCACTCCTGAGCCGTGCCCAGGCCACGCCAGCTCCACCCCTACCCGATAGAAAGAGGCAGGGGGAACCTCGAGTGAACCCTCGCCTCCACATGCTAGGTGGGAAGAGAGCCCCAAGCCGGAGTGCAGAATCAGTCAGACTGTGGATGTGACGTTGTAAGTGTTATGTTGTTGTGTGCACCAGAGAGAAAAGAAAAATCAAAACGCTGGCGACTGCCATTGTCCCTGTCCCCTCAAAAAACATCATTTTTCCTCCCCCATTTTACCTTTCGTGGGGAACCCACACCACATTCATTAGACAAGAAAAGGACATTTCCCAAGCTCAAGCTATGCAGCCGAAAGGCTAAGGTGTGAATGTGAACCCTTCCTCGGCTGTGCTGGTGTTTTCTTAATTGCGTCTGGTTATTCTGGCTTCAGCTGAGAGGAATCCCAGATTCACAAAACACCCCAGAGAAACAGCCCCATGGAGTCTTCAAGGGGCTTGCAGACAGCCCCCCTCGAAGTCTTCCAAGCAAGGCCCCGTTGTCTGTCTCTTTCAGCTTGTCTTGGCCAAGCTGCAATGGCTCCTTAAGCTCTGAACGCTCGGTGGCTTTGCCAGAGCCGAGCTCCAAAATCCTTCCTCAATCTTCCCCAAGACAACACAGGTAGGTTTGTCATGGTAGTAGCCCACTCTCTAGTGCCAATTTCTGTTACAGTGATAGACTGTGACCAAAAGCAACTTGGGGGAGGAAAGGGCTTATTTGGTTGGAGGTCTGTCACTGGGAGAAGTCAAAGCAGGAATCTGGAGGCAGGAACTGAAGCAGAGACCACAGAGCACCGCCTACTGGCTTGCCCCGCCTACTGGCTTGCCCCGCCTACTGGCTTGCCCCGCCTACTGGCTTGCCCCGCCTACTGGCTTGCCCCGCCTACTGGCTTGCCCCGCCTACTGGCTTGCCCCGCCTACTGGCTTGCCCCTAGGCTCACATTCAGCCACCTTTCGGATGCTTCCCAGGACCACTTGCCTAGGGAATGACACCACCTACGTGGGCTGGGCCCTCACACGTCAATCATCAATCAGTAAAATTGTCTTACCTAAAAGCTAGACTTACCTAAAGCCAATCTGATCGAGGCATTTTCTGAGATTCCCTCTTGCCAGATGACTCTAGCTTGTACCAAACTGACAAAAACAGTAACCGGTCCAGTGACCTTGAATGACCTTGGCTCCCCTGGTGCCCTCTGCCTAGCTTCTGCTCTAAGGAGGGTCACAAAAGCCACCCCTTGAACCTCCTAATGTAAGTAGCACTCAGAGACCTTCAGTCCTAGACACCAGAACACCCAGATGTCCCTTCTGGTCCTTGGTGATGATGTGGTCCCTGGGGCAGCCCGATTTTATGTCTGTCTCCTTCCCACTCTTCCTCTGCTCAGACACCCAATTAGCTGGCCACTGTCGGTAGCTGTCACTCGTTAGCTAGGTCTTTACATGCCCAATTAACTTTACGACTCCTGGAAAGCTGACTTTTGTGCTTTCTGTGTTCTCTGGGTTTTCCCATGTGTCTCTGAGGCCAGGGTGCTGCAGTCTGCTTGGGAATCCATCCTTCTATTTTGTGAGGGGCTGTGGGAACTCAGCTCAAAGCCTGCTCTAAACAGACTTCCACAGGACAGTGGTCCTCAACCCTCCTAATGCTTCGACCCTTTCATAAAGTTCCTCATGTTGTAGTGACCCCAATCATAAAATTATTTCGTTGCTACTTCTTTTTTTTTTTTTTTTTTTTTTTACGTTTTTTTTTTTTTTTTTTCCGTTGCTACTTCTTAACCGTAATGTCGCTGCAGCTGTGAATTACAATATAAACATTTTTGGAGCTGGAGGTTTGCCAAAGGGGTCAGGACCTGCAGGTCCATGGGACTACCTGTGCCCCGGTATATGTGGTGTACACTTGGGAGAGCAGCATCTACATGTAAAACCATACCTTTGCATACATGATCCGGCTCTGGGCTCTGGGGAGAACCCACCCTCAGCCTGCCCTGTCCAGACCATCAGCTGTGTGTTTGTGAATCTCAAACACAAGGAAGCCTGTGAGAAAGCCCAAGGTGGCTTCGGTGACACCCTGCCACTCTCGGAGCTGCCAGTTAGCAATGCTGCGGACCCCAAGATGTAGAGGTGACAGATGGCTTTCTGCTGTATCGGGGAACCTCCCCACCTACCTAGAGGCTGAGGGTTCTGTGCCCTGGTTCCCTAAACCAGAATGAAAAACGTCTCCACTACGGGGTCCCACGGGCAGGCAGGCAGGGCCAGAGCAGCTGCTGCATACTCCCTCACGATGAGCCCAGCACAGACGGCGGGTGCTGTGCTGTCTGTCCATCTATCTGTTTCCCACCTCCCCTCCCCACCCCCATCAGTTCCTCTCACTCTTTGCCTTCCCCTGATTGCCAAACAGGGGGATATTGGCCTGGAATTTATTAAGCTTTGGGGGCTGTACTTTTGTCAGAAATGGAGATAGCCCATCTGCCACGATCAGGAAATGGCTGCTCTAGTGGAAGCCAGACCTAGGCTCTCGGGCAGGGCTCTCAGAACCAGTCCTTAAATGACCAAGCTGCCCCCACCCCCCATGCATGGCAGGCATTCAGGGCCTGTGCCTGGCAGCTCACCAATTCTCCCATCTCACCTTGGGGTATGTAGTGTGCCAGGTGCTGTGCTAAGTACTCCCCACCATGTTTTCTTTGAGCAGTGAGCACCTGTGAGATTGGTTCTGCTATTCACCCCTGCTTTACAGATGGGGACACTGAGGCATGGGGAGGGCTGTCACTCACAAGTGGCACTGGTGGCTGGTCTAATTGCCTGGATGTCGGAGGAGGGAAATTTTATGTCATTGAGTGCTTAGGGCTATGACTCAGTCTGTGCCCGGAGCTCCACCATTTCAGTCAAGATAAATGGAGCCGAGAGAGCGGTGAAGCAATCAGTCAGACGGATCCCGGAGACACCTGTGACTGCCTGTCTCTCCATGTCCCTCCGCCATCTGTCAACTCCCCTCGCCACTTGCAGTCCCCAGAGGCGGCAGAGTGTGAAAGATGCCTAACTCCGAAGTCTCCTGTGGCCACAGGAAGGCTGTGCACACCTGCGCAAGCCGCGCCAGGTTCCTTGGCTGTTAGGCAGCAATGAGCCTTTCTCTCCCAGAGGACATTACATGGGTGACAGGAAGTGCACAGCATCTGAGAGTGCATGATCCAGGGTGCTAGAAATACCGCTCTGTGGAACCGTAGAAAAGGGCTACAGCTGTGGGCTAGCCTGGGCTCTTGCTCCGAGTTCCATCACTTGTTAACTGTGTGGCTCTGGGCAGGTTGCCTAACCTCTCTGTGCTTCAGTTCTCTCATCCAGAAAACAGGGCCGCCTCCGAGGCTGTGAGCGCCCTGCCTGGAGCCCCAAGCATGGGGCAGACTGTAGATGATTTAGCTCAGTGCTGTTTTCTATCATTCCCCTAAAAGCTGATGATGATATCAGCAGATTCCCCAACCCGTGTCTTCTGCCCACGAACCATCAGCAAAGGGACACAGGCGATGGTTTCAGCCAGGGATGACTCTGCCCTGAGGGAATGGTGGTCAGTGTCTGGAGACACATCTCTTTCTCACAGCTGCTGGCATCTGGTCGGTAGAGACCAGAGATGCTGTCTAAACATCGTACGGTGCACAGCACAGCTCTCGATATGAAGAATTTCCCAGGCCCACCTGCAGGTGGGTGCTGAGGTTGAAAAGCATGGGGGTGGTGAGAGGGGCTTGGGAGCCACCTGACTGGACAGACGAGGTATGGGGCGCCTCAAGGTTAAAGAGACTCGGTGAACGACTTCACCAATGAGTTTACAGCCGGCCTGCAGGTATCATTCCTGCAGTGTGCTGATTTACACTCCCTTGGTGGCAGACACAGGGGCGGGGGGCTAGTAGGGAATTTAGAAAACTGTCATCTGCTTTGGTACCAACAACAGATTCTACAAGGTGTATGTGTGGTCATGTGTGCTAGCATATGTGCATGTGCATGTGTGTGTGCACTCAAATGTGTGTGTGTGTGTGTGTGTGTGTGTGTGTGTGTGATCGGCCTGTCTCCATTCAATGTCCCCAGATCCCCAGCTCCTGCTGGCTTGTATACTCAAGCTGTGGACCCAGATTCAGGTCACCACGATGCAAGGCCAGCTAGCGCTCCAGCTTTAGGGTGTATTTTCCTTTCCTTTCCTTTCTTTTTCTTTTCTTTTCTTTTTATTTAAGAAGGACCTCACTCTGATCTGAGGCTGACTTTGAACTTGAGATCCTCCTGCCTCAGCCCTCCTGAGTGCTGGGATTATAGGCATGTGCCACTAAACAGACTCAAGCTGAATGGATTCTGAAAAGCACTTGTCTGATACTTGGGGAAACTGAGGCACAACTCAACAGTTTTTAACAGCGGGAGGTTACAGAGTCATACTGAACCTGATGAAATCTATAGATATTTGCTTCTTCTGAAAAAGAAAAAGAATAATTATAATTATGTCTGAACACTGGGTGTCCCTGACCCTGGGTCACACTAGGAAGGCCAGGACTCCAGACTAAGTGAAGAAAGGCTGGTGTAGAAGAGGAGTGACTGAGCTGTCTGCCTCTGTCCTTGTCCCGCCATGCCAATGACACCTGCCAAGGAGACACATTGTGGAAAAATCCTGTGCCAGACAGTTGAGGAGGTAGTGACCCCCAGCAGGAGCGGCAGGGACACAATGGACCCCGCAATAGCAGGTCTTCCTTCATCTCTCTGCCTCTTCCCCCCATCATCCACTTGGGATGCCAAGGTTAATGACAAGCCCTAATTACTTTTTTGGAGTCCGTCTGTTGCGGGAAGCTGACCTCGAACAGAGCCACCCAGCTGCTGCCTCTTTGCAGGCAGGAGACGTGCGAACGCCTTGGAGGGGATCCAGGCGGGAGGAAGTACAATAGGAACACAGAAGGACAGTCTAATGGACTGCTGTCACGTACAGGGAGTGGGGGCAGGGGCGGGGGACGGGTGATTTTTTTAGGCAAGTGTTCCATTCTAGACTTACTCTGCCTTTGCCACCCGGAAGAAGCCCCCAGCAGCCGTGTTTCCATAGGGATGTGGCATGGCTGTGTTTTCTAACTCGTGGGGTGAGAGATTCTTTCTTGAGGCTGCTGTATTCCTGATCTCAGATCCTGGGGGACAAGCTTTCCGTTAGGTTCCTGTGTGTGCCCAACTCGCCTGAGGTGTGTCTAAAGATGGCGGCCAGGCTCATCTTCCCCTGTACACACCGGCTGTCCTTCTCTTGAGGTGGGGCATTTCCCTTCCCCAAGAGATCATGGCTCAGTCCGGGACATTTAGTGGACTCCACTTTCACACTCCTTGGAGCCAGGCAGGGTGGGCTACTAACAAGGACGGATATGAGGGGACCGGGAGACAAGAGGACACAGGATCCTCCGGTGTAGTCAACCCTCCTGGCAGCTGAACTCAGCAATGAGCACCCCAGCCAACGCCCCGTGGAATAGCAAAAGCAGCCAGCACAGCCACGCCTGAATTCTTAACCCCTTGAATGGTGAACAATAGAGAACTTTATCTTTGTGGCTTTAGACCACTTTTTTTCCCTTGGCATTTTGTTGCCTAGCAGTGAACAGCCGGAAAACCTGGTTAAAATTAGTAGTTTCCCATCTCATGCGAATCTGCTTCACCTAATGGTGGTGGAGAACAAACCAGGGGCGTCCACTTTGTGCCGTGAGAGGGAATGTGTACAAACAAGGCAGTTGGACGAGGCTCTTTCCTGGCCATTAACTTTCTATCCTCACGTCCTGAGCAGAGCTGGGCACATGGGTAGAGGTTTTGACGCTCATGATGGAGCCGTGGGAAGACAGCTTGAGACTCCGCACAGCCCCGGGCTCCCCTGGGCTCTCAATTCCAGCAAAACTGTCCCAGTGAGGAAGCAAGCCCCCCCCCCCCCCCCTGGAGGCCTGATGCTTTTCTCCCTGTGAACTCAGACACAGACTGTGGCAGCACAGGAGGCCGGCTAACAAGGCAGGAAGGAGTCTGCTGGAGAGGCCACCTGCTAGGCTTGGACTCTTAAATGGAAGTTTTGGGTTGGGGCTTGCAAGCTGGCTCAGCAGGAAGAGGGGCTTGCTGCCAAGACAGATGGCAGGGGTTCAATCCCCAGAGCCTCACAGTGAAAGGAGAAAATTGACCCCCAAGAATTGTCCTCTGATCTCTGTACATATACCATGGTGTGTACATATGCATGTAAAGAACTTTGGTTATGTATGATCCTACCTCTCCAAGCCTTAGTTTCTTCCTCCTCTGTACAATAGCACTGCTCCACAGGGCAGAAAGGAACAGGACTGTGTTGAATCAAATGAAGTTTTATACTACAGGGCTCAGGGCTGTGGCTCAACGGGTAAAGAGCTTGTCTACAATGCATGAAGCCTTGGGTTTCAGTCCCAGCACTACAAAGATTTGTAACTCCAGAACTCAGAAAGTAGAGGCCAAAGGATCAGAAGTTCAAGGTTATCCTCAGCTACATAGTGAACTTCAGGCTAACCTGGGCTAACATAAGACACTGTCGATAGATAGATAGATAGATAGATAGATAGATAGATAGATAGATAGATAGAAGCAGGACTTGGTACATAGTGGGTACACAGAAAATGGCTCCCCTTGTGGGGTTATTTTCCATGTTATTCAAAGTGACTTCATGCTGTCCCGGATGGCTTCACTTGGGTAACAGAAAAGAAAACCCAGACATTAGGACTCAGATAGAGACAGGAACACCTGAAATTCTAACCCACTTAAAAAGGAGCTCCTTTCCTCAGAGACACAGCCAACAATGCAGGGTGAGGCCGTCAACAGACACATCCAATCACTTGGGCAGCTGCGTGATCAGGAAGGCCTCTGTGAGTCAGCTGGGGAAACTGAGGCAAAGTCCTTGCTCACTGAGAGCTTTGGGTTTCACAGGGGAAGCTCCAGACAGGAGAAGCTCTTCTACAGCCTCACTGGCCCCACACCCCGTGCCCTTCCTGCCTTTCCTCTGATTCTCTTCCAGGGAGGTGGAGAAAGACCGGGAATGAAGGCACGGTGCAGTGTGAGGCTTAGAAGACACAAATAGCATCGGGCTTGCCTCTGGAGATGCTGCCTGTGAGGGTTGGCTGCCCAGATGGAGGAGACACGGCCTGCCTAGCCCTCCCCACTCCAGGAAGTCAGGGAGAAAACACTCCAGCTCAGCAAAGGTCTATTCTGCCAGCCCCAAATTGGCCCAGGGTTCCTGGAAGCCTCTCAACTCTTCTTCCGGGGAAGCCAGGGGCTGCTGGGACTCCAGAGCTTGCCAAACCGGAGCATCCCAGCACAGGCACAGACCAAAGGGAAAAAAAAGCTCAACGGTCCATTGGATGGCTACCATTTGCTGAATGTGTGCTATCATGTGGATATCTAGTCACCAAAGAATGTCATCTCCATTTTTCACATGAGGAATCTGAGGCAGACCAGGCTCAGGGAGGTAAACTCTTGTACTCTGGTTCCACTAATGAACTCCATCCTCTCTAAGCCCAGAGTGTGGGTCCCTACCCTGGGTCCACCCCAGCTGCCACCACATGATGCCTGCCTGCCATGCGCCTGTTGCCAGGGTAACTCCATAGCGGCAGTTCTCAACCTGTTCGCTGTGGCCTCTTTGGGGGTCAAACAACACTTTCACGGGGGTTGCCTAAGATCATTGGAAGATAAATTATTTTTCATCACAGTAGCAAAATTACAGCTAAAGTGGCCATTAAAATAATTTTATGGCTGGGGATCACCAGAACACGAGGAACTATGTTAAAGGGTCAAAGCGTCAGGAAGGTTGAGAATGATTGGCTTAATAGCTTACTCTGGGGTGTATTCTTGTATATTCTGCTTCACATATTTATAGGAGGCACACTGTTGCTTTGATACACATATACAACCTGTCATGATCAGGGGGCGCCTACCCAATGCGCTCCTGTTCCATGGCTTCCATCTTCTCTGCCCGAGCGATCACCCGGTTGATAATCTCCTTCTCTTCATCTGTCAGTTCCTCCTGCTTCCTCTGCCTGTCAGTCTGTGCTCCAGGATGGACGGACCATCCTGCCTGCAGCCTGCAAGGCAAAGGAGAAGGCATAAGGCAGGTTGGAAATCCCAGCGGTCAGGACAGGTACCCAGGAATCTGCAAAACCACGGCTGAACTTCTGCAGGGAGTCTCACTGGCCCAGAGACCCTGGGCGGAATGAGTCCTGTGAGCCCCCAGCTGCTCTATCTGAACAATGTATCAACATTGTATCATTTCCTTATTCCTCTCTCGCGCAACTCAGTAAGTGCCCTGGACCACACACGTGAACAAGAGTTAGAAACCAAGATACTTCCAGAAAGACCCTAAACCCTTTCTACCCATTCACACATATACACACATAGCGGCAGGGGACAGAGTCAGGCCAGGTGAACCCAGGGATGACCTGACCCAAAGACATTCTGTTTGGGATATATGGGGTATACGAGCTCATGTAACTCATAGTGGCCTCAAGCTCCCTATGAGGCCGAGGAGAACTGTGAACCACTGGTTCTCCTTGCTTTATGTTCTAAGCACATGGGTGACTGCTAGACACTGCCATTACAGGGTAGGTGCGTGAGGGGAGAAAGTTCTTTGTAAATTTAAACCAGTTGTTAAATGGGGTTTGTAGGCACATCTTTGTAAGGATAAATTACCAGGTCTCCAGCCATTGAAGACTTGGGAAACACTTGGGGTTCTTCTCTGTGCATTTCACCTGCCCCACCCCTTCTGAGACAGTGTCTCATACAGCACAGGCTGGTCTTGATCTAGCTATGCAGCACAGGCTGACTGTGAACTCCTAATTTGCCTTGTTGTCAAGTGCTCGGATACCCAGTTTGTGTGGTCGTGGGATCAAGCCCTGGGTTTTACACATGCTGGGCAGGCACTCCCTCAGCTGAGCTATGCCCCCAGCCTCCTTCGTCCCCCTTTAAACAAGAAACACAGATGGAGCAGAACTGAAGCTCCCCAACTTCAGTCCCCACAGCATCCCTGCCCTCACCCCCTTTCCTGGTAGGAGGCTGAGGTGGTGTGGATGGAGGACCTGCTGGGAGCACTTAGCACTGTGTTCCTGGAAAGCACTGCCTGCCCTCTTCCTCTGTGCTATTCATGACACAGGCTGAGATACTCCTGCCTCCCAACCCCTGCCCCCCAACCCCTGCCCCCTAACCCCTGCCCCCCAACCCCTGCCCCCCAACCCCTGCCCCCCAACCCCTGCCCCTGTCCCATCCCAGCAGCTCTCAAACTTTTCTTGTTATCTCAGAAATTCAGATTTGAGAAAACCCTGAATCCCAGGACACATGAGCCACCAGCTTGGGGGTCACTTTAGCTCTGATGGCATGGGGGACATGCAATTACTTTTTGACTTGGTAAAACCTAGTTTCTGTTCTCCTTTCTTCTCCTTCTCCCTCTTCTCCTTCCCTCTTTCTCCTCTTCCTTCCCCTCCTCCATTTTCTGTCTTAGCAGGTTACTTCTGGAGATCAGAGAAGTTAGAAGGAAAGGAAGCAGATGCCCTGGGGGAAGTCTTGTGAGGGAGGGAAGGAAGGAAATATGATCTGGAAACAGGTGTGTTCTGGAGCAGGTGCCTTGGGTGATCCACTACCGGAATAGCTGGGACACTCCAGTGGCACCAAATTAACAGTGAAGCTCAGGACTAGGCAGAAGTGACAGTCGCACACGCTGTGAATGCACTAGATGTTGCTGGAATCAACTCTTTAAGATACTTTGTGCTAATGTCTGTGAATTCCACCTTGGTAATGAAAAGCCCAATGTGCTTTCTTCCTACCTTGGTAGGTCCCTCCCAGACCCATGGCTGACAGTCTCCGCTCTCCAGTCACTGAGTCCAAGCTACTCTGACCGCTTTACTCAACCCGATCACCCAAAGCCTGCTTCTGCCTCAGGACATTTGCCCTTGCCCTGCCCCTCCCCAACATGCCCTCCCCATGCGCCACGCCTGCCACAAATGCCCACCATGCCCACTGTGCCCGCCCTGCCACCGTGCGCCTCCCACTAGACCCCTCCACCATGCCAGAAGCCCTCCCTTCCTCTGAGCACTGACAAAGGAGCAACAGCACACCATCTCCTGCTGCCCGGGCTCAAATTCTCCATCCCATTTCGTCTCCAGCTGAAGCCATCCTTAAATAACTGCTCGTTCCCATCCCCCACGAAGCTGCAAGGACCTAATCACTATTGTGCCCTGGTGCTCAGATCAGTATCTGAGAACACAGGTACACAGAGACCTTGACCAGAACCCAGTCTCTTATGAACAAAAAAGATGCTAAAGTCTCCTTCTATTAGTGGTCCACGGGGGATTGAAGCAAGTCATGCCCCACCCCCAAGTCTAGGCACCACAGGGAGCTGTCCCGGAAGGCGAAAGGTTCCTAGGATCCTGGGGACACTGGGGGTTCGAAGTCTGCATTCACTTAGTCTCATGTCAGGCTTTGGGGTACCCTGATATTGGCCAATTTCTTAGGAATTTTTGTAAAATTCCAAGGAAGGACTCCTAAATGTAGGAAACCTTAGGTCCCTCCAGGCTGTGCCAAGATCTCAGAGGTGAGCTGAGAGTTGGGGAAGGGAGGAAAGAAAGAGAGGGCACTAGAAGAGAGGCCAGCCTGAGGTATCTTCCCCCTATTTGAGAATATCACAGAGGCTCCTGGCCCTTCCTGCAGTGCCCAGACATCCCCCCCAGGCTGGAAGTTGCCACTCCCTCTGAATCCTTCTTCTGTATTCTCTCTAGAATGTGTAGTTGACACAAGGCTCAGCTGGTGTTTGGAAATGTCCCCTTGGGTCTCAGTGGGAGCCCACAGGCCTCCTGTGGATTACACATTTTCATTTGGAAAGCAAGCATGGGAAATGAGCCAGGCTTTTCAACCAAGCCCCTTTCCTCCCTGGGAACAGAAGGGGCCCCTGGGTTATGAAGCCTAGTGGACGTGGGGGCCTTGGTACAACAAAGTGGGGCCTGTCCAACAGGATTCCAATTAAGTGTCCTTAAAACCAGGATCCACTGCTAAGTTCTCAGTTGGAGGATTTGGATTTTTGCGGCTTACTTTCTTAACAGGGTCTGAGGCATCCCAGGCTGGTCTTGAACTTTCTACATAGTTGAGCATGACCTTGAGTTTCTGATCTTCCTGCTTCTACCTCCTGAGTGCTGAGTTACTGTGTGGCCTATCATACCCAGTGTGTGAGGTGCTGGGGATCGAACCCAGGGCCTCGTGCGTGCCGGGCAAGCACCCCATCAAGGATCTTGCTAAAAGCCAGTGCTGGAGACAGAAGCACTGTCATCCATGGGACAAGTTACACATAGAATCATGTCCCATCCAGGAAGTGCCCCGGAGGGCCCATCCCACCGCTGCCGGCTGTGTCCTCAGAGAAAGCAGGTTTAGGGGAGCCAGCCTGAGATTAAGGGGCAAGAACTTGAGGATAGGGTGTTTACTTCAGTGGGCTAGCAGGGACATCTGCAGATGGGGACCCCTGAGATGGTAAGCGCGGTAAGACGGTGTAAGACGTTTTGTCACACGGCAGAAGCTAGCTGATACACTAGCCAAGAGGGAAAAGGTCAGGGCACCCATGGGACTCCCTCCCTCCCTTTACAGATTAGTGGTATTTTAAGTCGTAGCTGTATCAAGTTCATAGTGGATACCCTCGGCCATGAAAGGTCTACCTAGCTATCTTCCCAGGACTCTCAAATATTTGCCTCTTGAATAAAATATTATTCAAAGAAAACTCCAGGGCTAAAGGAAACAGAAAGATCATCACCATCGCTTGTTCAGTTCCTGGATGTAGGACACTGGGGGAAGGGATGGGGATGGATGTAAGCTAGAAGTGGCATGGTCAGGGAGTCACAGAAACAGACCCTGCCACATCTGTCCTTAAAAGTAGAAGGTCGCTACCACCAAAGCTCGCAGCAGGGGTTCTAGACAACAGGAGATGAGTGAACCCTACTGAAAGTGACACCTGTGTCTGTCTCTGAAGCACACAGAGGACAGCTTACCTCGCCCAACCCACCTGCATTCACATCATGTACACAATGGTCACGTGGCTGCCAGATGTCTCTATTAATACTTGACGACTCTCCCCCACCCCTGCTGAGGTATGGGATGTTGGAAGTGCAGTTGGGATACTGGGGTCCTTCCCTCCCTCTCTCCTTCCCTCCCTCCCTCCTTCCCTCCCTCCCTTGTCTGGGATGCAGATGTCTGAAGGGCATCTTTGCAGATCAGTGGGGAGATTTTTAAGGAAGGAACCAGGAAGGCTGTGTTGAGAGACATTTTCACCCATGATCTGCAAGGACCCTCAGCATGGACTTCACCCTGGTGACACCAAAGCGGATGCAGAGGGATGCCGTGGTCACCACTGTCCTCAAAAGCAAGCCATCTGCCCCCTCATAACCCCTGAAATTCTGTGCTCCTTTACACGCAGATTCTGCCTGAAGCCACTTCTCCTCTGGATCTGTCTCCTTCACAGGATGCCTAATCCTTACCTGCCCCCCCTTAGAGCCCTCTATCTCTGGAAAGCTCTCCTGTCATGGTCCCCAAGTCTGGACTACATAATATTCCTCAGGGTCCCACAGTTATATGTTCTTTATATGGGAGAGCATATATTCATTGAATATGGGTTGTTTGTAGACATCACTCATACTTGGGCTATGCAATGTCTCTGGTGCTTAACATGGCGATGGTATACAGTAGGTACTTGGTAATTTTCTTTTTCTTGAGACGGGAGTCTCACTATGTAGCCCTGGATGTCCTAGAACTCATTCTGTAGGACAGGCTTGATTAGAACTCACGGAGATCCACCTGCATCTGCCTCCTGAGTGCTGGGTTTGTGCCACCACCACCTGACTAAGTTCTTTAATAAAGGAAGGGAAGAAAGAAGGAATAGGAGGGGGAGAGGAAAGAAAGAGAAGGATGGAGGGAGGGAGAGAGGGAGGGAGAGATAGGAGAAATAGGAGGGAAAGGAAAGAGAACAAACTCTCTTCCTTCCAACCTTTGTTACCAGGAAGCTTCTATGAGCTTTGAGACACTGTAGCGTCATGACCATGTGATGTCCAATCTGTGCTTGCTTTGTTTGTTTGTTTGTTTGTTTTAAAATTGTTTAAGGGGCTGGAGAGATGACTCAGCTCTAGCTGCTCTTGCAAAAAAACCAAGGTTCAGTTCTCAGCATCCAAACAGCTGCTCGCCACCACCCATACCTCTAGTTTCAGGCGATATAACGCCCTCTCCTCTGACCTCCACATGTTCCTATATATACATGATGCACAGACATGTAATACATAGATATTAAATTGTTAAGTTAGCGCACAAAGCAGTGGGTTTCACTGCAGTGTTCCCATGTGATTATAACTTCACTGTCTTGACGCTTTTCCCGGCTGCTCTCCCTACCCCATCTTTCCTCCTACTGACCCCTTTCTCTCCCCAGACAGCCCTCCCTTCTGAATCAGTGAAATCACATCAGATTGATGTGTTCTGCATCAATCACCCTTCCTCCCTGCTCATCCCTGAGCATGCTCCCCACGCCACAGTTCCCTTCCACTTCGTAGCACACATGCATGTACACCACTTCAGTCTAGATTCCCCGTGAGGCGACACACACCACCGTCCCCCTCAGCTGGGAAATCTCACCCATCCTTAACCTGACATCTCTCCAACCCCACTCCCTGTCTTGTCTCAATAACAATTCCATGATTTTATAAAAAGCAAAGCTTGCCTGACCAGGGTCCCACCAGCCAACGACAGAGACCACAGAGTGCCCACGTGTTCCCATTGTGCATGTGGATAAACTGAGGCCCAGAGCAGAGAGAGGAGGCTGGGGTCTCTCAATAGACATTATCTGTGCCTAGCAATTCTTCAGAGGATCCTGAGGTTAAGGATTATTTGAGAAGGAAAAGACTAATGGAAATATTCAAACCTGTTTGCTCCCCCACTTCAACCACCAACAGGAAATCTAGGTGATGATTGGCATCTCCATGTAACTTCTGGTGCTATACTGTTTACATGTGAAGGCCCCTCCAACCACTGATAGGGAAGGACAGGCAGAAGATGCATAAGGTCACAGTGATGGCAAGTTAGCACCATTTAAGGGTGACGATGTCGCACTACAGTGTCTGCATGTGTCTGTCACAGAGGATGGAGCTGCCTGGCAACCCAACATCCAATCTGCCATGAATCTAATTCAATGCACAAATGCAACAAGTGAAACCAGACACTGGGTACTGAGGGCGCATTGCTCAGGAGTCAAGGAGACCGCCAGGAGAGTCCGCTGGGAGGAGTGGCCTAGACTACCCGACAGCGCTGCCCCAAAGGCCACAGCTTTGGTCTGAATAGCACTGGCTGGAGGTATGGGTCTAGCAAAACTGTAGGGACAGACATAGGGCTGTCACCCAAGGTCCCAAACACTACCTGGGATGGTCTGTGGGCTTGCCTCGGGAACACACCCCATCTCCTACCAAGATGGGGCTTCCTCCCTGGACACACACACATTTTTTTGCATATCTATGTAAAATGAGCTCATCCATCCCCTCCCTCACAGCCCATCAGGAAAAGCAGCAAAACTCAACTTCTAAGAAAATGGAAATGGTGTGAAATACTTACTGTTCTTTGTCACTGGGGCACGCCAAGCAAGGGGAGAGAAAGAGAAAACAAGAGGTTAGCTAAGAATTCTCAGGGCCCAGAGGCAGCAGCTACGAGTGTGTACTTTAAAGGGGACCAGAGTTCAGTTCCCAGCATCCCTGCCAGCCTGATCGCAGCAGCCTATAGCTCCAGCTCCGGAAGTGCTGCCCTCTTCTGGCTGCTTCAGGTACTGCATATTCATATACATACAGAGACATACGCATACACACATAATTCAAAATAATTTTCTTTTTGGTTTAGTCTTTTGAGATGGTTTCTCTGTGTAGCCCTGGCTGTCCTGGAACTCACTCTGTAGACCAGGCTGGACTCGAACTCAGAAATCCACCTGCCTCTGCCTCCCAAGTGGTGGGATTAAAGGCATGCGCCACCACCACCCGGCATAAAACTTTTTAAAAAAGAAATCCTTCAGTCACATCCACATTGTTCAGATACAATGTTATAGTTTGAATTCTGATGGCCTACTTTCAGTTTTCTCCTCCTCTTCCTCCTCCTTGTTCTCCTCCTCCTCTTCCTCCTCCTTCTTCCTCTCTTCCCCTTTCTTCTCCCCCCATGTTCATTATATTTCATTCATTTGCTTTGAGGCAAGGTCTCAAATGTACCTCAGATTGCCTTAACTTTAAAGCAATCCCTCTGCCTCAGCTTCTCAGGTGATGGGATGCCACAGCTAAACCATGGCCACCTCTGGGTAGGCCTACACAATGGCATCGGTAAAATAGAGACCAAGGAGGGCAATTCACTAACAAAACTACACAGAGCAGCCCCCTCCCCACCCCCCTCCTTGTTCCCTAGCCTGAGACAGAGACTCATGTGAATACACATAGCATTCAGTCAAGGACGCCTTGAACCCCTAATCTTTCTGCCTCTACCTACTCAATTCTGGGGTTACAGGTGTGCACACACCATATTTACTCAGCTCTGGGATTTGAACCCAGGGCCTTGTGTATCCTGGGCAAGCACTCTACCAGCTGAGCTACATGCCTGATCCATTTATATATTTAAATAATGTTTTTATGCAACACTAAGGGAAGTCATTCAATGAAAGTCTGATTTTCCTCAACTTGGGCTGTGTGTACACAGAAGTACATATTTCAAACGGTGTGGATCCTGTTCACAATTCCTGAACAGCAGACTACAAGTACTGCCCTGTGTAGAGGTGAAAGCCTGTCTATTTTAGAAAGGAGACCCACATTTTGCAACCCCAGGCAGGTGGCAACCTGTCTTTGAACCTTGGTTTCCACTTCACATCCCTGGCACTGTCTGCCAGGCCAGCTGTCTGGAGGCATCAGCGTCTCTCTGAGCATCCTCACTGTGCTCCAGCTCTGGCACGAACAGGTGCATGCATTCTTTCCCACAATACACTGGAGTCTGCAGACAGGCTTGCTAGGTCCCAGGATGCTGAGCTAGAAGGGTTTCAGGACATTGCAAAAGCCAGCATTCTCTTTAGTTAGGGCAATAGGCGATGAAGAGTCAATTCTTCCTCACCCAGAGGAAGGTGTGAACATCACGTTCCTCCTATGTCGCGCTGTCATGCAAAGCTCAACAGTGTGTGCCATGGCTGCAGTTCAGCCATCTTTTGATAATGGCTGGAGGAAATGGAACAGTAAGGAAAGGGTATGTTCAGAGCACCCAGGTGCATCATGGGAGTACAGGGGTGGTTAACGAAACCACATCCAGACTGCTAGAGTAATTCTGATTTAATTGCCAGGCAAATTGTTTGGCTGCCTATCAACGAAAGTAAATTCTGATGGATGGGATTTTAATTAACTGGTGCTTCTTATAAAATAAATAGTTTACCCTATCCACCCTCTGGGCAACTATTTATCTCACAGAGACACACTTTTTGGAGAGTGGAATCTTATCTATAAAGTCAGTTTATCCACGACGACGTTGAGGTAACTGCTTGAGAAGGCATCCTGCCGAGAGGGTCACCCAGCGCTCTGTGGTGTCTATGAAAGGATACAACTCAGGGGACAGGGGAAGGCTGTAGGTAGACTGGGGAAACAGATAGAGGACTTTAAATGTCTTTATTATTATTTTCATTTTATATGTGTAGGTGTTTTTCCTGCATGTATGTATGTGCACCACATACGTGCCTGGTGCATGGTGGGCCCATAAGAGAGCCACCTGGGCTCCCCTAGAAGTAGAGTTACAGATGGTTGTGAGTTGCCACGTGGGTTCTGTGAATATAACCCAGGTCCCAGAAGGAGGAATTTTGTTTTAGAACATATGAGTGGATCAAAAAACTCTTCCCAGTATTTAACCAAGTCCTAAACAAACCAATTAAAGTCAGTTTGGGTTTTTTTGTTTGTTTGTTTGGTTTTTATTTGTTTGTTTTTAAAGATGATGCCTCATATAGCCTACCTCGCTCCAAACTCCACCAGTAGCCGAGGATGAACTGAATTTATGATGCTCCTGCCTCCACCTCCCAAGTGCTAGGATTATAGCTCAAGGGCTTCATGTGTGGTGGGCTGCATCTAACGCCTAAGCTGTGCTGTCAATGGTAGCTCAGGGATTGTTAGAAAGAAAGGAATTTCTCTTCAGCTAATTCATTTCAAAACAAATGGACAAAACAGATTTCAACACAATGTGAAATGTTTTCCCTCCTGAAGAGTTTGTTATGAAAAGGAAAACCGAAATCACAGACTGGGGGAAATTACAAGATTCTGTAACAAAAGAATTTAACCTGAGTAGCAAGTTTAATAGAAAGAAGGTAAGTGGCCTGCTATCAAAAACACACAAAGATGGGGGAGGAGAGATCTGTAGTTAGGAGCACCAGGCTGCTTGAGAGCAGGGGACCAGGGTTCAGTTCCCAGAACTGACATGGAGTCCCATAAACATCTGGAACTCCAGGTCCAGGGTGCTCTTGCGCCCTCTTCTGGCCTCCATGGGTACTGCATCCATGCGTACACAGCTACCACATACCCACACAGACACACAATTCAACCAGGGCTACAGAGTCTAAGAATAATATTAATTACAAATATTTATATTTATTGTCATTATGAATGATGTCACTGCAGGGGACAATCTTTAGGATCGTAAACAGCAGACTTGGATGATCAAGGCCTGCTTAGCAATACTTAGTCACTGTAACTAACTAGAATGCCAACATGAACCACATTCAGAGCAGGGGACATGCTGAGACATCCCTCTTAATAGTGTTCACAGTACCCAGGGATAATAAGTCAGTAGCAGAGAGTATCAACCTGTCATAATGTCATTTAAACATGATTGATTTTTAAGTACTCATCATAATATATATAATAAAGTGTAATTGTAAATTCACATCAATTAATTTTGGGTTATGGCCATGGTCAGTAACTGGCTTGCAAAGGTCCTGAAATTGTACATAGATTATGAAGAAGTGCCAAGGGAGATCCGCACACCCCAGAGTCAGAAGTGATCATTTGTGGGTAAAGTTACTATGAGGTCAAAGACATGAAAACAGAGACTCCAAGCTCATCAAAGACTTGGGCCACATTTGTGACATACCTAAAACATCAGCACTTAAGGAGCTGAGGCAGGAGTATTAGGTATTCAAGACCAGCCTGTAGTAGGTAGGAAGATCCTGTCTCAAAACCAAAACCACACAGCAAACAGACAAAAACTGATCAAAACACAGGAGACTTAAAGGACCAGGAAAATACTAAAAATAATGGAAAGAAATCATCAAAAACAAAATAACTTCAAAGTCCTAAAAATATAACAGAGTGGTTTAAAGAAAAAGTGTGCCTTAAAATATCTCAAGTTGGGAATCTTAGGGAGGGTAAGAGCGAGCTAGGCACACTTACACTGTTTCGTCTAATTATCTGGTTTTACTTAGAGTCTCCTTCAACTTGCAACATTGTTACTTTTAATTGCCTGGTTTTGCTACAGTCTAGAGGAGGTAATCCTGGCAGTATTTCTTTTAGTTCTCTATTTTTCCTGCAGCCTATAGCCATGTGTAACAGTTTCTTCTGAAAATGGTCTCTTTCAGCAGCCCACTTTTGCTACAATATAAGGGAGATGAGAACTACATTGTTGCAAAAAGAATAAATATGATTAATTCCTATAATTACCTTTTGTGTTCCTGGAAAGTACAGTATCTACTACATCCTCTAGTGAAAGACAATCTCTTCTTTAATAAAAGTGGGTGTGTTATTAGTAAATCAAGTTTTAAAAAAGACAACAATGGGGTGTTGTGTAAATAGGGGGAGAAATGTGATGGTGTGGCCATATAACCAAGAAAGGTCTTCTGCTCAATAGGAAGTGACGTTAGTTGAAAATCTCTTCTGCATTATTTTTTTAAATTCTTTTTCTGGGGAGTGGGATTATAGATATTTTTGAGATTGTATTTTAATTACATTTCCCCTTACCTTTCCTCCCTCTAAACTCTCCTACTTTCCTTTACAATCATGACCTCTTTTTCATCAATTGTTATTGCTTGCACACACGTGTGCCCACATACATACGTGCACACACACATGCACACACTCACACAGCAATAAGCATAACGTGTTCAGTACATATTACATTATTTATATTTCCACAATGATTTTTAGTGCCGGAAAAACCAAATGATGTGTTCTTCCCTGGGGAGAACCACCTCCCCCACTGAGTATCCTCAGTTGCCTGCATTTTTTTTTTTTTTGGTAGGGTTGAGATCTCATGGGCTTTTCTCTATCTAGCTTGGTATGTTTAGAAAATTGCAACCTATCAAAATGAGGCATTATGGAGCCCAGTGCCCATGGACACATCTACAAAGCACTCCCACACCTCAGGCTCAGGGAGCATTGTGGAAGAGGGGACAGAAAGGCTGTAAGAACCAGAGGA
Source organism: Apodemus sylvaticus (assembly GCF_947179515.1). Lineage (NCBI taxonomy): Eukaryota > Metazoa > Chordata > Mammalia > Rodentia > Muridae > Apodemus > Apodemus sylvaticus. The sequence continues at coordinate 48,149,921 of NC_067493.1, read as the reverse complement.
GCAGGCAGTTTTCTGTGAGACTGTATCTCCTAGTGATGTCACAGGCTACACCCATAAGGGCTCACCAACATGGTTCTGCAAACATGAACTGATCAAGAGTGATGCCAAAAAACCACGCCAAACTGGACGGAGGACAAAGCCACCTCAACAAGAGGGAAACCATGCCTGGTACTGGAAACCTAGCTAATTACTCAGTACTAATGAAATTACAGTTATTGGGGGAGAATCTACAGCCACTAGTTTGCTAAGCCAGCAGAATCTCTAGCAACAATCTATAAACACTAGACCTTCTGCCTACAGATAAGTGTAGTCCTCACCCCTCATCAAGGAAGCTACTCTTTGCAGCTGATGGAGACATTACAGAAAAGCCTTCTGCATTCTTTGGACCAGCAGTGGCCATCATCAAACAGCCCCCCCCCCTCCACCCCTGTGACACATACTCCTGTGTCATTAAAATAACCATGTCCCTAACTAGGAACTTTAACTTGATGGTGTCTTCAAAACTGTATCCAACAGAGCCACCATACTGAGGCTTAGAGGACAGAGAGGCTGTCTCTAACCAGAGCCCACGGAGCTACGTAGGTAACATAGACACCCATGGTAATTTCCTGATTAGAGATACAATAGGGAATGGGGGGAGAGTCTGGAAAACTGAGACAACTTATACCATGAAACCCACCATAGGGATGGGAAGCTAGGGAGCTGGCCCTGCAGGGTAACCACTTCTCACACAAGTGTGAGGCCTGCAGTTCAGAAAGCCAGGCATGGGGGTCACTTTAATCTCAGCACTTGGGAGCCAGAGATGGGCTTCCCAAAGAAGCGACTTAGACCAACTAGCAAGAACCAGTGAGCACTGAGTTCAGTAAGAGACTCTGCCTCAATAGAGTTGGGAATGATCAAGGAAGATATCCAAAGTCAACTTTGAGCCTCATGGGCATGTGCATACACATGTGTAGCCACATATGTATGTACACCCATGCACCCAACACACACACACACACACACACACACACACACCTAGCCCAGGGAAGGGAAGCAACCCATGGCGCTTCTTCTCTCAAGTGTAGATACTCAGAATTGCCCAGCTCAGAAGAGCTACTCCCAGAGCCGCCCCCAGACTTACTTTGACTGCAGAGGGCCATCACCAGGGTACATCCATCGGTTCACCACAGTGTCAGTCATGGTGGAAGGCCGGCACACCTGGAAAACAGCCACCCAAGACAGTTACCCAATCACCAGGCCGTTCTCATCTCTTGAGACCCAACTCTAGGCCACCCATGTGGGAACACAGAAGAGGAAGGGAGCTTGACCCAGCGTCTCCACTGTGTGGAGAACCTTGCATGCCTAAGGGGCAGAGTCCCATGGGGATCACAGCCACCTAGTAGCAAGAGATGGGGCAGTGTGCTTTCTGTTCATTGCTGATAAGTGTCCTCACAGCGGTGCTGTCCAGAGAGAGTGTTATGGACTTTAAGGAGGTGGTGGTGGCCATTGAAAATATGTCCTTGAAGACAAATGAGGAGCTTTGGTTCTGGGATGTCTCTTGGCTATGTGCAAGTGGTTTGCTGTGGCACTAGGATGTGCCGGCCATGCCCATGTGGGGCACGGCGATGGGGACACCCAGTCTTTGACATTCATCTCCAGACTCGTGAACACAAATTGACCTCTCTTCACTTCATACATAGCCAGTGGTGTGGCCTTTTGTTATATGACTCGAGCCTCTCTGTATCTGCTCTGCCCAGGATCAATTTACCCTCCACACATCATGAGGATGTTGAAAAACACATATCACAACTCATCGAAGACGTCCATAGTCAAAAGCAGGGATACCATTGGCATCTCCCTTCTCCACAGGAGTCTGATATTCATAGCAACATAAAGCAGAAGTGACTCCAAGTTCGCCACCCTATAGGTAGCCATTTGTCCTGGGTAATGACCTGACATGCACTGTTTGGCCTCAGGAATGACAGATACACTTGCTCATCCTGGGTGGCCCTTGAAGGCGCTGTGCTAAACGAAACAAGCCACCCTTCAACTCTCCACCTCTGCCAGTCTCTGCCCAAATGCCACCTCTTCCAAGAGGATGCCTACACTAGCCACACTAAGCCCCTCCCCTAGCCCTCGTTCTCTGGTTTAGCATAGCATGTGATTTGTCTGCTCTCCACCTAGTCAGTAAGAGTCATGAGTTCCAGGCTCAGGGATGGGTTTGTTCAAGTGTAGCAACTCAGTGCACAAGCGGCCATGAGGCAAGCATTTGACTAGAATGTATATAGAAGGATCTCAAGGCCCCCCTCCCCGTGTGAACATCTGCAGGTGACACAGACCCCGTACGCTCAAAACTCTGCCTTCAGTGTCTTGGAATTTTTCATAAGTTTTGAATGCGGGCTCGAGAAATTTTTGTGTCACAATCAGCCTTGCATGTGGTATACAGTTGGTGCTCAATAAGTGCTTATATAGATCACAGAGGTTGGTGAGCAGACAGATATGTGAAACACCAGGGCCAGCCTGCTGTCAGAGCCTTGTGCACTACACTACCCTACATAGTCTGACTCCCACTGTCTAAATCTCAGAACATCCCACTGTGGGACCCTGCCCCTTTGTGGCCCTACATCTCCCAGTCAGCATTCATTTAAGGGCCAGTGAGTCCCACACCCTAGAATTTTCTTGGTCTTCTGTGGCTTGAAGATAAGTAAGAAAAAAATAGTTCAAAGCTCATTTAAGAGTCATTGCAGTGTCTGAAGTGACTGGGTGGGGCTGGACTGGGTTGTCAAGGGCATCACATGGTACTTTAGAGAACTCCAGGCATCTGTGTCACCTGCAAGTGTTTGTGTGGAGGTCAAAACTATAGGCGACTTCTGTGCCCCACAGTGTTTGTGCATGTCTGTGTCTGTTGTGTATGTGCGTGCAAGTGTGTACACGTGTTCATAGAAGTCAGAGGTAAACTTTGGGTGCCATTTCTCAGGAGCTGCCTACTGGTCTTTTATTGTCACAGAACTTGCCGATTCAACTAGGCTGGCCGGTTAGCAAGCCCCAGGGATCTATCTGCCCTCCACCCTCTCTCCGCTGCTCTGCTTAAGGCCTGTCTTTTCACATGAGCTCTGGGGATTGAAGTCAGGCCCTAACATTTGTGTGGCAAAAACACTTTATTAACTGAGCCATCTTCCCAGTCCGTATTCATCTCTTATTTAGTATTTTGTGAGGGAAGAGCACCCCAGCCTTCTTTCCGGATGGCTCCTTTCTCAGTATCCACCAGTAACAAGGCTTAGATGGCGTTCACCTAGTTCGGTCCTCAGAGGTGGGCCTACGGCACTCAGCAGTTGGTTCCAGTCGCCAGTCTGCTGTGATTGGCTCAGGATTAGCACGTGACCTGAGCTGGGCCAATGGAAGCTCTGCTGGAGTTCTGTAGGTGGTGGTTTTCTGTCTCAGATCCCGAGCTGGTAGGACAGCTACTGCCTCACAGGGAAAGCCTGCCACACAGGATTGGAGGAACGGTCCAGGGGACAGTGAACAGGTGTGGTGGCAGGCGCTGAATCCGGCTATGCCTGGACCATTATTTGCCATTTTGGCTATCATAAGCCAATGACATCCAATTTGAACTGAATTTTTGTCACTGCCACACTCTCACACTTGCCTCCTCAGGGTCCCATGTCACTTTGGAGCAAACAAGGATCCAAAAGGCAACCAGAGCTGGTGGGACCTGAAAAATGGCACACTAGTCCTCACCTAGACCACAGTAAGCCCTCTGCCTGCCCACCAGGCCATCAGATTCATCCTCCCTAAAGCCTTCAGGGACCCTGCACTGGCAATTAAAATTCAGCGACAATAAACAACACTAATTAAAAGAAAACTAGGCACTTAATAAGACAAATGAGGTGGCAGTATTAAAAGTCAGGATGAATAAGCTGGCATTAATTAAAACCAAAGACAAATGTCTTCTCTCCTTTTAAAGCCCGTGTGTGTGTGTGTGTGTGTGGTGTGGTGTGCATGTGCACATGTGTGTGTGTGTGTGTGTTTCTAAAAACGGTTTGAATTGTGCTGACATTCTAAATGATGTGGGCAGGCATGCTAGGACTTATGAGTGAGAGTAAGGGGGGCAGGGAAGGGGGTCCCCCAGAAAGTGATGGCTTGGTGTTAAAATAGGAAAATGGGATATGCACCTCATAAAGGAGGAAGGGAAGGAAAAACGGGAGGACCAAGTTTCCGTGTCATAGGGGACTCGGTGTCATAGGGGACTCAGTGTCATGGGGGACTCAGTGTCATAGGGGACTCAGTGTCATAGGGGACTCGGTGTCATAGGGGACTCGGTGTCATAGGGGACTCGATGTCATAGGGAACTTCATGTCATAGGGGATTCCATGTCATAGGGGACTCGGTGTCATAGGGGACTCGATGTCATAGGGGACTCGGTGTCATAGGGGACTCGGTGTCATAGGGGACTCGATGTCATAGGGGACTCGATGTCATAGGGGACTCAGTGTCATAGGGGACTCGATGTCATAGGGAACTTGGTGTCATAGGGGACTCGATGTCATAGGGGACTTGGTGTCATAGGGGATGGGATATTGGGCAATGGGAGGTCTGGTGAGTAGGGAGCCTGCAGTGGGCAGAAGACAGGGTTGAAGGCTGTTCTGCCATTTCTGAGTGAGGTCCCCTTGGGCACACACTTATCTCCTGTACCTCTGTTTCCTCGCTTGAAGGCTAGAAACAAAAGCAGGACCCATCTCGGCGTGGAACCAAGAGAGGTAAGGGGGGTAACACACATGAGGTCAAGACCAGGGGCATCCAACAGGGTCCAGAGGATGACCCTGCTGTATCTCATGTATGTGTAAATATGCGGTGTGCACTTGCACTTATGTGTGTGTGCATGTGTGTAGGCATGCATGTGCGAGTGGGTGTGCACTCGTGCCTACAGCACCCCAAAGTTGACATTAGATATCTTGCCTTTAGTTGTTGAGGTGAGGTCTCTTACTGAACCCAGAGCTTGCTGATTCTGGAGAGTCTCATAAGTCAGCTTGCCCTTGGGGATGCAGGCAGCCACCATATCTCCCCACTCTAATGTGGGTTCTGGAGATGTGATATCTGGTCCTCACCCTTGCACAGCAAGCTTTTTGTTTACCGAGTCCTCTCCCTGGCCCTGCCATATATATATATTTTAAGATAGCATCTCTCACTGGCCTTGAGTAGGTAAAATGCCTCCCATGCCAAGGATCTGCTTGGCTCCTCCTCCTTGGTGTTAAGCACCAGCAGGTGCTGCCTTCCCTGCTTTCACACATTCATTTAGTAGATTGAGAAACTGAAGCCCAGACTGCCAAGGTCACTTGTCCCAAGACACACAGCCAGCATCCCGAGCAAACAGGTTGTGTATCTGAAATGAGATCACACTCCCGTGTGACATGGCCCCTTCCCGATCATGGTGTCCCTTGGGGCTCTGGGTCCACACGCCTGAACACAGCAGGGACAAGAAACAGCACCAAGCCTTCAGCTGCGCTGACAGTGCAGCCCACTCCCAGGTTACTCAATCAGGCAGGATTTACCCTCCCCCATGGCAAAGATCAAGCTTGATTGCTGCGTTAACTCAAGCGCTCACCAGCGTCTGCCAAACAGAAAACTGTGATTAGATTGGGTCTGTGTATCAGTACAAGGCATTTAGCTTAATGGCCTCTGTACTGCTCTAAAAGGACTGGGCAGGCACTGGCTAACCTGAAGCCCCGATGACAGTGCATTATGAGAGACCACAAGCCCTCTGTCCTTAGAGAAGGACAGAATTGCCTGGGCTTGGAATGCAGAGTGGGGAGGGGCATCCCTTGCCTCACACCCACCGGCAATCCTGGTCTCCTCCCAGAAGGAAAATTTTGGTGGGCATAAGATCTTTTCCCTTATCAATGAGCTCCATCGCCCTGAAGCATTATTTTCTATTGAGGAAAATAATGAGAATATTCAAATCAGCTATTGACTTGTTACTAGAAAGCAAAAATAGCCGCATAGCAGCAGCACGAGGAGTGGACCTTTAGAAGTGTAGCTTTCCGAGCATGCTCTGTTCTGTCCACCACAGCGCCACCATTCACCCTGCTGGGGGCTCAGGGGACATCGTGGTGGCACATCCACCACACCCTTGACTTCGGTTTCTGGTTGAGTTCCAACAGGAGACACTAGCAGAGACCGGGAGTGAGGAGGAAGAGCCACAGGAGAGAAAGCAGGAGGAGAGAGAGGCTGAGGTGTCCCCTGGGTCTCCCTGCTGGACACCATAGTTTGGCAGCATAAAGGAAGGATACAGACAGCCAGGTTCTAAGCCCAAGTGACACCCTCTCTCACAACAAGCCTTGGCACAGTGATGGCCGACAGTAAGGGAGTAGTGGAGGCAGTAGGGGCTTGGAGGGGTGATGATGTCACAGGAGGCAGCCAAACACAAGATGCAAAGCCTGCTGTTGGGTGGTGATCAGGGTGAAGTGCTTCTTTGAGATATCCCTTCGAGTGTGGGGGAAGGAATAGCTGGGATTTGAAGATGTCTGTACATTGTACATGGACTTATTCTGATTCTCCTATCACTAAGCAGAGTTCCTAATAGAAAATCAGAAGTGCAAACCCCGGCCTAGGAAGTGCTTAAGGTTCCTTCATCCCCACAAAGAGGCCATCGGCTCCCAGAAAAGGTTCTCAATTTGGCCATGAAAACACCTGGGGTGGGACACAGCCAAGTCCCGAATCACACCTGTTTCATCACCATGGCCACACCCGACCACACTCCGTGCACACATCCTTGTAAACACACCTCATCCCCGTCACACATCCACTATTGTCTCACGGGCACATTCTCATCCCTTCTGGATCCTCTGAGGTATCCAACTCAGAAGTTCTGGCCCTAGGAGGCCCAATTCCCACCTCACATGGTCCCAGTCAGGGCTACTGGGATATGTATGGATTCTAATAGATCCAAGCTATACAGAGACTCTCTGTGCCCCACCAGTAACAGATCGCAAAGACACGCCCCATGCTTGTGTCCCCTCGCCCAGGCCCTCCTGGTGCCTCGGGTGGGTAGGTGGGTGGGGGTGACAGAAAAATGAAACCTCCTAAGTTGTGGATAAACACCTTACGAGCAATGGGCGCTCCCTCTCCTCTCTTGACTCCAGTGCCGCCATGAAAACACCCAATGCTGGAGCTGGAGAAATGGCTCAGCAGTTAGGAGCACAGAGGACCATGGAGCCAGCCTGTTTTATGTCTAATTTTCTGGGTGTGAGGGAGGCAATGCGCTGACAATTGTTCAAGTGAGGTAATTTAAGAGTTGATGTGCTAGGGAGTAAAGGGGACACCCTGACCTGGGTTCTATTCCCTGGCCACCATATTCTACAGCAGCAACTCTCAGCCTTCCTAATGCTGTAACCCTTTAACACAGTTCCTCATGTTATGGTGACTCCCCCTTACCCAACCATACAATTATTTCTCTGGTTCTTTGGTTGGTTGGTTGGTTGGTTGGTTGGTTTTTTTTGAGAAAGAGCATTTCTGTGCAATCCTGGCTGTCCTGGAACTCACTCTGTAGGCTTGCCTCAAACTCAAAGATCCACCTGCCTCTGCCTCTGCCTCTGCCTCTGCCTCTGCCTCTGCCTCTGCCTCTGCCTCTGCCTCTGCCTCTGCCTCTGCCTCTGCCTCTGCCTCTGCCTCTGCCTCTGCCTCTGCCTCTGCCTCTGCCTCTGCCTCTGCCTCTGCCTCTCAAGTACTGGCCTCTCCAGTACTGGCATCTCAAGTACCACTGCCTGGCTCATAAAATTATTTCATTGCTACTTCATAACTAAAGTTTTCCTACTGTTGTGAATTGTAATGTAAATATCTGATATTCAGGATATCTGTATGCAGCCCCCAAAGGGTACATGACCCAAAGGGTTGAGAGCCACTGTCCTACAGGAACCTGAAGATGCAGGTTCACTTCATCCATGTGGAGACAGGAGGGAAGCTTGCTGGAGTGAATCATTCAGCTTAGAGGTCCACCGGGGACTGACATCTTACAAGAATCATCTAGCACGCAGCTGTGCTGGTGCCTGATCAGATAACAGCTGAGTTGGGCTGGGAATGGTCCCTTAACACATTCCCAGTTTCTTGTGTCTGTAGACATGCTCAGAAGTAAGAAAGCTTGCAGGGATCTGAAGGTGCATCAAAAGAAGCTTCGAGAGGTTCACCCCAAGCCAAGCTGCTGGCTCAGTTTCTAAGACACAATAGGTCCTCAGGTCAGAAGGCACGGGTGGGGGGTGGGGGTGGTTCCATCTTTCAACACTGAGGACTGTGAAGATTGAATCCCTTCAATGCTAACTCTATGTCTTCCTGAATAAGGCAGACCTCGGGAGCCACTTAAGCTCTCCAGGGTATTTCTGAGCTCTGCTCTGGTCTCCTGTGACTGCATCGCCACAAGAAACAAGATGGGAACATGCAAGTGGCCCCAGCGAGTCTGCCTTCCTCCCTCAGTTTTTGCTCATCTTGGGGAAACGCGCCAAACCGAGCTCTTGCAACGTGGAATGAGAGGCAGCAGGAGGAGGTGCTGCACCGCAAAACATAGGGAGGATGGGGGGCTGAGAATGGACAGTTTTCCCAGGTCACCTTTCCTGTGCCTCTTGGGATATCTACAGCAGCTCTGTTTTTTACAGAAAACCCAGAGAGTGTATCCCAGGTACTCATTTAACATAAACTATCTACCACAAGATGCTGCACCTGGGGCCAGTCCCAGCTCAGTCTCTTGCTATCCTAGGACCGTGTGCAGACCCTCACGACCCTCTGTGCCTCATTTTTTTTGTATGAAAAACAATGGAGGTTATATCTGAACAGCTTCCCCAGAGTGGAGCTGGAATGGGGTGGAGAGGGCCTAGCAAATGGTGTGTCAGCCCCCATGAAAACCACTCTCTCCCTGCCAGCTCTCCTAAGACTAGCAATGGCTCTAGCATGGAGTTTTGGTACTGAGCCCAGCCCGGTAGGATGCTATTGCTACCTATCTCCTCTGCTGTCACCATTTCACCGTGGCCTTTCCCCTCCTCCCAGGATGGTCATCAGCACACTTGGGTACCCAGAATGTTCTTCTGAGAACATCTCTTTGGTCCTAGCCCGGCAAAAGGATAGGAACAGGCATCTTAGTCAGGTATCACAAAGTAACCAGAACTAGCCCAAAGCTCCTGCCCACCCTAAGAAAGCTTCATCCACTTCCCCCTTTGCCACCAGGCACCCCCAGACAGAGCCCACGATGGTGTTTGTCATAATGTTCCTAATTGCCATACAAACACGAGAGATTTAGGGTTCATTTGGTGGATCCTCAAGGTGAAGGGATCCCTAAAGCCACACAGGTCATGAGGGGAGTGTCATATTCTAGCTACATGCTAAAATCACCTGGTGAACTTTAAACTGTCATGGCCATTCCCCTGTAACATACAAACCTATCTATCACTGGAGGTGCAGCTTGGTTGATACTGGGGTCCTCTAGCATGTAAGCATTCCTGGGCTCCACCCCCAGCACTGCATAGGTGGGGTCTGGTGGTCCACGCCTACAACGCCAGCATTAGGGGGGTAAAAGCAAGCCTCAAGGTCATCCTGGGTTACACAGCAAGTTCGAGGTCAGCCTAAGCTACTGGCACCCTCACCCCTAGCACAAACAATGCCCAATTCGAGAAGGAATCTAGAGGTGCTCAGCGTGTGCAGCCCAGGCTGAGAAACAGACTCTGGAAAGCCAGGATGTGCTAAGGGCTTTTTGACTTTCCTTCTTTTGTTCTCTCCTTTTAAAAATAATCCACCACTTTCAGGACAATCTGTGAGCCTTGGCTGCCTCTGCATGCTCTCGCGTAGAGACCCAGTCCCCCAGCCTGCAATGCGGGTCTCTTTAAACACCAACGAGATCTGCTACTCCATCAACTGCAGCAGACGGTCTAGTCGGTGTGGATATTGACAAAGGCTCCGTGTGGTTTAACAGCTTATAACAACCTGGCCAAGGAGCCAGCCTCACAAAACACCTTGATTTCTCGCCCAGCACCCCGCCCCACGCCTCTACTTCCTCCGCCCAGCCTCCAGACCAGCAGAGGCTCAGCTGGGATTTTTATTTCTCGTCTTTGTTTCTGCTCTGTGTAATGACCTGTCAAGTGAGTTTGGACAGCCGGGAGAGGGGAAAGGTTTCCAATTAGAGACAGAAGTGTTACAATGATACCATCAGCATAGAAGTGTTACAATGATACCGTCAGCATAGAAGTGTTACAAAGATACCGTTAGCCTCCATTTTCCAACAAATATGGGGTGCCGACTGCATGCTCAGCACAACCCATGAGGGACAGAGAGGGGAAATCCACAGTTAAGGCGTCCCATTCTGGTGGGGTGGTGGTCCAGTGGGTAGAGACAGTAGCTAAACATTGTTGAGACGCACGTACACAGTGCCAGGTTCTACGGAGGCAAGTAGAGATGGCGGAGGAAGAGTACTGGAGAAGAGGAGGCGATTTTAAATAGTTGAGTCAGAAAGGACTCTCCGGGAAGGCGGTGGGAACGGTCAGAGGTGGGAAGGTTAACAGTTCCCTTCCAGAACCAGCCCACGGCAGGTACCATCCTCATCAACAGAGCAATAACTACGGTTTGCTGAGCCACCATCGCACAGCAGGGGGGGGGCAGTGAGCAGAGGAGCAGAGAGGTTTAGTAACTGAGAAGGCAAACACAAGGGCCCAAGTTGGATCCCCTGGAACGCACATTAAAACATCAGGATCTGTGATTATTCACGCTTGAAGCGGAGACAGACACATGCATCCCTGGAGCTGGTTAGCTGCCAGGTTAGCCCAGTCAGGGAGTTCCAAGCCAATGGAGAGACCCTGACTCAAAGAAGGTGGATGGCGGTTGACACCTCTGACCTACACATACATGTGCATACGCACACAGATGTAACTGCAGTACACACACACACACACACACACACACACACACAGGAAAGAGCAAAGACCAACCCAGCTCATGGGGCTTGGCCAACCATGCCCAAGACAGCCCTGTGAGCACTGGCTCACCCTCTTCAGAGTCACTGGAGCCTATTTATGCCGGGAGAGATGCTGACAGGAAGTTTAGCTCCGCTCCCAGGATGCCCCACAGACCAACTGCAATGAGATCACTCTGGAAACTAAATGTTTAGCTTCCCAGCACCTCTGGAAAGCTGAGATGAGAATTTCCTGGGGAGAGCCTTGAGGACCTGCCTGGAGGGGGGAGGGATGCTTTCACACGTTAATCTAGTTAATCTAAAGCCACGAGGTCAGTGGCTGGGTAAGCTTAGCTCCTAGATCCTGGATCCTCAGAGGACAGCTCCCACCATACCCCACCATCCCAGTGGCTGGTTTTGCTTTCAAAGAACACTTAAAGGTACCTTTGTATGAGACATCACAATCAACTGTGGCCACGGCTCCATTTTTAACGCTACATTTTAATACTGAAGAGGAAGAAATGAAGAGGGAAACCCTTTGGGGGCCACGGAGTCTGGCAGCCTCTGTAAAAGACTCACCAGACCGGCAGGAAACTCGCAGGCCGACTCAAGCTTGGAAGCTATCAGTGTGAGAGAACTTCTAGCGGGTTCTTGAATTACAAGAAGCTGAAGACCTGAGAGTCTGTGATAGCTGTTAAGAAATATCAGCGATGGTGCTGAAGGTGATGATGGCACTTCTGGTGTTGATGGTGATGATGGTGTTGACGGTGAGGATGGTGGTGGTGGTGATGATGCCGTGGTGGTGTAGTGGATGGTGCTGGTGATGATGTCGTGGAGAGTGGTTATGATGATGGTGGTGTGACGGTGATGACGTCATGATGATGATGTAATGATCGGGGTTGAGGCAGTGTCTTGAGAGTTCTTCTCATAGGGAATCAGTTTGTTTTCCACAGGAACTTCTGAGGCCCACTCTTTCTAAACAGGATCCCCATTCTACAGTGGGAGAAACTGTGGCACAAGGAATTTGGGTAACTGTTCAGGTGAGAACAGCAAAGGCTGCTTTTGTTTCGTTGGTTTTGGGTTTCTGAGACAGGGCTCCTCTGTGCAGCCCTGGCTATCCTGGAACTCGCTCTATATATAAATCAGGCTAACCTGGGCTCAGAGATTTGCCTGTTTCTGCCTCCTGAGTGCTGGGATTGAAGGTGTACACCTTCACACTGGCAAAGCTGTTTTGACCAAAGCATCCCAGACCCTGCTGACCTCAGGCACAGGAGTCAAGGAGGGAAAGCAAGGCCGAGTTTGAGGTTCTCTGAAGAGGAGCTGTGCAGTGGCCTTGAGCAGCTCTGGCATCCGATACACCCCACTGGGAGCCCTCAGCCCACCTGGGGCCCACTAGGAACGATCCTGAAGGCACCAAGTGCCCCCCCTTTCCCAGAGTGCCAACGACCTGTGGCGTACCTACCCACCATGCTTTGGGACTTCGCGGACGTTGCTATTTTTTAAGAATACTGAGCCCTCCCTACTCCCTCCCCAACTGTGAGCACAGGCAACTGACTTCCCAGTGTGACGTTTCTCCTCTGCTAAAAGGAGAAACTGCGGTTCTGCCCTCCAATCTCAAAGCAGTGTTTTTAAAACTAGAAAATCCTCTGCCGTCAGCTAACCTGTAGAGTGTGTCACAGTCTGAGCCCTGGCGACATTGGGAAGATACCATAATGATTCCCATAGCACAGGTGAGTAAACTGAGGCTACAAAGCCAGGTTGCTGGTTCATGGCACAGGTGAGATGTATGCCCCTGGAGCCTGCACTGGGCCATCAGAAGATAGCAGGGTGCTTCCGGCCGCTCATCTTGCTGCCCCCTACTGGTCAGATGGTCTAATTGCAATGGCGTTCATGCCTTGCCTCCACCCAGGCGTGAAGGAGCTTCAGCCTACGTGTGGGTGTTGCAAAGACACTTGGGCAGCTCCTTTATCCTCAGAGCTGGAGGACGGCCCCTGGCGGAAGGCACAGGAGAGAGCACGGGCATCCATTCCCTTGCGATGAGAATCTGGGGTTTATGTTTGGTGTCAGCAAGGGTTAGAGGTGACATCTAGGCCTAGGTTCAAGGCTCGTCCTAGGGCTAAGTGAGCAACTAGAAGAGAAGGACCCAAGCTAGGGAGAGACCCCACGGTGCCCTGGACTCCTGGGTAATCCTCTGTCAGCTCAAGGCCTCATGAGGTATCAGTGACCTCCCTGAAGCCCCAGCCTGCCCTTGTGATCAGGTTTAAGGGATCTCCCTCTCCCCCCCCTCCTCTCTCTCTCCTTCCCAATCACCATGAGACAATCAGGTTGCTCATCCTAGGGCTGAAACCTCCAGAACTATGTGCTACCAGAAACCTTTCTTCTTTTTATCTTCTTGGGTATTTTATTACAGTTACGGAAAGGGGGCTAACACAGACTATCAACATCTGCTTCTCTAACCCAAAGAGCACCCACACCATCTTACGTCACACTCAACTTTATAAAATGAATATTATCATCTCTATCTCATGTTACAGGAGAAGTCGAGGCTCAGAGAAACTCACTTCACTGAAGGCCACACAGCCACTGGGTAGCAGAACTGGGATTCAAAACCAGCCCCAGCCCCCAGGCCATCTCCCACCTCTTCCACATGCCCCAGGCTTGGCATCATAAGTTGGCATTCAGTGTTTGCTAAGCAAAATAACCAAAATCAAACCTGTGGCCTCCGTGTCCTGAAGGAGTTATAGTTAGTGAGCGAGAGGAAATCTCAGGAATATGAAGAGCTGCCAGGAAATGGGAGTCAGGGCATAGGTGTACAAGGAGCAGGGTGCAATCCACACATGTGAGGACACACACACACACACACACACACACACACACGCATGCACACACACACACACACGCACACGCGCGTGCGCACACACACACATACACACACATACACACATACACACACACACACGCACGCATGCATGCACACATACACACACATACACACACACACATGCGTGCGCACATACACACACATACACACACGCACACACACACACATACACATACACACACATGCACGCACACGCACGCACACACGCACATACACACACACACACACACGCACGCACGCACACACACACACATACACACACATACACACACACACACACACACACACACACACGCACGCGCGCACACACGCACATACACACACACACACATACAATTAAGCATGCTAGAAACTGGGAGGATTCACACCCTGGAGCCCAGGGTGAGTAGAAACAGAGACGGATACAGGAGTGTGAGAAGTCGCTGTCCGTCCATCGCAACACCGGTTATGTAAGTTTAAAGGCATGTTCCAAGCATCCGTCTGCCATCCAAAGGGAGACCATTAGCAGTGACAGCACAGAAAAGCATTGCCCACGAGGGGAGGGGAGTAAAGTCAGGGGATAAAGGAGAATAATGGAGAAACCGCCAGGAAGGAGGTTCACTCCGGTCTCAGGAAATGAGGGTGGGGAGTGCCTGGGCTCCCACCAAAACAAAAAGCCCTCACTCAGGCCTTGGCTGGCAGGCATGGCGGCTGTAAGCCTGGCATATGAGCCACAGAGGCTGGAGATTTGGGAGTTTGAGGTCATCCTCAACTACGTAGTGAGTGTGAGGCTAGCCTGGGCTACATAAGATCCTGCCTCAAGAAAATAAAAATAAAACAACAAAACCCTGCTAGTTTACAAAGCACCACCACCTTCCGAGGACAATCAAGGGGGAGGACAAGGCCACTCCTCTGTCATTGTCACCAGAAGTGAATCCCTAACCCACTCCCACTCTCTCCCGGGTCACTATTTATTTTCCCTGGACTCCTCTACAGATACGAGTCAAGAATGGAGACAAAGCCCAGGCACCCTGCACAGATGGACGCTGGGGTGGCTATTCCTGGTTGTCAACGTGACTGCATCTGGACTGAGTATACCTGTGAGGGATTTTCTTAAGTCATTTGAAGTGGGAAGAGCCACCTCCAGTCCGGGCCACGCCTGCTGGCAGCCGATAGGAAGACACAGAAGGAGGAGGCTTGCTCTCTGCCTGCTCGCCTTCCCCGACCAGCACCGCTTCACACTGACATTAGAGCCTACTTCTCTGGGATTCTGGAATCTGGAGTACCCTGAAGACCAGCTGAGACATTCAGCCTCATGGGCTGGCTTGATGCTGGATTCTTGGACTTTTAGTTGGTAAACAGCTATCGTTGGACTAGCTTAACCATAACCTGTCAGCCATTCTAATAACCCCCCCCCCCGCCGTGTGTGTGTGTGTGTGTGTGTGTGTGTGTGTGTGTGTTCATTCTGTCAGTTCTGTTCCTCTAGAGGTAGAAGGAGACAGCTGTGAAGGAGACGGTAGTGCTCCCTTCAGACAGGCAAGTCTGACACAGGACCTTCTGGTCTATCTCTGTCTCCTGGGCCAGCCCCTGGTCTTACTTTTGGCCTTTGTTGTTAGTCCCCTTGAGAACTGGTCTAGCCCACTCTGGGGTCTATAGGCAGAGCCAGAGTGAGGTGAGGGGTTCTACGATCTGTGCCCGGTGTCCTCACCATCAGCTTTCTGAGATGACGATAATGAGACGTACCAGGCCTCACAGGAGCCTCACCACCTCCACTAAGCTGCCTTGCCTTTCGTCTGGTGAGTGATGAATATGGCCGCTCCCAGCCACTGCTTCTTCCGTAGAGAGGGCCACGCCTTTCCCACATGAAGTGGGCACCTGCAGCCCTCAGACAGTCTACAGTCTCTCACTGGGCACATTCTGCCGGTCTGGCCCCTAAACACACAGAGGCTCTTCTTCCCCAGAGCCAAAATCCCCACGATCACAACCACTGGACATCTACCAAGGACAGCCAACCCTGGAATGGGCTACAATCCCCTCCATACAGCTGTAAGATATACCCACATCTGTCCACCCCACACCCCACCCCAAGCCCAGTTTCCATGCCTCCACCTGACCCAGACCCAACATGGCTTTGCTCATGGCCCCCCAACTTCCATGTTACTCCTCACTGTCTGTCTCCCACCAAGTGACCTGAACAGCAGTCATTGCTAGTGTCCTGAGTGGGGTCCTGTTTTAAGTCCTGCTGTCACCAGCAAGGTAGACATTTCCCCATTGTTCCTCAGGAGGCTGTGTGTGGGGCTCCCTGTGGAAGCCACTACCATGTTCTCCACCCACTTTCTCCCCCAGCACTGAGCTGGATCTCTCTGGATACTTCATAAACATCTTTTTGTCCTTGTCTTCCCCAGCTTCATAGACCCACTGCTGCGGTATTGGGGGAGGGGTGCTGCTGTGGTACTGGGGGACGGTGCTGCGCTTCACCTGCTGTTATGGTCCCTAGTGTCTAGAATGATCTTAAGAGGACACAGCACCCACACTTGGGGATGCAGGAACAGAGCCAACTTTGTAAGCAACAGTGACCATCTAAGTGCAGGTCCCAGATCAACTACCTTAGTGCCATGTCAGATGCATCCATCCTAGTGTCGTGGATGCCCCAATTGTCTGAGAGTCCCACAGGGAAATCTGACCCAGAGTACCTCGTGTGGAATCTCCAAAGGCACCCTGTTCTCCCCTAGCGACTGGTGGTAGAATGATGTAGTGGCCAGCTGGTGGAAGGAGTCGGTTCACAACCCTGGATGGGCCGCTGTGCCCTGCCCACCTAAGTAGCAGGATGGGGACAGGTTTGCTTCGGAAAGCTGGTATGTCCCCCACGTCCCCCCCTCCCCCTGACCCCCATTAGTAGGAGGGCAGCTCACTGAGATCACAGAGCCTCAAACCTCTGGAAAGCCTCACTGAGGTTCAGGCGTGTATGGCTAGGAGGTACAATGACCAGCTTGTCAAAGCTGGTCTGTGTGCTGATCTGAGCATAGACAGCCCCAGGCAAGACAGGTTGGTTCAGCCCCAGAACCTTCACAATTGTGGCTGTGTATCTACAGCAGAAGATATTGGAGTCCAGCACTGGGTCGGGAGCAGGCTAGAGAAAAGAGGTGAGGGAGAGGAGAAATATGCAGGGGGCGGGGGACAAGGTAGGGGAAATGAACCTATGAAGAAAAGGACAGTTTTAAAGGGAAGGAAAGAAGATGGGGGTGAAAGGCAGACAGGCAGGCAGACAGACAAACAGAGGGTCGACAGACAGACAGACAGAAAGAGGCAGATACTTCAAAGCATACCACAGTGGTACAGGAAGGACAGACAGCTGGAAGAGAGGACAGGGATGCTGGTCATAGCCAGAGCCAGCCACACAGGTGCTTCCTGTGTCTGCCCTGAATTGCCTTCTAACTAACTTCAGGGCATCTCTGCTCCAAACGGCCCCCAAACGCCCGCCACCTGCCATCAGCGGCTGGCACAGAAAAGCCACTTATGTAAGGTGCGTGCTGCTGAAAGCAGCTTCATTCACAAGTCTCGGCCTGTCACTGTGGAGACGCAGCGAAGGGGAAAAAAGGAAAGAACCAGGCAGCGGGAGCTGAGGCAGAAGAGAGTTCCTCCTTCAGTCCCTCGCTCTTCACAAACCAGACATGGCTTGATGCCACAAGAGGAGCCCTGTCGGTAGTTAATTGTGGGGGGCGGGCACACCCCAGCTTCCTGAGGCCCCATCTCTGACTGGTTCACTAAGGCGCAGTCGCCCACGGCTCCAGTGCAATGAGATTTCAGTCTGCATTATATCATTAAAGCTAATGACGGCAGGACAATGGCTTCAAGGAAACCGTGGTGACATTGCAGGCAGTGATCCGGTGCCATGGTGGAACCCAGAGTCCCCCAACGTTAGCAGGGATAAGGACCAGAATCGGAAAGCAAATGGGGGTGGGGGGAGCCTGCTCCAGATTCGAGGCCTGGTCAGCCTCTTGGGTACAGAAGCCAGGCTTCAGGGAGAAGATCAAGTCTCATCACACACCAGAAGTGTCGGAAGTTTCGTCTACCCAATCACTCTCTCTGTACTCTTAAAATTGCCTTTAGAACCCTGTGGTGTGTGGAAACACAGGTGCCCACATTTAAGAATTTGGGGATCAAGAAACACCTGGTAACACTTTACGAGGGGACTGTATGAATCACAGGGTGAACCAACCATCCGCCCAGGCTCCTCCGCCTCCGGGGTGCAGAAGTTTAGTACCCACCCCCCCTTCCCACCCTCCCAGGCCACCCAGCAGGACACAGACAGCCCTTTGACCTTTCCCTGTCTTTGCTGCCTCCAAAGCCCCTGACTGATGCAAACTCCTCCTCTGCTGCAAAACCCAAGCCTGCCTCCCTCGCGTAAATGATTCCATCCAACTCTCCACCCACCCCCAGAAGCATCTGCCCTTTAGTCAATGCTTGGGGAGCAAAGGGCTAAACTTCAGCAGAGAATTTCAGGTATCCGAGTGCTCAGCGCTTCAAGCAGGCAGGGCAGAGACCCCTTCTGCACCCTCACCCAACCCAAACTGTACCTTACTCAAGACCCTAAAAGAAATGGGACTTTGTCCTAGTCCTCGGAGGCCTGGCGCAGAGTATACCACAAGTACACAATAAATGAATCAGCAGCAGTGAGTTTCCTGCAAGAGAAGAGGGATCTACCTACAATGGATCTGAGATGAGGACAAAATCCCTCCAACCCCATCAAGGACATCACACTCAACAAACACTAATGCAGTGCCTACTGCATACATAGGGCACTGACTAAAGGCCACCCTCAGACTCACCCATCCATTAGTCAATCAATTAACATTTCACCAATCCACTGATTCATTCATTCATTCAGTTGGTGATAAGCACCTGCTGTATTCACCCTGACACCTTAAACAGTCTAGCCCTCAAGGGTCTCATCGTGTAGTATCTTAAGCCCCCAAGGAAGGAAAACTCGGCCAGATAAAAGGACTCCTAGCAGGAAGAAAATCAAAAGCCCAGCCCTGAGCTTGTAGGATGAGATGACTCAGCAACATCTCTGGGGTACACGGAGTCAAGGGAGCCTCGGACCTTGTAGGTAGCAGAAATTCTTTAACCCTCTGGGGGCCACCCTGAACAATGACCTGGGACTTTCTTGGAATATCTAAAGCCTGGAGGAAGAAGGTCTTTGTGTCCACTTCACAGATAGGGAAACTGAGGCCTCAGAATCCCTTGCCCCTAGCAAGCCCATCTGCTCCCTCCTGGGTCTCATAGCTATGTCTTGGACTGAGGAGTCCTTCTAGCCCCCTCCCCAGCTCTGCCTCAGTAGGAGCAGTGTTGCTGTCACTGACGCCAATATCGCCCTCCCTCACCCCCACGACAGGGTCGGGTCCTGCTGCTTATTCCTTGCCAGCCTCAGAGCCAAGCAGCTGGCATGTGTTAACTCTTAAATAAAGACTCTCGTGTCCTATATAAGCCATGTCCTACAAGCCCCCACCACCCCCAGCAGCCACCCACCCCAAAACACACATCAGACACAGTGGCTGAGGTAGCAGGAGCCACTGGGAGCCCCTCTCCTCCTGGCCCACTGGATAACAGAAGCCCCAAATACAAGGATTAACCTTATCTATTTCCAGGGCTCAGCTTCCCAACCCAGGACTGGTTTGGAGGGTGTCCATTGCTTCCCTGCCCCAGGCCAAGGACGGGAAATGGGGCTACCAGGATGTAGGGGTCAGAGAATGCCTTGATATCCACAAAGGTGGATTCCAAGAGGGCTGCGCCATGACTTGCTGTGTGGTTTTAGACAAGGTGCTTTCCTTCTCTGAAACCCCCCCAAAAGTGGGATCAGAGGAAAACAGCAGGAACTCTCTCTAAAAGTATGGCTGCCCCTTGCCACAGCAGCAGAGGTAAGAAAGATCTGAGGATCCGGAAGGAGGCCTGGTCACCCAGAGCAGCTGACTCATTGCATAGATGGGGAAACCAAGGCCAAGAAAGGGAAGAGAGCCCCGAGACCCAAGGGCCCTGATCCAAGGCCAAGAATCTTTCCGGACGGTTCTCTCACTGGTGCACCCCAATGCACCACTTTAGATGTGACAGGGAGGAGGCAGGCTCCTGGCTTTCGGCCACCCTGAGGGAGACGAGGAGGCAGGGAGACGGATGGCCAGGAAGCCTCCATGTCTGGACACCCCAGGCCTGGGCTGGTCCAAGGGGCTGTGTGGGGCTGCAGGGGTGGATACTTGAAGCTGACTAGGGAAATGTGACACTGCCTGGGGTCCCTGGGGCTCCCTTGATAATCCTCCAAGCCCTACAGCCTCCCCACAGTCCAGTAGTTGAAGGATTTACTCTCATTGCAACAGTGAACCTTAAACCTCCCCCTGCTCCAATGTCCAGCCACAGTCTGTTCCAACCAAAGAACATGAAAGTCCAGTATTTGAAGTATCGCCCATGGCCAAGTCTGCAGCATATCATTCAAGCAAGTCAGATTTCTTCACTTTCTACTCCTATGGAAGCCTTCCCAGGGAGGCAGACTCCTCAAGGTCACCCAAAATGGCAGGCAGGTTTCAGAGGACCCTCTCCTTGGCACTAACCACCAGGCTACCTACTCTCTCCTCCTGTGTCCTGCCCACATAGGCTGATACCCTGAGCTCCCCAGCCCCTCATGGCTCTGGGTCTGGGTGACCCTCTTGACATTTTCCAGCTTGCCAGTCCCTGGGGCTAACCTTGTCTTCTTCCCACCTCCCAAGTTCAACTTCCTGAAGAGATTCCAGTGGATAGAGACGGCTGAAGTGGATCGCAGTGCTAAAAATAAAGACTTTCATTTCCCCAAAAAGGTAGGAAGTAATTAAAGCAGAAAGCAGAGCAGAATCCTCTCCCATAGAACACAGATTACTGGCAAAAGCATTTTAAAATTAAACATGAGCTTTGGGATTGAGTGGTGAGGGACCTCTGCTTCCCACCCGCTAACAGGTTAGTACGGGGTTACCCCCATTGAGGTGTCAGAGAAAGAAATCAGTATAGGGGTTACGGCTTGTCCTGGAATTGGGGACCTGGGATTGGAATGTCATGCCCCCCTTCTCAGTGGTGAGGTGGGCTCGGTGACAGAGAGTCCTGTGTCACAGCCACATACATACCATACCCCCATCCAGTCTCTTACAGGTGACACCACCTGTAAAATAGAACAACCACAGCTCGGCGGGCAGCTGACTGCTTGACCATTCATGCCAAGAGAAAAGGTGGTGCTTTCATGGGTCCCTGTTCTCCCATCTTAGGACAGCTGAGTTTGCAGAACCCACCACAATTCAATTACTCAGTCAGCCTTGGCGGAGAGCCCAGCCTGAGTCCCATCCTAAGCATATGCTGGCCCAGGATGCCCAGGCAAGGGTTAACCTTCCAGGCTCAGGTGACTCTCCCAAGCAGGGACAAGATGCTTACCCACCGAATCCAAACACTTAGATACACCTCCTGTGCCATACTGGCCGTGAAGGGTTAACTCATTCAAGAGCTGCCAATCACTTTCCTCAGCTTCTGCTGCAAAGAGGACAAGCTGGGCAGAAGCCACTCTCTTGCTCATGTCGCCTGAACAGGCACACACTTGCCTTCTCCCTGGGCAGTGAACTAAAATCCCATTTGTCTCCGGAGTGTTGCTGATAAAAGCCTACAGAATGCAGGCAAAGAACTATGCTCCGTCTCGACAGCTCCACCATCCCTGCATCCCTCTCCCTAGCTCATGCACGCACATCTTAGTTAGGGTCCTGGGATCTCCTCGTCTGCTTGCGGGACCACCAGGAAGGATGTTACTCACCAGGACAGTAGAGGATTGCAGCAGAATATGTGAGCCCGATTCTTGCCAACTCCCTGCCGGGGAAGGAGGTGTCAAGTCCCAGCGACTTGGCTTGAAAGGCCAGCAGATATGCCTGAAAGAAAATTGTGCATTTGACTCTCCCGGTCTTCCCCAAAATAAAACCGAGGCACCAACACAAACGCATGCCCCTAAATCATGCAAATAAATAAATAAATAAATAAATAAATAAATAAATAAATAAATAAATAAGAGGCAAGACAAAAAAGAAATACCCCTGTCAGAGGCGAAAACTAACTACAGCTGGAGTCTGCAGCGGTGGGCAGTGATTCACTCAGACTACTCCACATGGATGGAAGGTTTTGTAAGTCTCTTTCTCCCCTCTTCTCTTTCCTCTCTCCCTCTCTGGGCAGCGTAGGCAACTCTAGGATGCGGGCAGTAGACGAATCAATTGCTTCCCGATTCTGCTGTCACCTACTGCAAAAACCCTGTGTGATCCGGAGGGAGGGGCAGCCGCTTCCCGGCGCAGGGGAGCCCAGCTTGCCTCCCACCGCGATGCATTGTGCCGCGTTGCCTGCAGGAGGAGAGGTGGGAGGCCAGGAGGGGAGGCTGGGCGCCCCAGAACGATCCGGATTGGCAGTCAGTACCACGGACAGCACCAGGACGCAGGCGGCTGGGAAGGGCGGCCACTAACCCCAGACAGAAGAGGGAAAGTTATTGGATGGTTGCAGCAGAGAAAGGAGAAAGCCAGAGTAGAGGAACCCGGACGATTCTGTCAGACTGCATACGGGCCACCTCGCTGCACACTTATGCTAATATTGTCAAATGAGCTCTAACAAGCCCTGATCTTCGCCGGTACCTGTGCGTCTCCCTGTGGCTTCCAGGATTAGCCACATTGCTCCTGAAGTCTGCAGCTCAGGCTCGGAAGACATCAGGAAAAACAAGGCTAAAAAAACAGGAGTGCCTGAAGGGGAGGGTTGTTTGTTTAAACAACCACATCTGACAGGTTTCAGGGAGCCTGGGCCAGCCCCCCACCACCTTGGGAATGGCACCTAACGTTTCCACGTCCCATCTGCAAACTGAGGACATGACCACCACATTTCCTAATGACAAAAAGAGTGAGTCTAAGGTAGCAATAAGAATGCCACACTAGGGGCTGCTCTGATTCCACGATCTATATAACCCACCCTCTGATTCAAATGTTTTGACGGAGATAAAGGACTTGACAGCCAACGAGGTTGGTGCATGCCAACCTGCAGCATGTGGTTTGAGTGGGAAGGAGCTGGGAATTTTAGGAGTTCCAGAGCAGACATGATCCCCTGCCAAAGACCCATCTCCCCAAACCATACTGGCTCTCCGAAGTAAAGATGCTACACACAGGAAATAAATCGAGGGAGAGGGGGACAACATACGGTGGGAATGTGTTCCCATGGCACCAGCAACCCAGATCCCCAGTGTGCTGGTCCTGCCAACTACAAGAAAGTGCCCACGGTAGAGAGAGAATGGCAAAGCCCAAAGAAGCCAAGAGCAGTTTAGAACCTTCCAGCGAAGTGAGGGAGGTCTTTCTCTCTATTGGGGACACATCTGTAAAGTTTTCCATCAAGGGCCCAGGGTGAGTCACTACATCTGCCACTAAAGTCTCCCTTTGAGAGTTAGGATTCAAACCGTCAGGATCTGAGAGACCATTTGGAGCTTGGCTCTGTAGATGATCACTGTGGTAGTGCTGATGGTGGTGGTGGTGATCTGGGTGACAATGATATCATGAGGATGATGGCGGTGATTATAGTGGGGGTGGCGATGGTGCTAGTGATGGTGGTGATGGTGGTGGTGATGGTGATAGTGTTGTGGTGCTGATAATGATTACGATTGTCGATTGTGATCGTTGTGGTGATGTCAGCCATTTATTAGGAACCTGCTATGTTCCAGACATCCTTCCAGAAGCTTCCCATGTGTCATCTGAGGTGCTCTGTGTCCTCTCTACGGGGGCTGCCATGCCCATTCTATAAACAAGGAAGTTATAAGAAATTCCATTCCTTGCTCAAGGCTACACAGAGAGTGACAGTCACAGGGATCAAACCCAGGTTGGGATTCCAAAGCTTGCCCACTAGGATGTCCGTCCCGCGGGACCACCCGACAGAATCGTTCTGTTTGGAGGACAAGACCTCACTGAGTATTTTCTTAGCTGAGACAATGGCACACATTCATTCCTGTCACTTCACAGATGGAGAAGGGACCCAGGGGGTTGGAGAATCTTTCTAGTCAAAGACGCGGGGGCAGCCTGGAGGACAGAGCTGAGGGCGTTCAGATGCCAGAGCCTGTGTTCTCAAACCTACTCAAGCCCAGCACACACTAAGCCCTCAACAAACCTTTGAATGAACACTCAAGAAACTCTCAGAATGACAAAAGTCCCACTGTGCGCTGATGATGGGAAAGAACCCAAGTGTCTCCCAGGAGTCTCAGCCCCTCGACCCTGGGAGCCTACCCAGTATGGCTTCTCCACCATGAGGACCATGTATTCTGCAAAGACCTGGCTCAGATTCAGCTCTCTTCAGGAAGAAACAGACCCATCAAATGCCAAGACACCTACTGTGTGCCCCGTCCAGTCACGGCTACTGTCTTGTGTCTTCATAATGATGTGGGTGGGTTAAGCTGTCCGGCTTCAGAAGAAAAATCCAGAAAAAGAGAGGGAGGCCCTCCAAAGTCACACAGCCAGGCAGCGGCTAACGGGAGAGGAAATCTGTCTGTCTGCCACATCTGTGTCTTTATCATCCTTTTGTCCAATCAGGTCCTCTAAACCTGCCAGGCAAGAGTTAAAACAAAACAAAACAAAACAAAAACCCAAAGAACCTGCTTTTAGCTGGATGCTTCTAGCTGCTTTTACATGCTGGGCTCCTGCCCAAGTCTTCACTGAAACAGGGCTCTGTTCTGTCTGTCTTTACTTTATAAAATAATATGGCTAAACCTCAGCTCAGCACCCTCCTGGTGTCTGTCCTCTAGGAACCTGCATCCTCTTCTCTTCTCAGGAAGAGAAGGATAGGACTCACCCCACCTATCCAGCAGCTCCCTGCACAAGTCAACTCCCTCCTCTGCCCCAAGTGTGCAGAGAAGCCATTCAGAGCCTGCGACTGCTAGGAGCTCTGACAGTCACTGCAGTGGGGAGCCGCCTTTGAAACCAGATTCCTTGAGGCTGCTCTCTAGTGCTTCATTCAAGCCAGAGCTTTCAAAGAGCATCCCAAGGGGCTGGGTGCAGCAAGCAGCTGCATTGTCTTGCCCTTGTTCTGGTGAACAGTAAATTAGGATACTCAGCCACCCCCCACCCCCCAACCCCTCACCCTCCACCCTCCACCCCCCACTCCCCACTCCCCACCCCAGGATGACTCCAAGTGAGCTCTCTAGCACACCAGACTCTTCCCAGGCTCAGTATTATTATTACTGTGTGCATGTGTGTGTGTGTGTGCACGCACCATTTGGGCAGAGGACCAGGGTTTGACTCCCAGCACTCACATGGAAGCTCACAACTATCTGCCAACGCGGCTCTCCAGAAGCCAGTACCTCTCTGGTACCAGGCACTCATACTATACACAGACACACATGCAGACACTTCACACCTATGTGCAAAAATTAATGCTTTTTTTTTTAAAGAATGCAACTTAGGGGAGGAACTGGGTTTATTTCAGCTTACAGTCAGGCCATCCTTGAGGGAAGTCAGAGCAGGAACTCAAGCAAGGACTTGAAGCTGAGACCCCGGAGAACGCTGTTTGCAGACTCACTGACAGGTTCAGCTCAGCTAGCTTCCCTATACAACCTGGACATACCTGCCCAGAGAATGGTGTCACCCACTGTGGGCCAGCCCCTCCTACATCAATAACCAATCATCAAGAAAATACCCCACAGATGTGCCCACAGGCCAGTCTGATAACAACTATTACTCAATCGAACCTTTTCCAGGTGATACTAGGGTGACACATGTCAGTGTATGAGGGGTAAACATGCGTGGTTAGGCTCCTCCACACCAGAGGCCAAAGGGCAGGAGGTCCTGCTCAATGACGCTCTACCTTATTCTTTTGGCACGCGTCTCTCACTGGACCTGGAGTTAGCGTGGTAGCCAGCGAGCTCCCATGATCCTCTTGTCTCTTCCCTTCCCGTGCTGTGGTTATGGGCGTTTTACTTGAATACTGGAGATGCACACTCAGTTCCTCACGCTTGTGCAGTTAAGTCCTTTTTACCCAATGAGCGAACCCCCTAGCCCCACCCCGATCCTCAAGAAGGTGAAAGAGCAAGAAAGCTATCCCTTTCCAGGGGGAGTGAAGCCGAATGGGTATCTTCACTGAATGACCCCTGACCTGGAACTGCAAGCTTCCACATCCGGTGCGTTTTAAACCACCAAACTTGTGACCATTTTTCACAGGAGCCGCCACATCCAATACAGTGAGAATTCTGGAGGCCTGAACTGGCCGTGGGAGTTAAGACTGGGTGACCTCTTGGTCAAAGGACACAATGACCCGATCATATCAAACGGCTTTGAAGGATACAACCTGGATCTGTGCTGATGTGCAGGCTAGAGGCCCTACACCAGAAAGGCCCCCCTCCCACGGGGCTGGGCTCACTGCCCCCTCCACGTTCCCACTCCAGAGAGAGCTTTCAACAGGCCAAGGAGAGAATGAGGCAGCAACCACAGGCTCCTCGTGGAGGATCAGAGACAGAACAAGAAAAAGAAGCAGAGAGACTTAAGTACAGAAGGAGGAGAAGGCTTGCACTGAGGGATAGACAGGGACCCCTGCAGGGGTCAGCCTGCAAGGCCAGACCATTCTTCTCACAAGAAAGGGGGCTCATCCTGGGAGCTCACTACCCCCCTCACCCCACCCCCGAGAAACAGGCAGGTAATTACAGAGGCGCCGCAGCAGGGCTCGCAGAGACAGATGAGCCGGTATTACTTATTAATCAGTCGGTTTGGTGTTATCAGGCAAGACGCTGCGCACTGCTGGGGACTTGGACTTGACAGTTGGATTCTTGGCTCATCTTCCTGCGGGTGAAGTGACCTTGGTTGGCCTCCTGGCCGACATACTCTAAGCCTCAGTTTCTCACCCAAGAACTGAGAGCGGACCAGTCCCCTGCTTGCCTCCATTACGGTGGGGACGTTCCACTAGGCTAGGCCCTACTGTGTGCTCCTCCTCTGCCAGCAGCAAATCAGTGCCAGGTAAGAAAAGACAGGCGTCCATAATGGGAAGTGTAAGAAGCGTCAAATAGCTGAGTCTCAGAGCAAAGTTGCCAAGTTTCAAACCCCACATAAGACTTGTGTGGCTTTGGTAAAGTCACTCAACCTCTCTGTGCTGTACTCCTGGTTTGTAGACTGAATAACAGCTCCTTGTGGTATGGTCACCCACCAGGTCAGTATCCTTTTTATCTCCGAAACCTACCACAGCTGTTTGCCTCGGAATCAACCACAAGGCATGCTACGTTTGTCCTTCTGTGCTCCCCCTCCTGTGCCCCCCACCCCGTTATCGACTGAACCTCCCTGTTTAAGTCTGTGAAACGGGAAGGATGAAGGAAGCCACTGCTGTCCTCTCGTGGCCTCTTTCTGGCTTGTAAGTAACCAGTTATGGCTAGTGGAGGCAGTGCCTCATCCAGGCCCTCCGCAGAGCCCGTGGTTGCTGCACGCCCCCTCCCGGAGCCTTCCAATAACTCAGCTGGGCCCGAGCCCCCAGACAAACCGGCCGTCTGCTCCATGCTGAAGGGGAGAATGGTTCTTAGAAGTCTGCTGCTGCTGGGATCGTCTGTGTTTCCTGGAAGCTCACGAAGGAGCCATCTGGGGGCTCCAACACACTCCCGGTTAGCAGAGATGGGATCTGTCAAGGGTGGAGGGAGGGCTACAGAGAGGCCACCAGCAGGAGCCCAAGTCTTCGAGGTGCTGCTACTTGGGAGGGTCTGGGCTGAGAAGGCAGGCAGAGAGCAGAAGAGGGGCTGGGTAGGGGGTGAGGTTGAGGGTGGGTTGGGCTGAATGAACAACGAGAAAGCAGTCGCTGCCAGCAGGCCAGCAACTCAAGGGATGAGCTCAGCTGTCCCCACGCCCACCGAGGCACGGAGGACGGATGGGCTGACATTTGCTAGAAAATTCCAATTTCTCCCCTAGCTTTTGAACAAAAAAAAAAAAAAAAGGAGGGGATTTATTTGTTTTATTATATGCATATGGGTATTCTGCCTGCATAGATGTCTGTGCATCATGTGCATGCCTGGTGCCTGCAGAGGTCATACGAGGGTGTTGGAACCCCTGACACTGGAGTTATGGGGCAGATCTGAGCTCCCGTGTGGGGGAAGGAAAGCAAACCCAGGTTCTCTGACAGAACAGCCAGTGCTCTGAACTGCTCAGCCATCTCTCCAGTCCTCCTTCCTTGGCTTTATTGTATCTACACATTTTTTATTAGTTGTTTAGTGTGTCTGAGTGTGTGTGTGTGTGTGTGTGTGTGTACCTGTGCATGCCCATGTAAAGGGCAGAGATCAACTTTATATCATTCTCTGCCACCCTACCCCGAATATTTTGAGACAGTGTCTCTCACTTCGCCCAGAGCCATTTCAGCAAGACCAGCTGGCTGTCCCCAGGCTGTGGCACTGGGGTGGGGCCACCTTCTACTGCCATACCAGCTTTTACACCGGTCCTGGGGATCTGAGCTCAGGTCCTCACGCTTGCACAGAAAGCAGCCTGTCCACCGAGCCGTCTCCCCAGCCTGGTTTCTAAAAACCGTTATCTTAGCACAGAAACCACAGATACTGATGATGGAGGCTCCGCTTCTTTGAGTGGCAGGCCTCAAAACAGATTCGAGAGTCCCCAGGTCACAGCGCAGAGTGAGCAAACCCACAGGGATCCACGGGAGGTTTATGTCTGTCGGGTTAGGTAGGAAGACATTGAATAAGGTTACGTCCTCAGAGACTAGGGAAGCAGGGCAGGGAGTAGGGAAGCCATGTGACCAGCCCGCCCCTCGCTGCCAGGAGCGTTTCCCCCTCCCCCACCCCAGCATCTACTGCACATCTGGGGAGCGTCTCCCTGCCCAGGAGCTCTCTCCACACCACGATTATGTAATCTCCACGCAACAGGAAAGATGAGCAGCAAACTTGGGCAGGGCAGAGACGGGCCGAACCTGTACCAAGATGCCCGCCCACTTGGTCCAGGCAGAGTGCAGCCCAGAGGGAGAGATGGCCGGACAGGCAGATGCGCTGACCTAAGGGTGGCAAGGCGCATGGACAGCGGTGGATAGCTGTGGTCAGAACCTGGACAGCTGCACACACCTGCATGCGACCCTTAGAGGCTGCCCAGGGATCTAACCTAGGGAAATAAGCAGATGTTGATCCAAAGGAGCTCATCATAACGTGACTCGTAACAACTGCAAACTGGAAACAGCCCAAATGGTCAACAGTAGGCCATCTTATTCAGCCATGGGGAGGAGGTCATGAGCCCCATGCCATCCTGACCTTTCTCTAACCCCAAAGGCTGTTTAATCTTCACATCACAAGGTCTCAGAATAGTGTTCTGTTTTGACTTTGCTTAATAAACTCCCCCCCCCACGTAGGCCAGGCTGCCAACCACTGAGCCCCAGTGATCCCCCTATCTCTAACTCCCCAGCAATGGGATTGCAAATCTATGTGCCCATACCTGGCTTTTATGGAGGTACTGGGAATCGAACCCAGGCCCCATGCTTGTGCCACAGGCCCCTTACCCACTGAGCCATACCTCACCCCCACCCCACCCCTGCAGCCTATGACAGTTAGTTTCGACTTGATTGGATTGAGGGACACCATTCCATGCCCGTGTTCTGGCTTCAGGTGGTGGCTTCTTGGAGTCACTGTTCCACTCTGTCCTGTCTCCACTGTCCCATGGCTCCTCCCCTCTGTCCATGCCTTGGAATGGAACTTAGGGGAGGAACTGGGTTTATTTCAGCTTACAGTCAGGCCATCCTTGAGGAAAGTCGGAGCAGGAACTCAAGCAAGGACTTGAAGCTGAGACCCCGGAGAATGCTGTTTGCGGACTCACTGACAGGTTCAGCTCAGCTAGCTTCCCTATACAACCTGGACACACCTGCCCAGAGAATGGTGTCACCCACTGTGGGCCGGCCCCTCCTACATCAATAACCAGTCAAGAAAATACCCCACAGATGTGCCCACAGGCCAGCCTGATAAAGACAATTACTCAATCGAAACGCTTTTTCCTTCTTCAGTCTGGGGTAAGGGCTCACCCTGATCCAGGATGACCTCATCTTAGCCTGTGGAGTTCTGCCCACGGAGACCCCATTTCCAAATAGAAGTCGCACCCAGAGGTTCCAAATGGCCTTAGGTTCGAGGAAACACTATTTTCTCCTTCACAAAGAGAGTAGACAGCCACCACTGGGGTGTAAAGCCGTGCGAGGAAACTGCAATCTCTCTTGCCTCAGTTTCCCTCATCCCAGTACTGCTGAGCTAACAGCTACATCCACGACTCTGGATCCGAGAGGCACTTTACGGATTATCATCTATGGCTGCTATAAGAAAGCACCCCCAGATGCCCAGCACAGGGAGCCTTGTGGACCAGGGGCTCCAGCTGCGCAGCTCTCAAACCCATCGGTGCGAACGAGGCCATGCCTCAGAGGGCAGCAGCTTCTGGCTGTTCGTTGCCTGCAGCAGGGACGTTAAAGAGGGCCTCTTCCAGGAGGGTGCGGGGAAGACTCTTCTGACAGGGGTGGGGCTGGAGGGCTTCTCATGCGTTCTTGAAACATCTTTAGCCCAAAGGGACTCCAAGATACCCCCCACCCAGCCTTCCTTCCCTCTGCCTGCCTGCCCAGGCTCGGAAGCCCTCCCTGCAGGCCCCACAGGTCTGCCTCTAACTGGATACTGGCACCCTGACTGTTGTCTGCCGCACCTTCCAGGAGGACCCTGACCAGCACCTTACCCCTGAGGCCACCCTTGTTTGCTAAGTGCCCACCCAGTTCCTAGGGGCCCTAAGCACTACCCTCTCCTGTGCTTTACCCCATGGATATAATTAGCATGGAAAGGGGGTCAAGAGAGCCTCGGCAAGCTAATGGAATTCTGATCTAAAATCTCTGTTGATTTCTTAGAAAAAGGGTATGTTGTAGGTTAGGGGCGGAGTTCAGGAGTAGAGCATTTGCCTGGCCAGCTTGTGGCCCTCACATCCACCTTCAGCATTAGGAATGGGAATGGAGGGGAGCCAGGCGTGGTGGCACATGCCTGTAATCCCAACAGTTGAGGGGCTGAGTCAGGACAAAAGCTCAAGGCATTTCTAGGGCACATTACATAATGGGTCCAAAGCTATCCTTGGCTACATAGAACATAGCATGTAGTGTGATCCTGTCTTGAAAACCAAGAGGGCAGACGGGAAAGGGAGGAGAAATTGAGAGGTGAGGCCCTTCTTTTTTGGCTCTGCATGATGTCTGAGGAACTACGTAGCACAGGCTGGCCTTGAACTCACAAAGAGCTGGCTGCCTCTGCCTTCTGAGCTCCGGGATTAATAGAGGGCACTGCTGTGGGAATCAAGAAGCATCTTTTTATTGCAGCCACTAAGTGTCGAGAAAGTAAGCCCAGGATGGCTGAAGGCCTTGTATCCCGTGAAGGCCTTGTATCCCGTGGCCTGGGACTGATGTCTCTGCAAAAGTACAACAGAGAGAAACTGAGTCCTAATTCTAATGTTTGAGGACCTGGATCCAGCCATGCCTGAAGCTCCTATAGTACAAATCACTCCTCCTCCTCCTCCTCCTCCTCCTCCTCCTCCTCGTCCTCCTCCTCGTCCTCCTCCTCTTCTTCGTCTTCTCTTCTTCTTGTCTTTTCTTCTTCGTCGTCTTCTTCTTCCTCCTCCTCTTTCTCCTCCTCCATTTCTCCTTCTCCTTTCTCTCCTCCCTTTCCTTCTCCTTCCTCTCCTTCTCCTCCTCCTTCCTCCCTCTTCTTCCTACCCCTTCCTCTTCTTCCTCCTCTTCTTCCTCTCTCTCCTCCCTTGCTTTAGCCTCTTTGAGTCAGCCATTCCAAACTTTTTTAAAACTCAAAGTCCCTGGCACCATTTCTTCCTGATGACAGCCAGAAGTTGAGACTGTGGCTTTGGGAAACTACAAAGGCAAACCATCAAGGGTAGGCAAGACGGATCTGTTTGATTCTGCATGCGATCTGATCACATGACTTCAGCATGACAGGGAGAAGGAGAGAAGACAGGCAGCTTCCATGGGAGCCTGTTGGCTTTTTAAAGCCAGCCTCTCCCAAATTAGGACTTCCAAATATAATCTCCCCCTCTCGGCTGCTTCCAGTACCTAGACAGCAGCTTCTAAAAATAAGAGGGACGGGAATCTGTCTGTTTTCTGATGACTCAGTGCCACACTTGCTCCCTGGCATTTCTGGAGAGAGGGGGTTTCCTCCTTCTTAAAATGCTGAGAGCCGCGGGGTGTCTATTGATACATTTGTTCAGCTCTTCCCCCTGGGCGTGGGTTCTCCGTGGGAACGCTGGTGCCTCCCATATGGAAGGGAAGCTGACGTCACATCTATAAAATCAGTTTGCATTTTAGGTTCATCCTGTGTGGTGGAAGGGGACCCTGGTGACGTGGGCTAGGGAATAAAGTACAGCACAGCCAAGCCTGGATGAGCCCCCCAACCCCCACCCCAGCTTCAGTGTAAAGAGAGTTCATGAAGAGGTGCACACTCCAGTAGGGAGTGGGGCACACTTTGCCAATCTGTAGCCTGTTTCAGGCTCAATCTCTCTCCTTTGGAAATAAAAATAAAGAACTCGTTCATGGTCGAGTGAACAGGAGAAAAGCAAGTGTCCCAGGGAATCCCTCTCCCCTCCCTAGGTGAGGTGGGTCTGTTGTATGCCGGGGCCTTTGTGTTCGCATTTCAGATACATCTCCATCCCAGGCACAGCTTTGGTAGCCAAGGAAAAGGGCAGTTAAATGCTCCTTAAATAGATTGCCATCCTCACTGTCTGGACAGTGAATGGCTAAAGACATTAATAGACAGGGACAGCAAAAAAGCCTCACTGTCTGATTTCCTCCTCTGTGAAGAGGGAGTGGGACCAAGAGACAGCAATGAAGCCACAGAAGCCAGTGTGGGGACTAGAACCCTCAACTCCAGATCCAGGGACAGGACCGTGTAGACCAGTGGCCATGGCAACAGTGATGCGGCCCTGACAGAGTCTTCCGACTCTTGCAGACCTGTTACGTG
Source organism: Apodemus sylvaticus (assembly GCF_947179515.1). Classification (NCBI taxonomy): domain Eukaryota; kingdom Metazoa; phylum Chordata; class Mammalia; order Rodentia; family Muridae; genus Apodemus; species Apodemus sylvaticus. The sequence continues at coordinate 48,117,167 of NC_067493.1, read as the reverse complement.
TGCACACCATCACCTTATGGAAAGGGCTTCTAACAGCCTCACAGAACAACAGGAGCATGATAGGTTGGCCACGAAAATAAACAGCCTGATGCTATCTCGCCCTACACGTGCTCCTGCCATGTGACTTTGAAGATCTGCCTATGGGGGTGGAGTGAGTGTCTCCAGTCCTTGAATCTGCTTCAGCCTGTACCCTGTTCTAGCCAGCAAATGTTCCTGGGCTGTTCAAGGCCTTGTAGCATCTAATACCTTTCCTCTCTGTCTTTGATCTTAGCCTCTATTATGGTCCAGGATGGTCTGCTAGAAGACAAGCCACAAGCACCTCAGACCAGCCAGTGCCCAGAGTCACAGCAGACCCAGCAAGATTAGCCAGACCCTATACCAGTGGTTCTCAACCTTCCTTTAATGCAGCTAATACAATAGTAATAAAGCTGCCACTCTTTAATACAGTTTCTCATGTTGTAGTGACCCCCAACCATAAAATCATTTTGTTGCTACTTCATAACTCATTATTTTGCTGCTGCTATGTATTGTAATGTAAATATCTGATGTGCAGGATATCTGATATGTGACCCCTGAGAAAGGGTCTTCCCACCCACAAAGGAGTCACAACCCACAAGTTGTGAACTACTGCCCTACACAGGTCAGCTCGGGTATCTATAGACTATGGAGAAATACCATATGCATATCTGTAGAGACACTGGGGTTTTGTGGTTGTTTCTTACACAGCACTGTTGTAGCTGTTGATACCTGATCACAATGGGGAAGTGACTTACTAATCACCTATTCCACAGCAGGTATTCAATAAGGACTAATTAAACTATGTCTGTCTGACACCACAGTGTATTTGATCAATAAGCTATACCTTTGCATGTTAGGCCACTTTCTTTCTGTTTTTAAAACCCTCCAGGGGCTGGCAAGATGGCTTAGCAGATAAAAGGGGTCACCACTAAGCTCAGTGGTCTGAATTTGATCGTGGGGATCCACACAGTAGAAGAGAGGACTGACTCCCACAGGTCATCCTCTGACCTCCACTGGCATTATAGCATGCATGTGCACACACAATAAATACAATAAATGTAATAGGCTTTTTAAAGACCACCCAGTACCTAATTTAATAAACACCCTCCCCTTTTCTCCCCCACCCTTCATTCTTAGTCTGTTAAATTATCTCACTTGCTGCTGTATTATAAAGTCCCTCGGGAAAGGGAAAAGCTTTAAGTAGTAAGAAAAGATGTTTAACAAATATAGCCCATTCCCGAAAACAAACCTCAGTTTTCATATTATTTATGTCTAGATACCAATGAATAATTGATGTGACAAGTATCCATCCCACACAGGTAAAAAGTACTTAAAATATAAACTAAGAAAATGACAGGGCTAAAATCCCCACCACCACATCCCATCATTGATCCCTATCTTTTACTTGATGAGTTTGTGCCATTAATATTTATTGTCACTGGGATTCCATTTGAGATTCTTTCTGCCATCATATTTTGGGTTTTCTTCACTTTGATTTTCTCATGGTTCCCTCATCTTCAGCCTTTCCCTGCCTTTTACATCTTTCACTGTGAACTTGGAAATTGCACTTTAAATGTTTCTTTTGTGGTAATTTTCTACTTTTTTAGCTCATGTGTTATAATCTAAAAAGAATAAATTCTCCACCCCCATCTGAGGCAATATAAATGTCTCTTGTATCTCTGCTTCTCTGGACTCCACAGAGCTGCTAGTCCTGTGTCCTCAGGGACCATCACAGTACCTGATACTTATCAGATTTAAAACTATTAATTAAGACCGACAGGCGAGTGCCTTTGTGTCCTTCACAGGCACTGGTATCCTGCATGATAGCCCATCAGGGACAGCACCCATCTTTTATTTGCAACCTCTGGAGCCCAGTGTCGGCTTCATTAGTGACTTCATTTCTACAGACCTGGGGGAAGGTTTGTCAGCATTCTGCCAACTCCTGTGAGAGAATACTGAGGACAGTATGGCTTCCACGCTTCCCACAGCCTGGCCCCATGAATCTGTGAAGTTTGAAGATGTATCACTGAGATTTACCAAGGAAGAGTGGGCACAGCTGGATCTCCAGCAGAAGTGTCTATACAGGGAAACCATTATGGAGAACTACAGTGACATGATTTCCAAGCCAAATGTGATACCTCAGTTAGAAGAAGCAGAAGACTGCTGGCCAATGTAGAGAAAAATTCATCAAGATACTCTTCCAGAATATTCTGGGCCTTCTCTGGACCCTGGAATGAGAGTCCCCTTTCCTTTCCTGAGAGTCCCCTGGTGAAGGTCAAGGTTGTTGAGGTCCTTACACTGAACAAGGATATGGCTGGTCCCCAAAATGCCCTGATTCAATCCCTCTATCCACAAAGTGGGGAAGACTTGAACCCAGGTAACATCAAGCCAGCTCAACAGCCAAGCATGTGTTTGACAGACACTGAAGCTTCTCGGCAGAAGTTCTGACATTTCCAGAATGAAGAGTCAGCTGGTCCCCCAGAAGGCTGTGTCCAGCTTTGTAAGCTGTGTCACCAGTGGCTGTAGCCCAATACATGTTCAAAGAAGCAGATCCTAGAGTTGTGGGTGCTCGAGCAATTCCTGAATGCACTGCCTGAGATGTGCATTCGGTGTGAGTAGAGTCACAGCATCCAGAAGATTGCAGAGCAGCAGTGGCTTTGTTGGAGAATATAACTTCAGTGTCTAAGGACAATGCAAGACCACTGATCCAACTAAAGGAGAAAAGGAGGGATGTGGCCATCTTACCAGTTACTGTACCACCTGAGGAGCTGGTGACTTTTCAGGATGTGGCTGTAGACTTCAGTCAGGAGGAGTGGAAGCTACTAGGTGTGATTCAGAGGATCATGATGTGATACTAGAGACCTTGGGCAACTTGGTGTCTGTGGGGTGGGAGCCTACATTGGGAAATAGAGAGTTAACTCCAGACTCTCCCATTCCTGGAGTAAATCCAATTAATGACCCAAACCCAAAAGATCTCTCAAGGAATTGTATCCAGTCCACTGTCTTTCAAAGTATCTCACAAGATGGGGTCCAAGAAATGCATACCTTAAAATCAAATCAAGTGAGGCTTCTACAGGAAAAAGGTCACCCGCAGAAGAAGCTCTCTGAAAGCTCCAAGTCTCAGGACCAAACTAGTCTTCATGAAATCCAGGGCTCACTCAATGAAGTTCTTCCTAGAAAGCATGTAAAAAAGTTAAGCAGAAGAACACTGGAAAGGGGAAAGGCAGGACAAACACCATTTCCATGGCACGAGGTTTACATATAAGAAATCAGCAGGATTCTGTGGAGTGGCAAGGCAGGAGTGGCCGCAATCCTGCGACACATGGCTCCTCTATAAAAAACCACCAACAGGGTTCTGAGCGGGGAAAGGCTCGGGACAGCAGACAGTGCATTACACTTACTGTGCCTGCAAATTTTTACCAGAAAACCACTGGCTCTGAAGAGGGTAGATTTAGGGACACTAGCAATTCCACGGCACCTGATGCACCTACAAAGATTCACCAGAAAGGCCCTGAGTGGCATAAAGTTGGGGAAAATAACAATCCCATGTCACAAGGTTCCTCTGTACAAAATCACCAGATGGGGTCTAGGGCAGGGAGAGCCGGGAACAACGGTATCTTGACACATGCTTTACCTGTAAAAATTCACCAGGAAGGCTATGAAGAAGATAAAGCCCAAGTAAAGAGAATTCCTTGAAACGTGTAAAACCTCAGCAAAAGGGTTCTAAAGGGGAAAAAGTCAGGGAACTTAGCATGTCCGAAAAACATGCTCCCTATGTAAAAAAAAAAAAAATCACCTAAAGACCTCTGAAAGAGGAAAAGGCGGGGAAATCAATGCTTCCATAAAGTATGGTCCCTATATAAAAACTCACTATAAGGGTTCTGAAGTGGGAAAGCTCAGAAGGGCCAACAACTGTGGGAAAGCCATCAGCCGGGATGCTCAGCAGATATTATTCATAAACATTCACAAGGGAGCCAAGTTTGCCAATGCAGTGAATGTGGTAAAATGTTCCAAAATGCTAGGTATTTCTCTGTCCATAAGAAGATCCACACAGGAGCGCAGCCTTACATGTGTATGGCCTGTGGGAAAGCATTGGTTCAGAGCTCCTCCCTCACACAGCATCTTAGAGTTCACAGTGGAGAGAGACCATGTGAGTGTTCAGAGTGTGGGAGGGCCTTCAGTGATCACCCAACCATCGCTCAGCACCGGAGACCTCACCCTGGAGCTGAGCCTCACCAATGTCAGCACTGTGGGAAAGCTTTCCGCCAGAGTTCCCACCTCACCAGGCCTGTGAGAACTCCTCCTGGGGAGTGATCGTATGTGTGCACCAAGTGTGGGAAGGCATTCACACAGAGCTCACACCTTATTGGGCATCAGAAAACACGCAGGATAAAGTCCAAGAAGCAGCCCAAATTGTAGCCTCTGTGCCTTTCAAAACACTATTTTTTTCAGACTTGAGATGTACTATGCAGACACTGAGTATGATAGACAGGCTTTGAAGAAGGAGAGCCCCACACCTTAAGGACAGCTCAGGACACCACCTAGCAGGCGCGAGTGAAACCATCAGGGAGTTCTTAACTGCTTCATTTATCCTCAAAAGGAAATAAAAGATCTGAAAACGCATTGAAGGTCAAGAAGCCAAGTACCTAAAATTGCACTGATATTGTATGTAGATTATATTTGTGTGGGAAAAAACTATTAAGTTGTTATTATACTTTGTTATTATAAATGCATCCTCCTTTAGGAAAAAAGGGTTCTGCGTAGCCCAGGCTGGCCCAGAGCTCCCAGTCTTCTAGCCTCAGCCTCCCAAGTCCTGGCATTTGGAGGTGTGCACCGGAACTCTTTGTTCTTAATGAACAATGTAGTTTTTCAACTCCTTTCAGCCTCACCAAACCAAACCTTGCAAGCTAAGCAGTCAAGATGCTACAGCAGGGACCTGAGGCGGAGAAGCTCAGTCTCTTTGGAGCACCATAAACCAGAGAGGAATTCCCAGGGCTTCCTCTGATTCTCTGAACTCACTATTCAGGGCTCCGAGCCATTCACAGGTCACTGACAGCTGGGTATTAATGGCCTCATTCAGTAACTGTTACAATTCACACCCAGCTGGCCTAATCTTTCGTATGCCGGTGACATACGAAAATCTGAGAATTTCCCACTGATGAAAAAGAAAAATGTGCTCATCCCAACCATTTTCCTATCATCAAAAGCTAGGAAGGTGGCTCAATGGTTATCGTGAGACCCGTAATTCAGATGCCCAGAGCCCACATGAATGCCAGTTGTGTGTGTCTGTCATTGTATGTAGCATATTGCCTGTATGTCATTGCATGTAGCAAAAGCCTGCCTGTCATCCCAGCCTCAAAGGATGGACATAGGGAATGGTCCCTCAGAGTAAGTTGGCCAGTGAGACCGGCTATATTGGCAAACTCTGGATTTGATTGAGCTTGCCTCAATGAATAATGTAGAAAATGATTAAGGATGGTTCCTGACATGGACAGCAGACCTCTGCATGCATAGACACACACATGTACAACACACACACACACACACACACACACACACAAACATATATGAAAATGATGGGGGGATGGAGAGTTCATCCTAAAGTATTCATCATTTGATCTGTGAAGTCATCCATTTCTCCGTCCTTCTCTTTCATAATGTGACTTGTTCCCCTGTCACAGCATGCCCATGTTATCCTCACTTGCCTGATTTTTCCCTTCCCAGCAGCCTCTGCCTGCCATACCCACTCTCCCAGTGGTGTATAGGATGGAGGTGTGGAAATGTGTGACTCTGTCCCCTCCCCAGGACATGAGGGAAGTGATTGACCAGAGTGACTACATCTTAAAAGCCATCTTGTTACAAGGTCAAAATAAGTTCATTCCTGTTTTCTGTACAACTTGGGTTTGACCATGTCTTGACCTATTTTCTGGAACTTGACATGTTCTGTGCCCTGTACCCTGACCGCCACCTTGATAAGATGTTCTGCCAAATAACTTTGAAATGTTTAGACAAGTTCCTATGTAAGCAAAACCCTCTGGGAAAGCCCCCACCCTTGAAAAACCCCTAACCTTGCCATCTGGGTTCTAATATAAACCCTGGCTTCTCCTGTGTTCTGTGCTATTTTCTCAAGCCCCACCATAGGGAGATATCCCTGTCTGACAGAAAATACAGCTTGCTTAATTTGACCAAAGAATTTGGCTGATGGTCTTTACTCTCATCCAGTGTGATTAGCAGGAAGAGACTTTAAACAGCGAGTGCAAGCATCGTTTTAGAAGATGCACCCCTGCTTTCCCTAAAGAGCTTTAATCGTTCTCCTCAGAGCATTTAGACATTGAAAAGTGGGGAGAAAAAAAAAACATATTTCCTCTCCCTTCCATTCCAACCACCTGTAAATGAGGATGATTCTTTTTTTTTTAAGGGGGAAGAAAAGATAGAAGGGCTGAAAGTGAGGAAATACATAAGCTCAATCTCTGGACCAGAAAGCTCAAGTTCAAAGCCGGGGTCACACCTCACACTCGGCAAGAAAAAGAGGGCAGTGTTTGCAATGGGGAGCTGAGCTCACTGTTTCTACACTTTCTTCTCCTCCTCCTCCTTTTCCTTCTTCTCCTTCCTCTTTTTCTCTTCTTCCTCTTCATCTTCCTCCTTCTCCTCCTTCCTCCTTTCTTCTTCTTCCTCTCCTTCCTCATCCTCCTCTTCCTCCTCCTCCACCTCCTCTTCTTCCTCCTTTCTTCCTTCTTCTTCTCCTCCTCCTCTTCCTTCTTTTTCTGCCTCAAAACGCCATCCCCAATTGCATTAGAAGTTCTGTCCTCCTGTTTAAAATTCCACCCAAGCCTAGGAGAAAAAGTCTCATGAGCAGGGACCAAGCCCCCAGCACACAAGCCTATGGGAGAGTCATCCTGATTGGGCCCACTAGGTGCTCACACACAGTGGGTGCTGCTGTTAAAGACAAGAAATCTGATGTCTGGAAAGGTGGCACAGCTTGGGGGTGGAAGCAGTAAGACTTAACCCTGTGCTGCTTTCTTGTCAAGGTATTGATTACAGCAACAGAAAAGAAATTAGGTCAGTGGGTAAGTATTCAAAATGGAGGCAGGAGAGATGACTCAGTGGGAAAGAACACTGACTGCTCTTGTAGAGGTTCTGAGTTCAATTCCCAGCAACCACATGGTGGCTCACATCCATCTATAATGGGATCTGATGCCTGCTTCTGGTGTGTCTGAAGACAGTTACAGTGTACTCATATATATAAAATAAATATATAATTAAAAATTTTAAAAATATTCAAGATGGATGAAGACTCAAAGGATTTGGATGCTCTATTTTCTCTATTCCTTATAGCTTTGAGGTTTTTCTATCATTAGAAATCATAAAAGGAAAATAAATAATTAAAGCCACCAATTAGGTTTAGCAGATTTATTCCCTTCCTCCCTCCATGCCCCTTCTCTCCTTCCTTTTTTTCCCCTCCTTTTTAAAAAAATTATTTCTGGCAGGCTCTTGTTTTTGCAGCACAGGCTGACCTCAGTACAGATAACCCTCCTGCCTCACCCATCCAAGTGCTGAGATTACACACGTAAGCCCCCATGGCTAAGTTCAGCCAGTTGGCTTTTAAAGACTAGAGCAAGTAGGTATGGAGGATCCTCAGCGAGAAAACCAACAGGTTAGCTTAGGGACGGAGGGACAGGGAGGGACACTGGATGGTGTGCTCTTTTCTCTTATTTTTACCCCCAGCCCTGTGCTATTGTTACCTTGTGCATCTGGGGAGCAGCAGCGAGAACTCAGTGAGGAACAGCAGGACCTCACACCCCACCCTCCCAGGACACACAGCTACTGACCCCGAATTCGGTAGTAAAATCTGCTGTCCACTGGAGAAGCCACCAGTCCCTACCCTGCCTTGTTTATTTCAACAAGAAGATTCCACATGAAATAAACAGTTGCAATGCTCTCCTGAACTATAAGAAGCCAATTCACCGAAACACGGCGGCCTCCTGGCTAGCCCCACAGGCCTTCAGGGAGCTTCCCAAGCAACTGAGTGACAATCGGAACATAGTCAATTATATCATTTCTGTCCACTGGTTGTGTCTTTGAATGGCGATGCCACAAAGCTGGGGCCACCTGGGACCCCCGGGGATCCAGAACCTGATATAAAACTTAACACATTCAAGCCCCTATTGTTAAGATGGGTGGAATGGCCAGCTATTTCAGCTGTGTCTGGGAAGAGACTGGCAGAGCAAGAGTGCTTACTGGGGTGTGGAACAAGGGAAAATTGAAAAAAACATAAATGTTCAACAGCAGGGAGATGGTTAAGGGGTCAGAGTGTGACTGTGAGTCAGAGAACCAGCCGATCTTCAGAAATACAGGAAATGCATGTGTACAGCTGCATAGTGATTGGACCTGGAGTTGGTGAGCCCAACCTGGCAGCCACATTGTATCAATGCCTGCATTAGCTACTTGTCCATTGTTGCGATAAACATCAGCCCGAAGCAATGTAGAGTTGGAAGTTCTATCATGGTGGGAATGGGATCATAGCTAGTGTGACCAGAGCCTGGGTGGTGGGAACTGGTCACATGCTGCTTCACATCTTGGACCCCAGAGCTCAGTGCACTAGAAGTGGACACCGCCACCACAAAGCATCCCCAGTGGACCTCTCCCAACCCTGCCTCCTGCCCCAGAGACTCCACAATCTCCCCAACAGTACCACCCACTGAGGAAGCAAATATTTAAACTCAAAGGCATATTGGAGACATTTCACATTGAAACATGAACATTGCACCTTTATAGAAAACAGTCAACAACAGGCCACGTGGCCCCTTAAGAACCTATGCCTGACGATGCAGCCATCATCCCATTGCCTGGCAACACTGCAACAGTTTTAACGTAAGCATGTCACATGAAATCACTTGTGTACACATTTCTTAGAATGTACCCCTAACGTTAAGTGACAGAGATGGTAATAATGTACCCTTGCATAGCAATGTCACCTGAAACTATAATGTCTATCAAGGCAACATCAGATGCTTGGCGGAGTCTGGCCAAATGGGAAGGTGCCTTGGTGGGTACAGGGCTTACCATATAAGCATGAGGACACAAGTTCAATTCCCGGCACCCACATAAAAATCAGAGGGGCATAGGCGGTCTCCCATGAACCCAGGGTTTGGGAGGCGGAGGCAGGGAACAGGCTGACTAGCTAGACCAGCAGAATGGGTAAGCTCTGGGTTCAGTGAGAACCCTGCTTTAGCATATGTGTGAAGAATGGCTGAGACAAGACAACATCTCTGGCCTCCACACACCTACACACACATGAGCATACACCTCACCACACCATACAGAGAAAGCCCCCTGCCCGCAGACATCAGAGCAGTCTCTGGAATCCAAGTTCTAGAACCCCACCCCCACTCAGACACTTCTGTCTGCTGCTATTTTTCTCCCATCTTAATTTTGAAGTCAACACCAATGCCCCTTCTCCTTCTTGAGGGAGGAGGAGACAGGTCTCTCTGTCCCCAGACACGGGTAGGGAAGGAGGGGGCTCATGCATAAACGTACTGTGTTAGATCTCAATGAGGTTGGCAAAGACAATTAATTTCAAAGCTTCCCGCTGACAGCAATACACAAATTAGCTTCCACATCTGCTTTGGAAAACTAATTTCACCGCAGCACAGAATTCAGTAGGGGTTCTGCTTGTCCTTTAAAGAAAGGAAAGTTTGCTTCAAAGCAGAGATGGTTCTACTGCAACTTCCTAATTAGACTACAAGGGAAAAAAACCCCAGCTCACCTCACCCCTGGAGGGGATGAGCCAGGAGGGAGGGAGAAACCGCAGAGAGGTGGCAGGTTAAAGCGTGCCAGAGATGTCCATGAAAACAGTGATATTACAAGTTTGTTGTGTTGTCACAAAAGAAGTTGCTAATTCAGTCAAAACAGGCTGGACCTGGGCTGAGGAGATGGCTCAGTCAGTAAAGAGCCTTCTGCACATAAGGACCTAAGTTTAGACCAGCAAAGATCCAGCGTGGCACTTTGTCAGCACAAGTTCATAAGCCCTGTGCTGGGAGTAGAATTTGGGGGTGGGGGGTCCCTGGAGCTCATTGGCCAGACTTCCCAAATGGATGAGGTACAGGTTTGCTGAGAGATGTGGTCTCAAAAAATATAAGGCAGAAAGCAATCAAGGAAGACCAGATGTTGACCCCTGGCCTCCACATGTGTGTGGACGTACATGTGCATACACACGGGCACACATGCACACATTCACAGGTGTACACACACATGCATACATTCCCACATGCACACACACACACACACAATTAAGTACTAAGCATGGCAAGGAACAGTGACCTGGGTGGGTGGGTAGTGAGTACCAGGTCAGACCCTTCCATTTGAAGGAAGTGGAAGAGGCAGCCTTTGAGCCGACCCCTGAAGGGAGAAAAGCTTAGTCCTGCCTGTGAGGTCTTGGTTTGCCAGATCCCACCCTTGTCAAACAAAAGCAAAAACAGCTTTCAGCCTTCCTGATGTCTTAGGACCAGAATTCACAGAAACCTGACTTCCTTATAGAAAGCTCCAAAGGTGGACATGAGAGACTCGTGTCCCCAGGTTGCACACGCCCCACAGGAGCGTTCCTCCTCCTCCTGCCACTTGCAACGCAGCGAGCATCTTCTGACTCCCCACAGACTCATTCTTCTCAGAGCAGCTGGGACCAGGCAGGCAAGCAGAGGAGTATTTGATGGATGGAAAATGCCTAATGAATACAGTCCAGAAGATGTCTTCTCTCCCTCAAAGCAAAGACTGAAAAGAACCCTTCTGGGGCAGGGTAAAGTCTCTTCAAGGCTCAGGCAATTTGGCAAGGATGGCCTGTTGCTCAGAATCTGAAGATCAAGGCCACACTCACAGGAAGGTATCAGCTGGGACACCAAACGGGGAGACAGACTCTACTCTAACTTCCACTCAGGGGAGATTTGATACTGGAAATTGGGGAAGAGAAAGACCAGGATCGAGAGAGGAGGAAGAGACCAGACATAGCGAAACCACGCTTGGCTCCTGCGAAGATGCCTTAGTGGGCAAAGCGTCTGCTGTGCAATCATGGGCCTTTAATTTGATCCTTCGAAACCACTTACAAGCCTACCTGGTGTTGCATGCTTGTAATCCCAGCACCACCCTGGGAAGGCAAGAGGATGTCTGGGCTTGCTTGCCAGCAGACATAGCTCAAGTGGTGAGCCCCGGGTCTCAGCACAAGAGCCTATCTCCAAACACAAGGTGGACGGTGCCCAAAGAATGGACACCTAGGGATAATCTTTGTTCTCCATGTGCACACATGCACACACGCCCCCCCCAATGCACGTATGCACATACAAAGAATCCAGAATGGTTCCAAAGTGTTGGAACAGAGAGAAGACCCAAGGAACAGGTCACAAGGCAAAGCTAGGGCCGGCAAGGAGACCCCAGCCCAGAAAGGTTAGAAGGGAGAGAGGCAGAAAAGCATGCATGCTCTCCTTCATCCTGCCCACAAGCATTCCAGTCTGTCCCAGGTAGGAAGTGGGAAGCATGGGAAATGTAGACCACAGGGCTACACCCACTTTACTCCCTCATTCATTTAAATTCAAGTTTCTACCTGTTGTTTGCTTGCTATGAGCCTGGGTTTGCAATATAGGCTTCCCTGCACATAGCCATATTCAGTTCCTCTCATACTAGCCAATGTAGCAATTTAACCCCATTTTACAAATGAGGGCACTGAAGCTCCCACAGGTTGTTTAACTCTTCCACACACACACACACACACACACACACAACAAGGTCACACAGCAGCAGAGCTTTCAAGTAAACCCCACTATGGCTGGCCGATGGATGGCCACGGTAATCATGTGGGCTGCAAGGTGGCAGTGGCAGTATCAGGGTCCCATCTCATCTTATTGGGCGCAGTAGAGCACCTCTGGGCTGGTTTGCTGAGGTCTGAGACAGGGCCACCGTGACTGCCTGCAGTATAGTACTGGGCATCTGCACTGCCCAGCCTCGGGTCCAGCTCCCTGCAACTCAGCCCTGGAATCACACGGCTCTTTAAATAGCTTGTGCTCTCAGCCAAATGATCAACGACTTACCTGCAGTGGAGGGAGGGAGCTGAGACTGGTGTCTTGGGGTTGGTACTGGAGAGACTGTGGGGAAGGACTGCTGGTGGAGAGGCGGTGTTACATAACCACCACCTTCCAAGCCTCAGACAGGCTTCCCATTTTCCCACCCTTCCAAGCTGCCCTTCTGGGACTCAGGGCCATGCCTACAGGGCTCAAGGCCTCCTGCGGCTTGAGGCACTAACATCCTCAGCCAAGGGCAGGCCCTTCATGCTCCCCTGCTCTCATTCAGCAATCCGCTCTAGAGACAAACGTTCAGCAGGATAGAGGTCAGCCTGACTGTGTTCTGCATCTACAGGTGACATCAAGAACTGAAGGCAGAAGGGGCCACCCTGGACAATGGGCTTGACAGAACCCAGAGGAGGAGGTGGGGGTGGGGTGGCTGCCACCTTAAGATTTGAAGTGGTATCCTAAATAGTCTTATATAGGTAAAGAGCATCTACTAAGGGACAGACACGGAGACAGACACTGATAGTGAACTCAGTTATTGGGGCAGTTCATTTGTTTGGTGGGCTGGGGTTCAGTCTTATTCCACCACTGAGTCTGAGCTTTGACCACTAGATGAATCAAAGGTCAAAGGCCAACACCGGGCATCTTCCTCTATCCCTCCCTCCTTATTTTTGGAGACAGGATGTCATTAAACCTAGATCTCAATGATTCCGCTAGACTGGCTTGTCCAGCAGCCTCAGCTCCCAGTACTGGGATGTCAGCCAACCTGTCTTCTTATGTGGGTGCTGGGGGTAAAGTCAGGTCATCATACTTAGATGTCAAGCACTTTCCTGACTGAATTTCTTCCCTAGCCCCACTCATGTCCTCTTAAAAATGTTTTAAAGCAAGTTCATGCTAGGATATCCAGGATAATATCAGATTTGTGGACCTTCTACTTCAGAAGGTTTTTGACATTGATGGTTGATTTGACGTAGTTGCTGATTACCAAGCACTTCACAGTGAGTTGTACCCAGAGCTATCTTTAAGTTTCCCAGGCCAGCCCTAGATTTGTGATCCGCCTGCTTCAGCCTCTAGAGTTGATAATTAGCATTTCTTGTGGTTAAAACATTTGAATGTTCCTCTCTCAGTCAGTCTGAAATACTGTTGTCAACTGCATTTACCATGCTGGGTCGTCATGAGGCATTAGATGTTAAAAATGGCTTCTCTGTAGACGGAGACTGTACATCCTTGGTGGTCACCACAGGGCCATCTAGGCTTACTGGCATCTTCTATGTGGCATGCTTCTCTAGAGATGTCCAGGACCATGCTGATAATCACAGGACCACACCTCAGTTCCATAGAGAACAAAGTGAAGCCACAGGAAGAACACTGGAGTCAGCCAGGGACCACCAGATCTATTTCTGGTGGCCACAGCTGGTGGATCTGGAAAGTCCCCAGTTCCCACAGTTACTTCACCAGCAAGATTCACCCATGGGTAGGAAGCCACATGCTGAAGTACATCCCTGTCACTTATCTGAAAGGTGAGTGTGGTTATTGGTATCCTTTTATGGAACAGTGGCTCCGTGGCTCCGTGGCTCCGTGGCTCCATGACTTTTGTGGCTTTGTGGCTTTGTGGCTCCATGGCTCCATAGCTCTGTGCCTCTATGGCTCTGTCTCAAACCAGGCCAGATGTATGGAGGAGACTTCTCTGGAAACACATCCCACAGAATGTTCAGGCTTTTGCAAGATGACTAAGATGACACGCAGACATGGTTGAGGACTGGAGAAGTAGAAGGTGAATTTGAGGAATAACCATGCCTCTGTGTGGTGTGCAAATGTGCAGATACATGCTCCGATGTGTGTGCATGTCTGTGCACATGTGTGTAATAGAAGCTGACATCCAGCATCTTCCTCAGTTTCTCTCTACCTGCTGACTACTTTTACGCCACCTTGACACAAGCTAGAGTTGTTTTGGAAGAATGAACCTCAGCTGAGAAAATACCTCCCACCAGATGGGCCTGGTGAGCACTTTCTTGGTTGGTGTAAGAGGTCGCAGTTCACTGTGGACAGTGCTACCTCCGGGGAAACGGTCCTGGATACTGATAAAAAAGCAAGATAAGCAAGCCACAAGGAGCAAGCCAGGAAGCAGGGTTCCTCCGAGGCCTCTGCCTCAGTTCCTGCCTCCAGGTTCCTGCCTTAAGTTCCTGCCCTAACTTCCCTCAGTGATGGAGTAAAGCCTTTCCTGCCCAAGCTGCTTTTGGTCATAGTGTTTTATCACAGCAATGGAAACCCTAATGATGATACCAACTTATATCCTGCGGCAGGGTCTCTCCCTTACAGCCAAGGCATAGCTATGATAGCCAGCCTGCTGCAGGAAACTGAGCCTGCACCTCCCCGAAGCTGGGACTGCAGGCAGCCTCCATGCCTGCCTGATATTTACTCTAGGGATCTGATCTCTGGTCCTCAAACTGGCACATCAAATGCTTACCTGCCGAGCCAGCTCCCAGCTCCCCAGACACGTCTGACTGGGAGACAGGCACCTTCAGGCATTACTGATAGGGAAAGCTCTGTGTACGCTGGTTAATAGCAAGGCATAGAAGACATGCTGTTTCCAAAAGAGTGCTGCTCAACAAATCACTCTGAAATGGATCCTTTTGCCCTGTGCACAGGGTAGTGAGACTGCGCTCAGCAGGAGGAAAGGCTCGGGTTACTGCTGGAGTCTGAATTTCCTTCTCTAGCCAGGCTGGGAAAGGGTGAGTCACATTTACTCTCCCCACAGTAGGTCACAGAGATTCTGACTGCCAGACACACCCCTCACATCCCAACCTCCTGTTGGTCCAAAGTTAAAGGACTACAGAGTACGTTGTATTCCCTAGGACCCAAGAGACTTCCACTAAGGGAATGGAAACAGAGAACCAGCCCAAGGGAGGGGAAGAGGGGGGTGCTGAAGCAGGAGGATTGGCTTAAGTTCAACATCCCTGTGAGAACCTGTCTCAAAACAAGATGACGAAATAAAAACATAAGATGTTGGAAGAAGTGACTATTTTAGAAAAGAGGGGGCGGGGCGGGAGAGAGAGGTACCATATGATGGGTCATTACCGTCTATTAGAGAACAGGTTCATTGGGAAGGGTGTCCAAGACACATCGCTAAATGAAAACAAGCCAAGAGCATGGAGCTCTTTATAAAATACAGTCTCCTATCTAAGTAAATAATATGCAAACTTGGCAGATGATTCTCCATAGGGTATATGTCTTTAAGAAAACAAGCCAAAAACAAAAACAAAATACAGGGGCAGAGAGATGGCTCAGTGATTAAGAGTACACACTGCTCTTGCAGAAGACCCAAGTTCAATACCCAGCACCCATCTGGCAATTCACAACCTCCCTGTAACTCCAGCTCCGGGGGAATCAGATGCCCTTTTCTGGTCTCCACAGTCACTGCACATGCACGCATGTGTACACACACACACACACACTATGCAGACCCATTTGGATTCCTAGATCTTAAGGAAGAGCTTCGCTCCCTGTTCCATTTGAAGTAGACTCCCCTCTCGAGGAAGGCTGTGCTTGTGTTCTGCTGACAGACTGCAAGTCAAAGAGGGGACTGTGAATAGAAGATACAAATGATCACAGACATGAAAAATAAGATCAGAGATAGCTTCACACATCCAAAAGCCAAAAATAAATATTTTGGACTTTAGCAGTGAAGTAACCGGAGAGTGGGGAAGGTGTAGATTTCTGCAATTGAATTTTTTTTTTTTTTACTTTGGTAACAGGACACAAATAAAAAGGTTCCGAAACTCATTTCTATGAGTCAGAGCTTTTGTGAAAAAGCGAAAACTCATTTTTATATTCATAAAGATGAGAGGCTCTTGACAATACAGCCCCTCTGGAAAAGTGGGTCTCATTTGTGCTTTTAAAATAGAAAGATTATGTTGTGTTCTAATTGTCAAAGTCTAGTGTAGTTGCTGTATAATAATCAGATACTCAAACGATCTAGGAAGAAATTGGAATTTTGCCTTAAGAATGCATTCAGGGAGCAGGCTGCTCTTCCAGAGGTCCTGAGTTCAATTCCCAGCAACCACATGGTGTCTCACAACCATCCATAATGGGATCCTCTGCCCTTTTCTGGTGTACAGGCATACATGCAAAGTACCCATGTGCACAAAATATATAAATAAATAAGCTTTTTAGAAAAGAGAGAGAATACATTCAGGGCCAGGGCAGTGACTCAGTAAGTAACTTCGCTCTTGCACAAGCCTGGGGGCCTGAGTTTGGATCTCCAGAACTCAGTAAAGAGCCAGGTGTGGTGCAGTGCCTGCAACCCTAACACTGGGGCAGGTGGAGGCAGGAGGCTCACTGGGGCCTGCTGGCCATCCACTATAGTCAAAAACAAGATCCAGTGAAATCCTGCCTCAAAATAGTGTGGAGAAATGATTAAGGCTGCTATACATACCTACTCAGGTGAGCACAACACACACACATCACACACACACACACACACACATATACACATACCACATACACATACCACACACATATAATACACACACACATACACACATAACCACACATACAAACACATACACACACATACAATATGCATACACACATATACACCCATAAGCACACACATACACACATGCACACACATATCACACACACATATACACATACACTGCCACACACACACACACACACATGTACCACATACGCACACATACCACATACATAAACACCACACCACACATACACACACAGAGACGGACATACCACACACACTACACACACACACACACACACACACACATACACACACCCCTGCCTTCCATAGCAGATGGGAAGAGGTGGAGAACCCTTTATACAAAAACACTACCCAGGCTGACTATGGTGACTCATGCCTTCAATCCCAGTGTTCAGGAAACAGAGGCAGGCAGATCTCTGCGAGTTCAAGGCCAGCCTGGTATACTAGCAAGTTCCAGGCCAGTCAGGACTATATTGTAAAACCTTATCTCAAAACAAACAAAAAGCAATATCCACCTTCATGCACGACTTTACCTCCTAATTAGGTCCACTTAACACATGTAAAGAGTGTCTTCATATGTCACTAATGTTAATACACACTGCATCACATTAAGGACCCCAATGATTTATATCTACAGCTGAGCTCTGGTTGGTCAAAGAATTGTGGGTTTTTTTCCTCCTTTCTCCATGCCCCCATGTTAACAATGATGCAATGAAATCCCCACCCGTGTATCTTTAAGCATTTACGAGTCTGGCTGCTTAAATAATTCCCAGAGCTCCCTGTGCAGAGCCCAGAGCCTGTGCCCCCTGTCTTAGTCAGGGTTTCTATTCCTGCACAAACATCATGACCAAGAAACAAGTTGGGGAGGAAAGGGTTTATTCAGCTTACACTTTCATGTTGCAGTTCATCACTAAAGGAAGTCAGGACTGGAACTCAGGCAGGTCAGGAAGCAGGAGCTGATGCAGAGGCCATGGAGGGATGTTTCTTACTGGCTTGCTTCCCCTGGCTTGCTCAGCCTGCTCTCTTATAGAACCCAAGAGCACCAGCCCAAAGGTGGTACCACCCACAAGGGGCTCTCCCCACCTAATCACTAATTGAGAAAATGCCCCACAGCTGGATCTCATGGAGGCACTTCCCCAACTGAAGCTCCCTTCTCTGTGATAACTCTAACCTGTGTCAAGTTGACACAGGAAACTAGCCAGTACACCCCCTAAGGATCTTTTCTCTCTCCAGTATGATCAGTGATTGGTATCAGCATCTATTGAGGACTCTGAGCCGGGCTTTGCCCTGGAGAATGAGGTCATGCCCAGCACCCCAGCTTCCCGCTGGGGACTCAGGGAGACGGGGTCTTGGCATGGAGGGGGACTCCACACCCCAACTCTTGGAGGGACTGCCAGCCACTATGTAATCAGCAAATAGCCGTTGCTCTGGAGCACAGCCTACAGATAAATACACCTGCAGGTTTACACCCACACAGAGCGACTGAGCCCCCCATGACCTCACCCATGGCGCCAAGTGGCTAGTCACCATTGCTGACCCTAATCCCAGCCTGCTGACTTAGCACTCTCAGATCATGTTCCGCCCTTCTTTATTTATGTCCATATTTTATCTTTTGTTTGTTTTGACCGATGTAGCCCAGGCTAGCCTTCAATGCCCACTTTCAGCCCAAGTGTTAGGATTACAGACAAGGGCACCACCAGCTTTTCTCTTCCTTCCCATGTCCTTGCTTCCTTCCCTTCCAGAGTTCCAGGGACCACATCACACAGGAAGGTGCTACAGCTGAGTCTCTAACCCGCCTAAGGAACTCGCATTAAGACACTGACCACACGACAAGTTGTTCTCTCATTAACACTGGCACTGATCTGACATGGACACGCCCTACACATAAGTTCACAGTGATAAAGGACTGGTGACAGACTCTGTGTGTGTGTGTGTGTGGGTGTTTCTGGGTGTCTGTGTATGTGTGGTGTGTATGTATGCAGTGTGTGTGGATATGTGTGTGGTGTGTATGTGTGCATGTATGCATGTATATGTGCATGTGTGTGCATGTGGTGTATGTGTGTGTATGTGGTATGTATGTGGTGTGTATGTGGTATGTGTGGTATATGGTATGTTATATGTGTGTCTATGTGTGTATGTGGTGTGTGTGTGTGTGGTGTGTGGTGGTATGTATGTGTGTGTATGTGTGTGGTGTGATGGGGTGTTTCTGGGTTTCTGTGTGTGTATGTGTGTGTATGTATGTGTGGTGTGTTTGTATATGTGTGTGGTATGTATGTGTGCATTTGTGTGCATGTGTATGGTGTGTGTATGTGTTGTGTGTTGGTGTGTGTATGTTTATGGGTGTGTATGTATATGTGGTATGTATATATGTGGGGGGGTGGCGCATGCATGTGGTATATGTTTGTGTATGCGGTGTGTATGTGGTGTATATATGGTGAATATGTGGCGTGTATGTGGTATGTAGTGTGTGTGTGTGTGTGTGTGGTATTTGGTGTGTTATATGTGTATGTATGTCTATGTGTGTATGTGGTGTATATGTGTGTGTATGTGCATGTGGTATATGTGTGTATGTGGTGTGTGTGTGGTATGTGGTGTGTTATATGTATATGTGTATCTATGTGTGTATGTGGTGTGTGTATGTGTGTATTGTGGTGTGTGTGTTTGCTATGTGTATATGTGTGTGTGGTGTGTGTGGTATGTATTATGCATGTATGTAATGTGTGTATATGTGTGTGTGTTTATTTATGTTCCATTGTTTTGTTTTGAAACAGGGTCTTATGTTGCCCAGGTTAGCCTTAAAATCAAGGATGGCCTTGAACTTCTGATACTACTGCTCTACCTCTCAAATGCTGGGGTTACAGGTCTGTGCCACCACTCCTGGTTTTCACAGGACCGGAATTTGAACCCAAAGCTTTGCACACAGGCAAACCCTCTACCATCTGAGCCACATCCCTGCCCTAAGGACGCTCATGCAGCAACTCTCCTGAGGTGAACCTGCCTCCTAAACCCTCTACCTGAAAGGAAACCCTTCACCCCATTCCACCTCCTCTGAAAGACATTTTGCAGGCCCAGCTGTCCAGCCAGTACTGGGACAGGCACCCACCGAAAGACTACCCTGCAGATTCCAACATCTGGACTTTTTTTTTTTTTTGTGAGACATTCATTCAGGAAAAATGAGCCAGCGAGAACTCAAGAAATCAGCTGGGCGCTGTGAATCGCACTTCTTAAATATATGTCCTTCTGGAGGCGCTGGCTATAAGCAAACTGTTCATCAGGCTGAGGCTAAAACATTTCCCTCAGAAATGGCAACGCACATTCCTGACCTCCCCTCTAAAGATCTAATCTCTCTACTCACGTATGGGGTTTGCTCAGCAATCTCTATTTGCTGGTGTAATTAACCGCCACGCAGCTCCGCCCAGTGGGATGCGGTATTGGCGAGTGCTGGTTTCTATTAGAGGGAGACTTGTGAGCAGGTTCATTTCAGGGCCCGGTCGTCTGCTAAGGAGCCAGCTACCTCAAAATGGCTTTTTCAATGAAGGAGAACTCTGGGTTTTTTTTTTTTTTTAAAACAGAGCTCGGTTGCAGGACCTGAAAGACTGAAGACAGAGGCTGGGACAGGAACAGGCTAAAATAACCCTGGGATCAATAACTTCCTCCCTCCCTCCCTTCCTCCTTCTTTCCCTCCCTTTCTGTGGAAAAAAAAAAAGGTGATTCTTGGGATCCTGTACAAAGGGAATCAATTCTTGGATCACTTAGACAGAGGGAATCAGACACAAGCACTTGTGAGGGGTAAACATAAGGGAGTGGTAGGGGTTGTGGAAACAGGAACAAGGGCAAGAAGCCCACATTACAAAAGAATCTCTTTAAAGAGAGGCCCGAGTGCCAATGCGGTTGGTTGTCCTGCTCTTAATCTTGAAGCTTGGTGCAGGGTTATTTTTGTTTGTATGTTTGCACACATGCACATACCGAGGGGTGCACACTTGTGGGTGTCAGGCACGCATGCCCGTTCATGCCCAGAGGGCATCAGGTCTCTCTGCTCTGCTGCTTTCCTCCTTATTCTCCTGAGACAGGGTCTCCCTCCAACCTGAAGCTCTCCGGTTTGGCTCAGTGATCTGGCAAGTCAACTCTTGGGATCTGTCTGTCTCTCTTCCATCCCCACCAGTGCTGGGTTTATAGGAATCCACGGGTGCTGGAGATTTGAACTCAGGTTCTCCTGATCATGTAGTTAGTGTTTTTACCCATTGAGCTGCCTCCTCAATCCAATAAATCAATGCAGATAACACACACACACATACATTTACATATACATACATATACATACACATATATACATATACACATAAGCACATATATATATACAAATATACACATACATATACAAACATACATATATACACATATACATACACATGAACATATACACATATACAGAGACACATACATACTACACACACACACATGAATACACAAATACATATACATATACATATATATACACATACATATACAAACATATATTCACACATCTAACCCTTCCCCAAGCCTATATACATATACATATATATCCCTTCCCCCAAAATATCAGTCTATACTTTGTGCAACTTCTGGTGACAGACCCTGTCCACTCAAGAATGCACGCACTCCTTTATTTGGGATCAGGTGTCCCATTCAAACCTAAGCCTTGACATCCCAGTGTCCAGGTCCTACATAGCAGCAATGACACCGAACGTCCAAGCTCTGGGTATTAGGATGCTTGAGACACTCCTAAATAATCACCGGGTGCAGCCACGTGTGGGGACGCTACTGCATTGAACTAAGCATAAGGGAAGTACAGACCCCACCATCGGGAACGGAACACTGACTTTGGAGGCTTGCTGGGCTGGAGGTGGCAGGTTGGAGGCGCTTCGAGTAATTGAGCCTGTCTGGAGCAGAGTGTGGGAGACAGAGGGAAGGGGGGAGATGGTGAGAGGTAGCCAGCCAGGAAATAAAAACTGCAGAAGCAGAAAGAGGGGGCGCGAGATGCTGCAGAGACAGAGAGCCAGGTAGCAGAGCAGAAAGGTCCCTGGAGACAGCGTGACAGGGACTCCACAGCCAACACCCTCCTCCTGGTCTACACCTGACACGGAGCTCCCACCCCCGAGTGGTACTCGGCACCAAGGGTATTTTCCTGCCTCCGGGTTCCAGTTAAGTTGCCTATAGGCAGCCTGGTGCTTGGCTCAGGGAGCTGGTGCCCAGACTATGCTCCTATCAACCCTCCCTGCCTCTGCGGGTGACACGAGGACTCCGTGTCTCCATTTGTGACATGAGCACCTGCCTTCCCCCTTAGACATCCCATCCTAGCGCTGATCTAAAAGCGATTCCGTGCTTCGGTGTGCTGATGTTTGTGTGTGGTTGTCACTGAGGACCTGCAGAGCCAGCTGTGTCTGTTGATGCATGGTTAAGAGTTCAGAGGCGTTGGATATTAGCCCAAAATCTCGGAATACCCAAGATATAATTCACAGACCACATGAAGCTCAAGAAGGAGGAAGACCAAAATGTGGATACTTTGGTCCTTTTTAGAAGGGGGATCAAAATACTCATGGCTTACAGCCAACCACTGAACTGAGCACAGGGTCCCCAGTGGAGAATCTAGAGAAAGGACCCAAGGAGCTGAAGAGGTTTGCAGCCTCATAGGAGGAACAACAATATGAACCAACCAGTACCCCCAGAGCGAGCTCCCAGGAACTAAACCACCAACCAAAGAGTACATACAGGAGGACCCATGGCTCCAGCTACATATGTAGCAGAGGATGGCATTTCCAGACATCAATGAGAGGAGAGATCATTGGTCCTGCGAAGGCTCAATGCCACAGTATAGAGAAATGCCAGATCAGGAAAGTGGGGGCAGGGTTGGTAAGCAGGGGGAGGGGGGATGGGATGAGGGTTTCAGAAGGGTGACAAGGAAAAGGGATAACATTTGAAATATAAATAAACCAGATAGCTAATAAAAAATGAAAAACAAATTGAAAAAAGAAAGAGTTCAAAGGCATCGATTTGATTTTTATATTAAAAAGTGGAAAGGAAGGAGGAAGGACAGGAGGGGAGGCATGCAGAGACGCCCCAAAGGCCCAGGGAGCCCTGCAGATTAGGTCATAAAGGTTTAAGAGCTAGAAGATGGGGAGAGCCTCATAAGGCTTATCCAGCCATGACGTGGCTCACGACCATAAACCCAGAGCAGCTATGGACACCCACACAAGACTGGGCATTCAGCTTCCCATCACGGGGGAGGGGGGAAGGTGCCCCCAGTACCTCCCCTTCCCAGTGAGGTACTGGCTATAAATGGTTGATGGAGGTGTTGGGGGGCGTGTCTCTTTCTCTCCTTGGGTAATGACAGAGGGATACGTGAGGAGGAGGCAAAGGAAGCGTGTCCCAGAGCCTGCTAGGAGCGAATGCCATCACTGTGTGAGTGAAACTGTCTTGGAAGGAGAAGGGAGCAGTGGCAGAGAGTCTTCCGTGGATTCTAAAACCAAGCAGCAGCACTGTACAGGGTAACTCGGCATCCAGTCATCTCACGTGGATCCCCTCTTCTTTACAAAGGCAAAGAGGAGGGAGGCATGCTAATTTCACAGTAGAGACAGGGTAATATCAGCCACACCAGGATTGGACAGGCCACCAGCAGGTACCTGGGGACATAAGGCAGGAGAGGGCGCAGGGTCACAGTTGGTGTCACCTGCCCTGGATTCGCCATGTTAGGTAAGCTCCGGAAAGTCTGGCTTGAGGGGACATTCCACAAAGCAGGTCAAAGAAACAAAGATGAAAGGGTGACATACGGCATGTGACACCTCTGTGGAAAGTGTCCTAGAGTGGATTCTGGGTGAGGATTAGGAGGGCATTACCAGGACAGGGGACAAAATGTTGAAGTGAGCTAAGGATTATGAGGCTAATGCAATAGAGATGTCAGCTTTTCTGGCTTTGAAATCCGAGCCGAGGCTGTAACAGAGGATGTCCTTATTACTTGGGGACACACACAGTTTGGTGGTGGCGGAGTCGCAGGATGGAGGTCAGCATCAGGTTAACCATCTGATTGGGTGAGAGGCGTACAGTCTCTCACTGACCCTGAGGTTCACCACTTCAGCTAAGCTGGCTGGTCTGTAAGCCCCCTGTCTCCATCTCCCAGGCTCTGGGATTACAGGCATGGGCCACTATGCCTAGCTTTTTTTTTTTTTTAACATAGGTGCCAGGATTTGAACTCAGGTCCTCACTCTTGCACAGCAAGCACTTAACTGACTGAGCCATCTTTCAGTTCTGTACATACTGAGTGTGAGAAAAGCCAGACAAACAGATTGGAAAGAAGAGTCCAACAGCACAGAGTAAGATTTGGTCCCTGAGATTTGGGACCTGTGTTCAAATCCCATCTCTGTAACCTGCTGGCTGTGTGGCCTTGGGCAAGTCACTGATATTTCTGAGCCTCAGTTTCTTCACCTGTACATTGGACTGATAAGGGGGCAAAGAGATGGCATTTGATGTTCTCTTAGAGGACTAGAGTTCAAATCCCAGCATCCACATGGTTGGTTGGAACTCTATATGCAGTTCCAGGGGATCCTGACAAGCACAACACTCATATATTCAAAACAATAAAAATAAATCTTTTTTTAATTATTTATTTTTTTCTCTTTTTTTTATTCGATATATTTTTATTTACATTTCAAATGATTTCCCCTTTTCAGGCCCCCTCCACTCCCCGAAAGTCACATAAGCCCCCTTCCCTCCCCCTGTTCTCCCATCCACCCCTTCCCACTTCCCTGTTCTGGTTTTGCCCTATACTGCTACACTGAGTCTTTCCAGAACCAGGGGCCACTCCTCAGTTTTTCTTGGACATCATTTGATATGTGGATTATGTTTTGGGTATTCCAATTTTCTAGGTTAATATCCACTTATTAGTGAGTGCATACCATGATTGATCTTTTGAGACTGGGTTATCTCACTTAGTATGATGTTCTCCAACTCCATCCATTTGTCTAAGAATTTCATGAATTTATTGTTTCTAATGGCTGAATAGTACTCCATTGTGTATATATACCACATTTTTGCATCCATTCTTCCGTTGAGGGATATCTGGGTTCTTCCCAGCTTCTGGCAATTATAAATAGGGCTGCTATGAACATAGTGGAGCACGTATCCTTATTACATGCTGGGGAATCCTCTGGGTATATGCCCAGGAGTGGTATAGCAGGATCCTCTGGAAGTGATGTGCCTAGTTTTCTGAGGAACCACCAGACTGATTTCCAGAGTGGTTGTACCAGTTTGCAACCCTACCAGCAGTGGAGGAGAATTTATTTATTTAGCTGTTTGTTTGTTTATTTATTTATTTATTTATTTATTTATTTTAAGTACATTGTAGCTGTCCCCAGACACTCCAGAAGAGGGTGTCAGATCTCATTACAGATGTTTGTGAGCCACCATGTGGTTGCTGGGATTTGAACTCAGGACCTTCAGAAGAGCAGTCAGTGCTCTTAACCGCTGAGCCATCTCTCCAGCCCCCTAAAAATGAATCTTAAAAGATGTTTTTAATTGAAAAGATGTGTATTCTCAGTTGTCCCGGTCTTCATGCCTTTGCTCCACCATCATGGCCTCTAACTCTGATTTTAAGCCCCAAATAAACCCTTTCTTCTATAAGGTACCTGGGTCATGGTATCTAAGCACAGCAATAGAAAAGTATCTAAGACACTGAGCACGAAGATGAAGCTTCACAGTCAAACATTCCACGGAAAGCCAGGTCCCCAGTTACATGAGCATCAATATGCAGTCACTGTGGCAATCCCGACATATGTACTGGGATGTCACGTGGTTCCCGGATCTGGTGCCATCTTCCTCTGGCCTCTCCTTCCATTTCTTGTCCTACCTACCCTAAAGCCAAGACCCAAGCAGTGAGAAGATGCTCGCTCTCCGCAGGCACAGGCACGGGGCGTATCAAAGCCCCTGGCTCTCCAGAAGAGAGCAACCTTTCAGTCCCTAGGAGAGGAGTGTGAACTTTGGGTTTAGGGATTGGGAGGGCTCTAGGGAAAGCTAAGAAGCAAAGCGATGTGGGAAGAGGTGGAGACTGGCAGATTCGATCAGCGAGAGCGTGGCAGCAGCGAGGAGCCCAGCGGAAGAGGCAGAAGGTGAGAATGTTCTGGTAGGAAGGGGGAAGGAAACCCACCACATATGTTGGTCCTCCTACATATGTGGGATCAAAGTGTGTCTGTCTGTGTTTTTATTTTAATGAGATGGGTGGAACTGGAGGAACCGAGACACTCAGGCAGGTGGCCCCCTCGGGCCTTGAGCCTCAGCGTTCATGGCGCAAGGTCTGGAGGTCACAGGACTGGAGCCTCTAGCATGCTGTGGTGTTAATTGCATGTCTGCCAGCCAGTCCACTGGCAGACTAAAATTAGCTGATAACGTGATATGCTGACAACTGACACAAGTCACCACAGCTTGTATGAGAGACGGGCTTGTGAGGGCAGTTTGGGTTTCATGGTGACACACAGGCTTGTGAGGGCCTCAGGATGCTCTGGAAGGTCATCAGCTTCTCTGCGTCCTCCAGAGATGGGAGGCATGGGATTGGGAAGGGGTTGGTTGGCTTCCCTGCTCCTTG
This sequence comes from Apodemus sylvaticus, assembly GCF_947179515.1. NCBI lineage: Eukaryota > Metazoa > Chordata > Mammalia > Rodentia > Muridae > Apodemus > Apodemus sylvaticus. The sequence continues at coordinate 48,090,982 of NC_067493.1, read as the reverse complement.
AGGTGCAGAGAGAGGGGACAACGGGGAGCAGAGCAGAGACTGCTAGGTTAAGAACAAGCCCGTCTGTGGAGCATGCTCATACTAAGGGCAGGCATTAGTATGTACACACAGAAGGGTGAAAGACAAGGCACCATGGCTAGCTGTGGAAAGAGCTGTGCCCAGGATAACAGCCTGTAGCTCCTGCCTAGGGCCAGCTGGGGAAACCATCATTATTGTGAGCCAGAGACTAAGTCGATGGCCAAACCAGAGCTAACACATTGGAACCTTGCATTACCACAGTGGTAAGGCCAATAACTAAGCCCACCTCACAGACCAGGAAGTTGAGGCTCAAAGACAGGAAGTCACCTAACGGGCATCGCCATAGGACCCAGTCAAGGAATCAGAAACACCGAGGCACCGTGGTCTGCACCAGTAGCTGAAACACTCGGGAAGCAGAGGCCAGACGCAGGATCCCAAGCCAGCGTAGGCTACACAGTAAGACCCCCGTCTCAAAAGAGCAGCAACAAGAAAAATTAAAAAAAAAAGTTTTAAGAATTTTCAATAGGGAAATTTTAGTACAGGGAACTGGTTTCACTGGTAAGGAGAGATTGTAAAAGGAGACTGTGGGGGGGGGGGAGGCTGGAGGGGATAAGGGGAGGTACCCCAGGAGCTCTGTTGAACAACCTTGCCACAAACCACTCCCCACAGAGCCTGACAGGAAGGCCAGCCTTCAGCTCACACATCAGCTCCCTATATCCTCCACAACCCACAGGGACCCAATGCTCGCCCCATGTCCCAGGGCAAGATCTGAGGCCTCAGGAGATGAATGGGAGTTGGGGTGGGCTTACAAGCCCGAGGGGGAGCTTCAGGGCCTGGCAGGTTAGACCTTGTCAAGTGAAGGCCTCTACCCTCCCCCCTAAAGTGAGTCTCAGGAGGCAGGCTAGTCCCGGGAACAGTGAGGGTCAAGGCTGCCAGGCTCTCCAGAACTCCACTTTCCACAGGGATTCATAGGGCTCCTACAAAACAAGTACAGATGCTCAACCCTGAAGGTCACAGCACCAAGAATGCCAAACGCCCCGGTCTGAGCTCCAACCCCAGGCAAGGTCACAGTAGAGGTACTCATTCCTGAGATTAAAGAGCGTTTGGTGTTTATCTGACCAAAGCCCCAGCCTGAGAGTTTTCACACCTGCTGAAAACCTCCTCCAAACTACCAAGTAAAAATAGTGGTGGCTTTGTTACAGGGGTTTTCCTGTTCCTCACTGGACCGTCTGGCTGGGCAGGAAGAGAGCAGGTTCCTGACACAGCAAAGCCATACGGACTTGATTGAAATATTTGCTTTCTTCAGACCCCAAAGAAAACCTTTCTCTATAATTAAATGTCATCTCTCTAAAAGACTTAATTAGAAAGCCTTCTGGAGAGAAATTCCCCAAATGAGTTTGACGGGGACATTAGGATACGCCATTGTTAAATTAGAAGAGAGGAGGAAAGTGGGGCCAGAGAAAAGCCAAGTCTCGGCCTCCTCAGCAGAGGAGAGACTAGCGTACAGAAATGAAGCAAAGTTTCCCCATTCCCCATCTCTAAGGGGGCCTGCAGAGCGTACCCATGGGTGATTAAGTATTTAGAATACAGCCATTCCCTTTTAAATGCAGTCCAAACAGTTAGGCGTTTGCAACGTTCAAAAGCGGCAGAATGGGCCTGTGTATTTTGCGCTTGATTGGCCGTTTTTTCAGCACGCACCAGGGGACAGGTGAAGTGACTGTCATTATCTGACTACCAAATGTCCCGGCTTGGAGTCTCCAAAAAGATGGTGGATGACAATCTGCGTGTGCGGCCCTTCCCCCTCCCCCACACTTCTCCCTCCCTCCTCTTTCCCTCTCCCTCCATCCCCATCTCTGATTCATACATGCCATAAAATGAAATGAACTGTAAAACTCAGACTTCCTGTCCACAAGGAATAAAAGATTCTCTTACCCTGCATCTGCAGTGCTCAGTGTGTCCCCAAAGTCAGCCATCTCCGGCCCAGCCCGGGTTCCTCGGAGGAGGCCACTGCGGAGACCTGGGGCTCTGCACCATTATTTCTCACGGTGCCCGCTGTCCTGCCCAGCCAAGAGTTGTAACCAGCCCAGGACAGTGGGCAAATTGCTGGGTTCAGAGCCCAGATCGAATGCCAGTGGCCCTCTGGGGCTCTCTGGCTTCAACTGAAGGTAGGCACCGTCCGGGGGCTTTGACTGGGTCTAAATGACTCCACTGTGAGCCTGGACTTCCCTTCTTCAGCAGATGTGTTTTATAATCACGGGCTTTTGTGTCTTGGGCTTCTGAGCTGAGTGCAGCTTCCCGGAAGCTCTACTGTAGGGCTGGTGGGATGGCTCACCACAGGGAGAGGGGCTTGGGGCCAAGTCTGAGGCCCTGAATCCTGGCACCCACATGGTATGATCGAAGGATCAACTCCTGCAAGTTTTAGATGGTCCTTTTACTTCCACATGTATGTGTTTGTGCACACATATGCTCACACACATGCATGCACACACACACAGTTAATAAATGTTAAATTTTTAAAAAGCTATTGTATAGAAAGAAGTGATCAACCTGAATGAAAGATAAATGTGTTTTCCAAACCAGTGATGATATTTTATATTTGTTCTTTCTTTCTTTCTTTCTTTCTTTCTTTCTTTCTTTCTTTCTTTCTTTCTTTCTTTCTTTCTTTTTCTCACAGACAACAGTCCCGCTCAAACTGATATAAAATAGAGAATTCCATGTTTCATTTTAAACCCTGGCAGGGTCCTCAGCTAAAGTTTGATCAACCAACAAAACCATATCAAAATTTTTACAATCTTTGCTGTTTTTGTTTGTTTGAAACTACACAGCTCTGACTGTCCTGGAACTCACTGATTCTGCCTCCAAGTGCCGGGATTAAAGGCACATATCACCATAGATCATCTATAATCTCTAAATGTTAGCCTTACTTCTTGCCTATTTGACCAGATCTAATAAGTGCTCCCAACATTTGAGGCATATATATGGTTCAATTTAGCTGCACAGTAATAGAAGCCAAAACAATTAGGGCTCAAACTAGAAAGAGGTTAGGTATCTCTCAAATCAACGGAGTCCAGAGCTGTGTGGGCTCCCAGACAGTCACCAGTAACCTAACCTCTACCTTTCTTCTTTGCCAACTTCAGCATGTGACTTTCATCCTCAATAATGCCTCCTGGCCACAAAATGGCTGCTGGAGCACCAACCATAGCATTCACATTTTATACAGGAAAAACAGCAGAGAAGAGAATATATAAAAGGTTCCTGTGTGCCAATCAGTTCAGTCTCCTTTCAAAAGTTTCACGAGAGGCACCATCTATCCATCTGAGTTTCTCTAATTCCCTTTGTCCACACATGATGTCAGGAAGTGCAATCTGCTTGGCTCATGACAATACAGAGACCCAGTAGTGATTAAGATGCTGAGTTGACTATGGGGTCAGCCACTAACAAAGTGTTCTGCAGCATTCTGTAGAAGGCACAGACTGCAGACGTCAGATTCCCAGCTGATCGAGTCACCCACCAAGCTCGCCTTCCCGGAACCCAGGGAGGCTTTTATCTGGCCATCATGGGTAGTCCCAGATCCACCTGAAAACCTTGGTCAGGACCCTCCCCTGAAGAGCTGATCCCAGTAAGAGAGTCTCGTGAGGTCTCAGGGTGAGCAGTGTCAGGAGCAGGGGAGTTTTCTACACATATCATGTCCAAAAGAAGCAGGTGGTCTACTCAGCCTGAGATCATTCCCAGGGCACAAAGTCTTCCCGCCTGGAAAATGGAAAGGACCTGTGATTTTCTTAGTGTGTGTGTGTGTGTGTGTGTGTGTGTGTGTGTGTAAATGGAAAGGACCTGAGATTTTCTTAATGTGTATGTGTGTGTATGTGTGTATGTGTGTGTGTATGTATATGTGTGTGTATATATATATATATATGTTTGTGTATGTGTATATATATGCATGTGATGCATATGTATATGTGATGTATATGTATATATATGATGTAATGTGTATATGGATATGGATATGTAATTTATATGTATATGTAATGTGTATATGGATATGTGTATATGATGGTGTACATGCACATGGATGTTAAAGATCAATGTCCAATAGCTTCAACCACTCTCCTAGTTAATTTTTAAATTATTTTATGATTTTGTGCACAGGTGCTTTGCCTGCGTGTATGGACATGACCATGGATGTACCTGGTGCCCACCGAGGTCACAAGAGGGCATTGGGATTCCTGGAACTGGAATTACAGACAGTTGCGGGCCACTGTGTGGATGCTGGGAAACAAGCCAGAGCCTCCTGGAAGAACAACACATGAACTTAGTTGCTGAGCCGTCTCTCTGAACCCAGCTTATTGTTTTGAGACGAGTCTCTCACCGAACCTGTAGCTCACCACTTAGCTAGGCCAACTGGCCAGCAGGCCCCAAGGATTCACCTTGTGTCCGCCCTCACACCAGGGCTATGGTTACAAATGTCACTCCCACACCTGGCTTTTTACATGGATGCTAGGGATTCAAACTGAGGCCTCCATGTTTGTGTGGCAAATCACCTCGTTTCCTGGCTCTGACATGTCACAGCACCCTCATGAAAACCCACCACATTATCATGGGTACAGCTAGACTTTATCTTAAAAGGAGAGAGACAAGGACAGCTAGGGATGGAGTGGGAGGGGATAGAACCAGTTAAAAATCTGCTTCTGGGCTAGAAAGATGATTCAGGGGCTAAGAACACCTGCCGTTCTGGAGGGAACCTGGGTGAGGTCCCCTGTACCCACATCAAGTGGGTTCACAACTGCCTATAACTTTAGGGGGTCCAGTGTTCTCTTATGGCTTCCAAGAGCATATATAAACACACACACACACACACACACTCAAAACTAAAATAAATCTTTTTAAGAATCCATTTCAATTCCACTTAATGGGACCCCACTTGTTAAGGGAACCCAAATGCCTAAAAGCAGAGACATGAACTCCAGAGCGCTAACCATTCCTCTTCCCAGCTCCCTATAGTCTTCATTGCACTGGGTCACCAGGAACTCAAGCTTACAACATTGAATGTGTTTCTATCTCAGATGGAATTGCTGTTCCTACAGTAACCTCCCCAAAGACACGTGGGGACTAACTGCTCTTCCCATGAAATAGAACAAATAGAAATAGTTCTCCCCACTAGAAGAACAATTAATTAACCAGCCTTATTCCTGTGCGCCACAAAGGCACGGCAAGCTCCCTCCGTTATTCTGCCAAAGGATGCTGCTTTGCTCCCATTTGTCAGTCCAGTGAATTTATATCGAATGGTCAATACATTAATGCCACCCTATCTCTTCCCAGGCATGTCATATATTCACCGTCTGGCCTTCAGTGTTTGCTCCCCTGAGATACTGCTGCCGGGCACTACCGACATCGCTCACCTCCTCACGGGCCATTTAAGGCTTAACATCCCTCCATCCCAAGGGTCAGATCTTTGAAGATCGTCTCCCATGCCTCCCAAAAGACACAGGCAAGGATTCGGAGCCTCCTCCAGGCCACTGATGCTCTGGGAAGATAACGGAGCAGGATCCCTCATGGTGGATAGTGTTAAGATCTGTCTAGGTAAGTCTAGGAAGACTGTCTCTATTGATAAAAAAAAATCCAGACATGTGCCTGATAATCCCGGAACTGGGGAGGCTGAGGCAGGAGGCTCCCTGGAACTTGCTAGGCAAGTTCTATAAGAGACCATGTCTCAAAAACTAAGGCAGGAAACTATTGCAAAAGATACCTGATCTCAACCTCTGGTATGCATACAGGAATATGTTTGAGAGGGAAGGAGGGAGAGAGCGGAAGGCAGTCTCAAACCTAGACACCCTTGAGGAATTTCCTCTACTGCTTAGAGCCTTTGTTCTCAGCAGCTGCTGGCAGAACATGTGTTCCGTGACATCAACTTTGCTAAGTGGCCTCTATGCGGCTTTTAATTCCATCCTTGTGATGACATGGAGACACAGCCCTGCGCTCACACTTGTCAGTCACAGGAAGAGACACCAGAGCTCAAAGAACCAGCAAGGCAGCGTTGGAGCTGTAATTTCTACTCAGGTCCATAACCCCAGCTGTGCACACCAGCCTGAGTGAGAGGCTCCGGGTTCTTGGGCTCCAGGGCTCCATCCTGCCCTGTAAAAGCTGCTCCCACAAGGCAGGGTACCTGATTTAACACCCCCCCCCCCCCCCCCGCAGTGTGTGCAGAGACAGCATAGCACAGGCTTGGAATATCTTCTCACCATGGGGCCTGCCCTCGTGGAATTCTGACATTACTGAGAGGGAAAGAGAGAGAGAGAGAGAGAGAGAGAGAGAGAGAGAGAGAGAACAGAGAGGGGGAGGGAGGAAGGGAGGGAGGAAGGGAGGAAGGAAGGAAGGAAGGAAGGAAGGAAGGAAGGAAGGAAGGAAGGAAGGAAGGAAGGAAGCTAGCTTGCTTGCCGGTCAGCCTGAGATCAGGCTTGTTGTATCCACTGCTGTGTCTGGGAATGCTTATTACATACACCTCAAGGCACTCAGTGGCCACTCTCCTGGTCACTCCTCCGCTAAGCTGTCTTCCACCTCAATCAACCCAAAGCAACATTGCCAAGTGACCACCTGTGAGTGTGAACCTCTGGGACAGAACTCCACAACCATTTCTCCTTGGGGAAGCCTTGCCCTCGCCAAGGCAGTGCCAGAAATCCTGTGGAACAAGAAATCCTGTGTATGCCTGTGAGAGAATAGCTTGCAAGACAGACCTTGAGGAAACAGATCTACCAGCAAGGGTTAGAGTCACATCAGCAGGCAGCATCCCAAGCTGCCCCGCCTCCTGTGAGACCTGTCCACATGCAGCTGTGGGTATCTGTAGACAGTGTCTGGATGCTGGCATGGAGAAGGCCCTCACCACCGTCCCATAGCCCTACTGCCACGCCACTGAAGGATGCAAGAGGAGGGTCGCCATTTTTTTCCTGCTCCATCACGGCAAGAGATGTCACCTGTCCCTCAACAATGCCCAGTGGTATTAATGCACTTGATTCCCTTGACAGGATGCTATTATGGAAAGATGGGGATCCTGGAGGGGGAGTGTGTACACGGTCATGGAACACACCTTCCACCACAGTAATCCTGACAGTCTAGCCCTCACCACCACCTTGTTCCCCAGTTGGACCTTGATACGGACTGTAGGCATAGTTCATAGAACAACAACAACAAAATGTTTCTCATATATATATATATATATATATATATTGAGACATGTTCTTGCTGTGTAGCCCAGGCTGGCCTCCAGTTCAGGCTCTTTCTTGCCTCTGTGTCCTGAAAACTGGGACTTAGCATGGCAGGAAAAAAATAAACAATGGATTTTCCATCAAATTAAAATGCTGTGGGCAGGTTGCTAATTACTCCCTGGTGTCTGCTATTGATGAAGTTGCAGTAGGAAGCCAAAGCCAGGACCAATGACAGGGCCTTGGGGGTGGATGCATATGGAAGTGTGGTTTCAGGGGAGACCTTAATGGGGAGAAGGCGCTAACCACGTGGCTATCCAGAGAAAGGAAGCAGCAGGTAGAGGGAAGGGCCAGTTCCAAGACCCTTGGATGAGAGCAAAGAGGAGGAGCCTGAGGTCAGAAAGAAGATCCGCAAAGGATTAGCAGCAGAGAATGGCAGACTCATGAAACTACCCATTCAACAACACGGCCACTGGAAACTGTCAGAGGAAAGCACTGGGGATTCCATTCTCCCTGGAGGAGGCGGGAAGTATGAACAGAGGATTTGTATCCACTGAGGAGCTGAGAAGTCATTTCTGGGAGAGAGAGCATTGCTGGCGAGATGGCTCAGCAGGTAAAGAGGTCTGCCAGCAACTTGATGACCTGAGTTCAATCCCCAGGTCTCACATGGTGGAAAGAGAAGACCTTCCCAAATGTTGTTCTCTGCCCTCCATATCCATGTCCATGTGCAAATAAATACACAGAAGAAAGAAAGAAGGAAGGGAGGAAATGAGGGGAAGGGGAGGAGGGGAAAGGGAGGAGGGAGGGAGGGAGGGAGGGAGGGAGGGAGGGAGGGAGGGAGGGAGAGATTAAAGACAAGAGAAATGAATCAGAGCAGAGCATTGCAGAAAATTTTAATTCAGACCCAGAGTTTCTACCCTGCCTTTGGCCGTTTGGTTCCCAGACAAAAGACACACACAACCTTTATGTTTACAATATAAGCTTTAAACAGCACACAAGCTACCCCCTTGCTATTAGAATCTACTTTCCTATCAATAACCCCGAACTATTACTTATGTTCATCTGGGCTGCTCTTAGCTCCAATTGGCCAGCCCTCGGGGCCATGTTTTCATGAACTCACCTAATCCATGGAGGCTTCTCCTTCCTCCTCCTCCTCAAGCTCCTCCTCCAACCCCAAGCCTGGGAAACCTACACCCCACCTAAGTCTCTTCTTCCCAGCTATTAGGTATTGGCATTTTTATCTACTAATAACAGAAATAACAGGTCACAGGTCTATGTGCAGACTCTAGTTCTTGGGGCCGCACTTAGCATTATAAAATAGACAAGACCAAACCTCAACAAAGTATACATAAGCCAAACCGAATCTGTTGTCCTTCAGACGAGGGCATAGATAAGCAGCATGCATTCTGTGACTTGCCACTTCATTACCCGTGGCAGACATTGTTAATCAATCACAGCACTGCTGAGCTGAGTAAGGCCTTAAATCCTCATCCTCTACTCCATCCGTTTCAATCCATTCCAGTGGGATGTGGGAGAAAGGAGGGTGGCTCTGAGTCATCACCAGACTCATTGAAAGTCCCCTCCTGCTGCTCAGAAAAAGAGAAAAGAGAAAATATAATCAAGCATCTATGTCTGCCAGGAATCTCAGTCTCCCCCGCCCTCTTGCATGAGATTGGCCCCAGCTGCAGGCCATCTCTCAGAGGATGGCAGAGTTTAGAGACTGTGGAAGGTTAGCTGAAGGGTGGGGGAGACTCCCTCTGTGCCGCTATGGGGATGTCCCCATCCATACTTGGGTGAGACCTTCTATGGAGTCAGCTGTGTTAAGTTCTCCCGTACTCCTTGAAGTGAATGTCACTTGCCCTCTGTTAGAAAAATCAAGAAACTCGTTGGTTCCCCAGGCTGGACTCTGGTCTGTCACTGTATCATCTGGAGGTGTGGGGAGCAGGTGGCTGTCTGTGTCTGGCTAGAAAGTTCACCCCACAAGTGTCACTCAGAGCAAAGAGCAATGGCAGGAAGTGATGTCACCTGCCTTTCGTCCCAGCACTCAGGAGGCAGATCTCTGTGAGTCTGAGGCCAGCCTGCTCTACAGACTGAGTTCTAGACCAGCCAGGGCTACAAAGAGAGACCCTGTCTGAAACCTTTTAATTATAAAATAAATAAATTAAAACTGATTATAACTCATACCTTCCTTGGGCTGTCACTCAACAACTTTCAAGCTGATTGAGTCTCCCTTTAGCTCCTTCCTAAACTGAATATTTATCCAGCACCCAACATACCCAGGCTGTGTGCCTTGGGGATTTTGTATCACAAATCCCTGTCAGTCTACAAAAGCATAATTCTCAAGATGGCAATGTCTTTTCACGCACCCAGCTGTGGTTTTTGTGTTTTCTGCAAATCTTAGGGAATCTTTCTCCATATAAATATCTTCCAAAAATAGGGCTTGGAACAAGCCTGGGTTGATTGGGGGGAAGATGGAGAAGAATTGGCACGTGCCTGCTACGTGAGTTGATCTTGTTTCAAATGCTTACAGCTGTTTGGTTCTGAAATAGCAGTGAAGTCAAGAAACACAGAATCTCAGCCTTGGGTTGAGAGACATGGATGGGTGTGGCACTCAGCTACTGAGAGAAAGGAGTATGCAAAATGACACTACAAACGGAAAAGAGAGTTTAAAGCCTCTATGGAGACCACACGTGCCACACAGTGTGGGTGGAGCCATAAGGGACACCAGAAGGGAAGAGATTCCCCATTGCTTTGAGAAAGTACTGTTTGTAGTTCCTGTGTGTGTGTGTGTGTGTGTGTGTGTGTGTATTTGTACAGGTGTATTTGTACATACGTGTGGTACATGAACATGTTCAAATGAGCATGTGTACATGTGTGTGGAAACCTCGACATCTCTCTCCACCTTATCCTCTGACCAAGGTCTCTTGCTGAACCCAGAGCTCATCCATGCAGCCAAGGCTGGCTGGCAGTGAGCCTCAGGAACCTGCTGTCTCTGCCCCTGCCACCTCTGTCCCTGCTCTGAGGTTGTGGGCATATGCCACCATTCCTGGCTCTTACATGGCTGCTGGGGATCTAAACTCAGATCCTCAAGCTTGTCAAACATTTTACCAACAAAGCCATCCCCCAGCTTCAGTCTTATATTATGGTAATAAACTATATAGTTTGTTTCTTAAACTCGTGTGTGTGTGTGTGTGTGTGTGTGTGTGTGTTCTTATTCTTTAGAACTCCATGTGGCTAAATATTTTGTATACCTAAGACCTCAACTTTCAGACACAAACCAGGTTGCCTGTACTTTCCGTATGCTTGAGTCATAAGAAATTGCCAATGATTCTCCACTGCTGGCCTTCAAAGGCCTTAGCCATGTGTTTGTTACAGAATATAGACCTACAATCAATTTACCCTAAATAAGCTACTCTGATTTACCCTAATTTAGCTTCTCTCAGTCATGGATAATTAAGAACAAAAATTGGGGGTGAGGATGTCAAGATGGCTCCGAAGTTAAGAGCAATAGCAGTTCTTCCAGAGGTTCAATTCCTGGCACCCACACGGAGGCTAACAACACTATAACTTCAGGTCCAGGGCATCCAATGCCCTTCTCTGCCTTCTGCAGACACCTACATTCTCATGTGTACATGTAAGTAAAAATTAAATAAAATTTTTAAAAAGAAAAGGAGTACTGGTGTAAGAACATATTTGTATATGCCTAGGTGTATGTATATGTGTGTGTACATGTGTGTGCATGTCTGGGTGCATGTGAACATGTGTTTGCATGTGTGTACATGTGTGTACATGCATGTGTGTGCACACGGCATGTGTGTGTACATGGTTGTGTGCATGTATGTGTGTGCACTGTGTGCATGTGTGTGTTATGTGCATGCACCTGCATTTCCTTTAACTCTAATTGGTGACACCCTTCAGGGGACAGAACTAGCATTAACCTAAGACCTCAGACAAAGGGAAACTAAGAAGAGATCTCAGTAGAAAGTGGGTGAACACAGCATCCCAGCCTTCACAGAACAACCACAGAGGGAGGCACCTGAAATGATTACCAAGTGACTTCTTAGTAGTCTGAAGTCCACAGCCAATAGAATCACAAGGTGAGTGTTAATGACATGAGAGCGGTGGCCACACAGCTAAAGTGTTCATGTGGCTTTCAAGACCTAAGAGACACCACACGCCAAACAAATAAAAATAAACTCATGTCACATATCATAGAACACTCCAGAACAGAGGAGGAAGGAGGAGGTTACAGGGCGAGGCTGTCGTCAACTGGGAGTCATCCCTGAAGACATAGCTCTTTTTGGTCTAAGTGAGCATTTGAAGGTAAAGTTTAGCAGAGATGGAGAGGGAGGCCCATGACAGCCAGGGATAATCAGAGGGAGCAGCAACTTTTATCTAGGGCAGATTGTGCCAGATTCCCACACAATGCAAAATCCCATCCTGCCCTGGGGCAGTGCACTGTGTTTGTCTGTCCGCTTTATATACTTTCACTTTTTGACACAATTCTCACCGTGTAGCCCTGCAACTCACCATGCAGACCAACTGGTCCAGGACTCACAGCAATCCTCCTGCCTCTTCCCTTAAGTGCTGGAATGACAAGGAAGCACCTTCACACCTGGCAGAACTGCGGGACTTTGCGGGGTTTGTTTTGGTTTCTTTTTCACACGTGTGCGTGTGTGGGGGTCAGAGGATAACCTGTGGACGTTCTCTTCTTCCACACCCTGAGTTCCAGGGGTCACACTTAGCTCAGCAGGCCTGGCGGCAGGCAGTCTCATTCTCATAGGACATCACCAGCCCTTAAGTGACAACTTTGAGACAGGGTGTCACTATGATATCGAAGCTGGCAGTTGATTCTCCATCCTCCTGCCTTAAACTGACTGCTGGGATAACATGTATGTGCCAACACACACAAACACTCATGACTCAACTCAAACAAGGTTCTTTTCTTGTTACAGTTAAAAAAAAAATCCATGGCATGTCTGCATGTGTGAATTTATGTACATATGCATGCAGTGCCCACCTATGACTGCACAAGCTGTGCCTCAGTTTCCCCTTTAGCAAAATGGGGACGATAGTCAACCCTCAGTGCTACTGTGAGCTTTGGACCTCTGCCCAAACTCTGCTGACCATCGTCTCTATGGCCCTGAGTGTTGGCCTGGGTGGTGTGCTTGTTGATATATACGTTCTCTAAAGACTGTGTCTCAGGATCCACCCTCAAATCACCAGCAAAGCGCATAGTGCCTGGCACCTAGTAGGTGCTCAACATCTGTTTTGAAGAGGCAGCTGGGCCCACAGCCTCTCTCCACACATGCCAAGCCAACAGTCATTCCTGCCCAGCCCATCCCCCACATCCCTTTAAGAGCAAGACACCATCTCCAAAGTCATTTCCGGTGCCCGTCCCAGCTCTCTACCTAATAGTCCTCCTGAAGATGCAACCATCCACCCACAGGCTTTGAAGGGCTGTATCATCCACACCATATGCCCCCTCCCCACCAGGCAAGGCAGGGCAAGTGAAGGTAGGACCCGCACCATTGGCTTGGCTATGTAAAACCTCTCCTTGCTATGTGACCGGACCCCAAGGATCCAGTCGCGTTCTGAGATTGCAAATACCTAAGGTGAATATCATAATTGCTATACTTTATTAACAGCTGATTATAGGCTAGGCTGAGCTGGGCAATACCCGACTATCCTCATTTACTCTGGCGGCCACTCTGCTGCTGGGTAAAACCAGGGGCTTTGAAATCAGAAAGATCCAGGTTGAAATCCCTGCTCTGTGGCTCATCACATCACCTTGAACTGGTGACCCATCTTCTAGGACCTGAGTTTTCTTGCCCATAAAGTGGGGGGTAGGGGTGTAAAACTACCTGGAAATGTTCAGGCTTTGGGATCTAGGGGGACACTGAGACCTATGGGGTAAGACATTCCTTAGAAGAGCTATTAACGGGCTTGGAGGGATGGCTCAGTGGTTAAGAGCACTGACTGCTCTTCTGAAGGTCCTGAGTTCAAATCCCAGCAACCACATGGTGGCTCGGTAATAAGATCTGACACTCTCTTGCCCAGCTGTGGTGGCGCAAGCCTGTAATTGCAGCACTCTGGGAGGCAGAGGCAGGCGGATTTCTGAGTTCGAGGCCAGCCTGGTCTACAAAGTGAGCTCCAGGACAGCCAGGGCTATGCAGAGAAAGCCTGTCTCGAAAAAAACCAAATCCAAAAAACAAAAAACAAACAAACAAAAAGAGCTATTAACACCACAGACAGACAGACAGACAAGTATCGGGTCTGATGAGAGTTCAGAGCCATGAGGCAGAGTACTGATTCACAGTCAATACTCAGAACACAGTTCCGTGTTAGATGGTTGACAAACAGTTCACAGCTCAGACTGTATTAGGCTGTCCCTGACCTCTGGACAGCAGCCGGAAGGATCCTGGGAGGAAGGACCATTCCCAGGATGAAAGGGAGGAGCAGCACATTTAGTTCAAGTATACCCATTATACAGGTCTGGTATGTGATACTGATAGCTCTTTGGTGCCCTGGAGTCTGGAAACCTGAGGTCTATAATTTCTCGTGGAAAAATGAGAATGGCTTTTGCCATTCTGGAACGTGGGCACCTGGGCACCTGGGGAGTCTTGGAGACTCACAGACAGGCTCTCTGGCTGAGAGCTTGTAAGAGGCTGCAGCAGGTATGCATGCCTGACCAGCTCGTAACCTTTGAGCCTAACACGACCTGCTATAAAAGAAATGGGTGAAGCGAATGGCAGGAGGTCCCTAAGCTGATGTACAAAGCCAGAGATAGGTTCGTGGGGCTAATGCTATGAAAGGAATACAGGGCTGGGGAGGGGGTGCAGCCTGTGGTCCTCACAGTGTGGCTTTCAACCTGGATCTCCCACAAGCAGCAGCCGGGAAGCCAAAGGCAAGAGGCCCTAAAGCTGGAGACTACCAGCCTAGACCTGTGTGGCACTGACACCCGCAGGGAGGAAGGTTTCGTTCGAAGCTGGTTGTCCCACGTGCCTCGGAAGCTAGAGCGACGGCAGAAGCTAGCACTTCACCTTGTGGTGAACAGGAGGCGTGGAGCAAGATGGGCCAGGGACAGGCAGGAGAGGTCCCTAAGCATCTGACCCAGTGACCCACCTGAGCTAGCCCTCACCTCATCAAGGTTCCAGAAACTTCCAAAATAGCACCACCAGCTCGGAAGCAAACATTCAGCACGCAAGCCCTAGAGGGTCATTTCATACTCACCGATGACAGCAGCAGTGTGAGCCCGGGTCTCAAGATAAAAGGGGGTGAGAGGGGAGACAGAGAGGGAAGCCGGAAGAGAGTTAGAGGAATAAAAGGGAGAAAGAAGCTACTAGCTCTAGCTTGTTTTCTGTTGCTATGGTAAATACTGTAACTAAAATCAATGGGGGGGAGGGCTTATTTTTTTCTCTTACAATTCCTAGGTCCATTCCTAAGGGAGAGCAGAGCAGAAACCTGGAGCCTAGAACTGAAGCAGAAGCCACAGAGGAAGAAGGCGAGCCTTCCAGCTTTCTCTCCATGCTCCTGTTTGGCCACTTTTCTAATGGAGCCAAGGGGATGGCTCCGCCCACAGTGGGCTGAGCCACAGGTGCCCAGGGGCCAATCTGATGGAGGCGTTTTCCCAGCATAAGTTCCCTCTTCCCGGATGATCAAGTTGACAAAAAAAAAAAAAAAAAAAAAAGTAACAAGTGTGCTAATTACCTCACCTGAGGTGGGTGGCGCAACCACCCAGAGGCAAAGAAGGGGCTCAAGGCCGGTTTCGCTCCTTTTTATATTTTTAGGGGGTTTCTCAGAGGCCGGGTTCCCTCCGCCCTCCAGCCCCACCTTCATAAATGGTCTCCCCGAGATCCTCACAATGTGCAGCAGCTGAGCCTCGCTCCGCTCAAATTCCAGGCTGAGGGGACTTCTTCCAGACCCCAGCCCTCTCTCACCACACCAGGAATTTCTAAGTGATTGTGAACCGTTTCCGCTATTGAAAATGCAAAATTAACCAAGAAGCCTCCATGTCCCCTGGCCCCAGCCTTCCCCATTGCCTCCTTCAGCCACGCTGACCGTCTTTCTTCTCCTCGGACATCTGAGCCGCTTCCCTTCGGAAGCCTGCCTGCCCTTCTTGGTACAGAAGGGACATGAGTGAGAAACCCAGAGAGTCTCTACCTCATCATTGAAGGCATAGACCTCGATGCCTTTGGAGGCCATCACTCCCACTAGCTTCTACTAGACTCCCTCTCTTTAAAACCCCACCACCTCGTTGAAGACCAATTTCTACATGTGAGCCCTTGGGTGAACACGCAAGCCCATGCTATCACGGGAGGCCATCCAGGACGGTCAGAGGAGGCAGCTTTATTTAACAATCTACCTCCAGGAGCAGCCAGACCCTTTCAGTGGCACCAGAGCCCCGTCTCACTGTATTTCCAGTGAGTGATGTTTGCCCCTCAGCTTTTATCAGTCATTGGTGGAGGGGCCTTCCTAGGGCACACAGACTCCACAGAGCAATCAATCATATGAGCCAAGGGAGAGCTCTCTGCAGCTGGATTTCATTGGTACCTGAGAAAATTGTCCCCACAAAGAAGAGGGAGAGGCTCCAAATGGACCTTCTGGTCTCCAGGGAGGCTCTCCTGGTCCTACCATAACACTAAGAGAGGCTGTCCAGACACTCATAAGTGTGTCTGTTTCTCCTACTAAACAAAAGCGCCAAGAGATTAAGGATTGTATTTGTCCTTCTTCCACCAGCTAAGACAGTTTCAGTTCATACTGATTGAATAAAGGATGGGTGATGGATGAGTGGATAGGTGGATGAATGGATTACTGGAGAGTTAGATGGGTGAGTGAATGAATAGATAGATAGATAGATAGATAGATAGATAGATAGATAGATAGATAGATAGATGCTAGATAGATAGATGAGTGCATAGATATGTGGATGAATGAATGAATGAGTTGATGGATGGATGGATGGATGGATGGATGGATAAATGAGTGCATTGATGGGTGGATGGGTGGATAATAAGTGGAGGATAGATAAGTGGATGAATAGATAGATAGATGATAAATGAGTGGATGAATGTTTGGATGGATGGATGGATGGATGGATGACTGGATGGAAAGATGGATGGGAGAATAGACAGATGGATGGACAGATGGATGGACAGATGGATGGACAGATGGATGGGTGGATGGATAGATGGATAGATGAGTACATAGATAGATAGGTGGATAGACAGGTGGGTAAGTGGATGAGTAAATGGATAGATGGGTAGATGGATGAATAGATAGATATGGATGGATGATAAATGAGTGCACAAATAAATAGGTGGATGTATGGATGGCCGAGTGGCTTGACAGATGGATGGCTGAGTAGCTGTCTCTCAGTTGCCATGGGTCTCAGGAACATTAATTTTGATGTGCAAATTGAGTTCTACTCTTTATGTACAGTTTTCATGTTTCTGACTCACCCTTGTATCTATCATTGTCGTGGCTACAAACAAAACTTCAAGTAAACACCAGACTTAATACTGACCCCATCCCGTTCTAGGTACCGTACACACTATTTCCCTCTTTTAGGAATCATCTTAGGATATTTCTCTAGGGGTAGAATTGATCCTTCAGAATAACTTGCAGCAAGTTCTGCTTTTCTGTCTCACAATTTCTCTTCCACTTTGTTCCATACGATGTTCAGTAGGGCATATATGTCTTAGTTACTGTTCTATTGCTGTGAAGAGACACCATGACCAAGGCAACTTATAAAGAAAAACATTCCATTGAGAACTTGTAGTTTCAGAAGGTTAGTCCATGACAATCTCATAAAGGAGGGAGAGAGAGAGAGAGAGAGAGAGAGAGAGAGAGAGAGAGAGAGAGAGACTGGACCTGGCACAGGCTTTTGAATCTCCAACCTCCAGTAACACACTTCCTCCAACAAGGCCACACCTCCTAATCCTTTCCAAACAGTCTACCAACTAGGAACCAAACATTCAAATACATGAGCTTACTGGGGGGAGGGGGGAATTCTAAGTCAAACAACCACAATTGGCCAGCTAGACAAATGACTACATTTCCCAGAGACCCTTGCAGCTAAACACAGGCAAGTGACTAATCCCTGCCATTGTGATATTTGTAATGCCATTGTGCATTTGTAATACAGCCAATACTTAAGCCCTTTAAAAGAAGAAATAAGTTTACTAATCCCATCCCCCTTTTAATTGACTGACATATGGAATGGTCAGGCACTGGCCTGGATTCTGAGATCAGAAATAGTACTTAAGATAGAAACTCAAGGCTGGAGAGATGTCTCAGAGGTTAAGAGAACAGCCTGCTTTTGCAGAAAACCCAGGTTTAATTTCCAGCACCTTCCCGGTGACTTACACAGGACTGGAACTCCAATTCCAAAAAATGTGACGCCCTCTTCTGGCCTCAGATGGCATTGCATGCAGGTGGTGCCCAGACATACATGCAGGCAAACACTTCTCACACACATAAAATAAAATCTCAAAAAAAATTCAAAAAGACAAAAGACACACAAGGATAAGAATCTTCCTCCAACAATACCATCAGCCTCCATCCCAGCAGGTGCTTTTATAAGTCTACCTATCCCTTCCTATCCCTGTCCCCTATCTATGTGGCTGTCTTCAGTCACACCATCTCGAACACCCTGATCTCAGAAACTAGGCAGGGACCAGCCTGGTTGGGACTGAATGTGAAATAGAGTCCACCCATCTAAAGATACTGCAACTTGGAGTCTAGAGCATTCAACCCTACACTGATGTGAAGTATTCTGGATTTGACAGTTCTTTAGCTTAAGACTTGAAAAGTCTCTGAAAAGATAAAATTGTTGCAAAATGTACCTGACAATCTCCCAGTGTAGCAAGTGGCTTTGCCTCTCCAAAGCTCCGGGAGAGGTGGTAGTCCTCAGGTCAGACCACCGGAGAGCTGATGGTCACTTGTGTTTTTGAAACTCTGAGCAAAATGAAGTGTTCTACTGGGGTGGCACCGGATCCCAGTATTCATATCTCGGTGACCTGTGAGTTCTGCTTCTGAGGTGGGAAGGAAACCAAGCCGGCAGCACTGAGTCCAGGCTTGGTGCACTGCATCTGCTCTCGACCTCCAAACTTTTCCAGACACTCGGACAGCTTAGTTGGTATTCATGAGGTGGCTGAGCCTGACCAAGCTCCAGCATTCACCCCAGGTGGCGTCCCCTCCCTCCCTGAGGCTTTGCACTTACTGCCTAAACAGAAGGCAAGGCGGGGCAAAGGAAAGGCTGGCTCTGGCCAACAGCATCTGCTTTGCCACTAAGAAGTGAGCCACAGCACGGGCTGCAGGGACGTGGGCCTGCTGTGCATTTCTGAGTGGACACTGTCAAAATAATTAATGGGAACTGGCTCTTGTTCGATGATTCTCCTTGCTTCTAACGCCACAGCCCTTCTTCCCTGAATTCCATTATTCTCTGTTTTATGGCCTGGAGCCACAGGCCAGTCAGTCCTTTGAGACTGAAA
Organism: Apodemus sylvaticus; assembly: GCF_947179515.1. Lineage (NCBI taxonomy): Eukaryota > Metazoa > Chordata > Mammalia > Rodentia > Muridae > Apodemus > Apodemus sylvaticus. The sequence goes on along the minus strand of NC_067493.1, from coordinate 48,072,276 downwards.
AGGACATCAGAATTCATTCCGCTAACCACACTTGGTGCTTTCTGTCATTCTATAGTTCAGAACTGGCATCATCGCTCTAGTCCCGGCAAGCGTTCTTCCAACTCTACAGATCAGTCTCCAGATAGAGAGACACACACGAATTCCTCGGACAGCCTCAGAGCTGAGCACACCCACCTCCCAAGGCTAAGCCACCTCCCAAGGTTAAGCCACACACACACACACACACACACACACACACACACACACACACACACACACACACACACACACCACACACAAACACACAGGCTAAGCCATGCCCACCTCCCATTAGCCAACTACATCCACCTTCATCCACCTTTACACACACACACACACACACACATCCACACACCTTTCTCCCCATAGGCTAAGCAGCCAAACCCACTCTCCCTAGTCTACTTATTGCCAGTAAATGACAGTACAATTAAAGAGTTTACATCACCCTTCTTCCTATAACCCCACAAATTTCATGGCTTCTAGTCTAAATCTACATGATCATACCACCTGGAAACAAAACTTCAGCTATATCTCTTTCCCAGCTGTAGGTCTTTCTCATTATCATGTTGCCACAGGGAAGACCTTTAAATACTATGCAGCTGGGCGTGGCCAAAGGAAATGTCAGGCCTGGTCTCATATTTGGGACAAAGCTTTTGTGTGTCTATTGTTAACTATGAGGATGGCTGTAGACTCCTCATAGATGCCCTCCAGTGTCCTTTCTTAAAATCATAAATAATGCCATTGTTACTATTAATAACAAGGTTACTACAAAAACAGGGCAAAAAGACTGGACACGAAACTGCAAAGGCTGCTGGGTTACTCCTATCAGCGTCCTCCACAGAGGCAAGTTATGAGAGGCGTGAGTACGCATCAGAGACAATAAGTCTCCTAATAGAGGTACAAAGCCAACCCAACCCACCATTAGAAAGGAAAGCAGCCTCTCTTTCCCTGGGGTGTCATCTGTGTGCCACACCCTGCAGATCAGCTGTCTTCACTGCAGGGGACGGAGGCGCTGCCCATGGGGTCAGGGGAATGAGATGTAAAAGGAGACTACTGACCTTGCGTCAGAGGCCCCGCCCAGTGGTTACAGCTTCAGTTGTTCTTATGAACTCGTGGGGCTCTCAGCTTCCGCTTGCACAGCTGTTGACCAGGGTTCTGGCAGCACTGGCCTTGTGGATGGAGGTACCATATGTGGGGTGAAAAAAGAACGGGGATCGATTTCTGCCCCCCCCTTAGGATTCTGTCTTAGTGTCACCCCACAGTTACCTGGCTGTTGCCCACTATAAAAGGGGCTCCTTGCCCCTCCCCTCTCTCTTGCCTCTCTTACTCTCTTAGTTTCTCTCTCACCCTCTTGGGCTCTTCCATTTCCCCCTCCCCTCCCCCCACGTGGTCATGGCCGGCCTCTACTTCTCTACTCTCTCCCTCTCTCTGCCTTTTTCTGACTCTACTGCCCCCTTAACTCCCCTCCCCATGCCCTGAATAAACTCCATTCTATACTATACCATCTTGTGGCTGGTCCCTCAGGGAAGGGATGCCTTGGCATGGGCCCGCTGAGGCACCCCCCCTTCCCCCACACCCCACGGAACATATACTTACACAGCTTTCTCTTTTTTATGATCACAGCACCCCCAAGATCAGACCCAACTGAGCCAGGAAATGAACATGAAGGTCAGAGTCAAAGACCTGAATCAGGCTGTGGCTGGATGTGGAAATCAGAACTCAGTTTAAAGATTCATGTGGGTTTTTTTTTTTTTCCTCCAAATCGATTTCCCCTCGAGCAAGCTACCACTTGTTCTTTTGTTGACCCGCTTCTGAGATTGGCCCGCGTTATTTCTGTAGGCCGTGTCTCGGATCTTTAAAGAAGGATTAATTTATTTACCCTGGCGTGCACACGCTCTATTTTTCTTTCCCTCTTGCAAAATGGTTAACCTTTTCAAATCAAGTCCAAAAATAGAATAGTGATTGGCAAGCCTCCTGGGACGGTGGATTTTTTTTTTTTTTTTTTTTTGGTTAGGACACACACCAAGAACAGAACTGGTCATTGAAGGAATGTTCATCCCTAATCTTTGTCTATAGATGAGGGATGCCAAAATTCAGCAGACAGGAACACGGCATGCACCCTTAGATTTCCCACATTAGTGGGGAGGGGAAAAAAGGGAGGATTACAGACACATGCAGCTGGAGCTGAGGGAGGCGCTGGAAGCGGGTGAGGTCAAAGTCAGAGATGGGAGAAAAGGCCAGGTCCCTGGGGCTTTTGGCCAAGGCAGGAAGCCATGCTGGGAAGACCCGAGGTAGCAGTTCATATTGCCTTTCAGTTCAAGGCCAGCCTGAGATACATAGTGAGTGATCTCTAGACAGTTTGGGATACAAGGTAAGACTCCACCTAAGAAGAGAAAGAGAGAAAGAGGAAGAGGAAGAGGGGAGGAAGAAGGGGCAATGGGGAAGACAAGGAAGGAAGCAGGAAGAGGAGGGGAAGGAGAGGAAGAGGAGGAAGACTTGCAGGGGACTCTGGGTCTCCACATGTAGAAGACCCAAGATCCCCTCCCACTTTGTGCAAAAAGCAACTGGAGCGAAAGCCTGTGACTACAGGAGCAAAAACGGAAGGAAGACACTTCCAGACCCAGACCCAGCGAACGCTTTCTGAACGGGCTCCAGAGGCTCAGCAAACAATAGGAAGAACTGACACTGTGCGGAGCTTAAAAGCTTCTATACCACAAGGGGAGGAATTGACAGACCGCAAAGACAGCTCACAGGATGGGGGAGTCTTTGCAAGCCTATGTATGTGGCAGGACATTCATATCCAGGATGTATAACAACAGAAAATAATAAATACAAAAAAAGAACAGGTGCTTTAATTAACACCAAAACTGAATGGACACTCTGCAGAGGAGGCATTAGAAATGGTCCGCAAATCCCCGGGTGGGTGTCTCACATCCTTTTGGAAGAGAAGGAAGGAGGGTTTGAAAGTCAATAGATGGGAATATCATCAAATTACAGACTGTACAGACTGTGTGTGTGTGTGTGTGTGTGTGTGTGTGTGTGTCTGCCTCATTAGGAAGCCTCCATGTGGGACAGGAGATAGCTCAGCCGCTGCTCTTGCAGATGACCTGAGTTTGGTTCCCAGCACTCATAGCAGGTGACCCACGACTACTTGTAATTCTAGTTCCAGGGGATCCAGCACTCTCATCTGGATCTGTGGGTACCTACCCTCATGTGCACAAACACACACACATACATACACACACACACACACACACACGTAAATCTTTTTTTTAAAAAAAAGTATATATGCTAATGAAAGAGAGAGATGGAGGAGAGCATGTGCGTGAGAGAGAGAATAGGGAAAGGGAAGAAAGAAATCCCAGGTGTGAAAGTCCTTGATGGAGCCATAGCGACAGACCCATCCATCACCACAGCCTCTGTAAACAGGGTGGGGCTGAGGTAGGACGCACAGGACCCAAGAGAAAGGAAAGTCAAAGCTGACCCTCTTCGTCCAATATGACAATCATCCAGAGTGACGAGTTTCAAACTTACACCCCTGTTCCTGATGTCAAACTTCAGCCAAAGTCAAGGTGAAGACTGGCGCAGAGTCCTAGAACTGCTGGAGGTGGCTACTAAGACGCCACTGAAGTAGGAAGATAGGGTGGCATCTGCCTGCAGTCTCAGTCAGAGGTAGAGGCAGGAGGGTTGGGAGTTCAAGGCTAGCTTTAGCCACATAGTGGGTTTGGGGCCAGCCTGGGATACATAAGACCCTGTCCCAAAAATAACGAAAGAAGAAGAGACAGGGGATGAGGAGGGGAGAGAAAAGGATGCTCTCCCAAGATACCAGGATGTCTCAGGCTTTTTTTTTTTAAAGAAAACTAAAAATTCTAGAGGAAAATATTCCACCTTATTTGTCAAAAAGAGGTAAATCTCTTTTGGAGACCTGGACGTTTGAGGATCCTGGCTTCTCCACTCACGGGGCACAGCCTCATCTCCAGAGACCCAGCTTCAGGTCTTCTTACCATCTTTGTTTCCACAGTTCTGATCTATCTCCTCTCTCCCCGTCCTGGAGTATCTTTCAAAGGCCTAGGGCAGACATCAGTACTGACCGGACATGGATGTGTGTCCCCATTACTGTCTCAAGGACCGCTGTGTCTTTAGACCTTTGTCCTGAGTGATTTCAAACCTCAGAACAAAGGTGACAAAGGTGTGACCCTCGTTGATATAGCTTTCTGCCTTACAGCTGATAATGGTCAGTTTTTGATGCCCTTGCAGTCAGTAAATTAACTTACAAGTCAATGAGGTGGGGTGAGGGGAGGGGACTGAGTTTAGCTTTTAGTTACTTTTATGCCTTCTAGTATGTGAACTGTTATAAACATAAATACACATATATTGGCAAATGTGTGTGCTACGTGTGAGTGTGTGTGTGTGTGTATGTGTGTGTGTGTGTGTGTGTTCAGTGCTTTAAATTTGAACTGATTAGTGGCCTCGACACAGAGAGAGAGAGAGAGAGAGAGACAGAGACAGAGACAGAGACAGAAAGAGACACAAAAAGACAGAAAGAGACAGAGAGACAGAGACAGGGAGAGAGAGAGCTTTTCTAGACTTTAGCAGGACATGAGTCAGGCAGGTGTTTTGTCCGACAGGATGCCCTGAGCATTGATTTTTTTTTTCCAGTGGAGCTTTTGGCAATTGAATTTGCTGTTATCTCTGCATTAAACAAGAGCAAAGAAAGATCTGTGATAGCACAGGCAGATCAACTTTCAAGCACCCTTCTTGTCCCCAAGCTGATCCGATCTTTCTGATTTCTAAGGATAGATTGGGGTGGGGTGACGGTGACAAATGCAGACTGTCATCTGGAGAAAGAAACTTTCTCTGGGGTTTGTTTCATTATATGGGGTGCTGAGCCCAGATCATTGGCCCTGGCTGTCAAAAAAAAACATGCTAACCCACTTATAAAGGGGCTGTACAAGTGGAAATTCTCATCTTTGTTATTTGTGTGTGTGTGCGTGCAAGGTATCCTGCACGGCATACAATCTGCACAGTTGCTTCTGTCCTTCCACCAGAAGGTGGGTTCCAGGGATCAAACCCAGGCCAACAGTCTTGGCTGCAGTCCCCTTTGCCCACTGAGCCGTCTCACAAGCCCTGGAATTATTTTCATTTATGTTTTACAGAAAGGGAAACTGAGGCTGGGGAAGCGCAAACAGTGCCGTGCAGAGTCATCAGCGTGGGGAGGGCAGCAGTCCCCCGTAAATGACTCGCCAACACCGATGCTCGGACTCTCAGGAGCGGGAGACTCTGTCTCCCGCCTGTCTCCTTCTGTGAGTCTCCTTCTGTGCCTGCCCAGGCTTCGTTTTCATTGCCATCTTTGATGGGACCTGGGACCTACCCACTTCGCTTGCAAGCAAGACCTGTTCAGCCAGCAGTAGGGCAGCCTCTGTGCACTGTGAAGATGCTTTATCAGGTACTCAGCCCCAAAGCTTTTCTTTAGAGAGGTGCGATGCGGCTACAAGTCTATACTAGGGTTCTATGAACGGACTGCATGCCTCACTCCCGGCCAGCAGCAAAGCACTAGGCTAGAGAACTCACATGACAATCAAAACCTGGAGTCTGTGGGAGAGCATCCCCTCAGCAGGGCAGACCAGGTTCCTTCTCTCCTCACCCCTCCATGCCTTGCCTCCCTCCCTCCCAGAATATCTGATTTACAGCTGCCCTTGTCCTCCTGAGCCTCTAAGGACAGCTCCTGTCCATAATAGGTTAGGTTCTCTCCCTACAAACAGAGCCAGGTAGTCGCAGCCGTCTTCAGCACTGCGGACAGCGCTCGCCGGGCAGGAGGCAGGCCTGGCGCTGGGTAAGCCATTAGAACGCCTGAATAATTCACTACCCTAGAAAGAAGCCCCTCCCCGTGCAATTTCATCTCTGCGTCTTCAGATTTCTTCTGCTGGGCTCCCATCTGTCTGCCCACAGGAGGGGACAAAGTGGCGTCCTAAATGGAGGGAGGGCCAAGGATCTGAGGTGTATTATTGCAGGACGGAATCCAATTTTGAAATCAAAGTCACACCAAAATTGCAGCTTCATTTGTCTCTCTGCTGGGGAGAGAAGGCAGCTCTGATGAGGAGCCTCGGCCAAGATTCCTGGTGCCTGTGTTGTTAGCAATTAGGAAGAAGCAGTGGCTGGGGGGGAGGGGGAGGCACGGGAATGAAGGAGAAGACAAGATAGTGAGAGGTTGATGGAGGCCTGTTTGGGCTACACCTGGGACCCCTTTGCTTTCAGAGCCAGACCCCCTTCCAACTCCTACGAGGATGTCTCAGACAACTGGGTGCCCCAGTAGAGATGAGAAATATGTCCCCTCTCTCTGGTAACTGTGTCTCTTCTATGGACCCAGCTCCTGCTGGGTAGGGAGCCCTGGCTTTCACTCAGACCCTAGACTCGCCATCACCGCTCTTTCTCTATCCCAGCATCCTCAGGCGCCTGTAGCCTGATATCATAGCTATGATTCCTCTATCAACACTGTCACCTTGGTCTACATTTTGTTACTATAACACAATGCCTGTAGATGGATGCTTTATCAAGAAAAGAGGTTTTATTTGGCTTCCAATGTCAGCTGGAAGGCCACACGGTATGGTATCTGGTGAGATCTATCTGGCCCGGTCCAATCAGGGAAGAAGAACAGAAAGTGAGCCAGTTATATAGAAGGGACTGAGCACAGACACGGCCTCTGTTGACAGTGGCCCTTCCACCATCGTGATAATTAAGCCAATTATGTGGCCCCTGGGACACATGTATGAGATAGTCACCAACCTATTTCCTGAATGGGGTCTTGTCTCAGGGTTTTATTGCTGTGAACAGACACCATGACGAAGGCAACTCCTACAAATGACATTTCATTGGGGCTGGCTTACAGGTCCAGAGGTTCGGTCCATTATCATCAAGGCAAGAGCATGGCAGCATCCAGGCAGACATGGTGCAGGAGGAGCTGAGAGTTTTACATCTTCATCAGAAGGCTGCTAGTGGAAGACTGACTTCTAGGCATCTAGGATGAGGGTCTTAAAGCCCATATCCACAGTGATACACCTACTCCAACAAGGCCACATCTACTCCAACAGGGCCACACCCTCTAATATTGCCACTCCCTGGGCCAAGCAAATAAACCATCACAGGTCTCTATAAGCTAATCACCTCTCACCCATTTAAGGTACATGGCCTTTGATGTGTTTGCACTGGAGACCTGGCTTCTAGCATGGGAACCCCCCCAGGAGACAAGCCACAGTGGTCTGTTTAACCAGCGCCTGCCTTTGAATCTCTGATGACAAACTTCACAGCCATTTCTCACTGTTCTGATAGGACCCTGACTGGGAAACCACCAGCACTGACTAACCAGCCCCTAAAACAGAAGCTTCTCAAGGATACGGCTTGGGGTTGAAGATATAGCTTGGTTGGTACAGTACTCACCTACCATACAGGAAACTCCGGATTCCATCCCCAGGACCAAATAAACAGTGCATGGTGAAGCAGACCCATTACCCCTCAGAATGCAGGAAGTGAGGGCAGGAGGGTCCCAAGTTCAAGGTCACTTTCAGCTACATAGTAAGTCTGATGCGTCTGTGGGATACCTGAGATGCAGTGCACAGGCTCCTACACCAACAGTTCAGCCCTTCTGAGACACAGCAGGGCTAGAAACCAAGCCTCCTGGGATCAAGGCCCAACAGGAAATAAAAACAACCATGAGACCTTCGCCCTTCGTGGAATGATAAGCACGTGAGATGAGTTTTGCCCGCGATGGCTCAGGTTCACAGCCTAGATCTGACACGGAACTGGTTATTTATACCTCCTGGCCCTCAACCTCTCACACCTGACATAGAAAGGCAATCCTATTTTGTAGGGTTATTTTAAAAGATAGGGCTGTCTTCGTTTCATCCTTGATGCTGATAAAATGCCCTGGCATAAATAATCTATGGGGAAAAGTGTTATTTTAGCTTAAGGCTGTCAGTTAGAGTGTGTCACAATGGGGAAGTCAAGGGGACAGGGATGTAAAGCAGCCAGTCACGTGACATGCACACTGGGAGGAGAGCAGTGGATGCATGGATGCTTGCTTGTGCCCAGCACGCCACCCCCCATTTACACAGTCTAGGACCCAAACCCAGGGAATGCTGCCGCCCACAAAAGGTGGGTCTTCCCACCCCAGTATAAGCAAGATGATCACCACGCAGATGCCCACAGGCCAGTCCCTCACTGGGGCTCTCTTCAAAGGTGATTCTAGATTGTGTCAAACTGGTAGTTAAATCCAGTGACCGTAGGAAATCAGGCACCTGCACCATCAATGCAATGTGTGTGTGTGTGTGTGTGTGTGTGTGTGTGTGTGCATGCACAGGAGGATATATGGATTTGCATATGCATGTGTAGAGTCTCTGCTTATGCATAGAGGTATGAGGGCACATGTGTATACATGCGTGTAGAAGCCATATGCCAACCTCAGATGTCAGCCTTAGCTCACTGCGTTGTCGTCCTAAACAGGATTTCTCACTGGGACTTGGGACTTCCAGAATATGGCCCACTCCAGAGATCCCAGCCTTCCTGGAGCTGGGATTATAAGCATCATCATGCATAACTTTTTACATGGGTGCCAGGAGACCAAACTCAGGGTCTCATCTTTGTGTGGCAAACACTTAACCTACTGAACCATCTCCTCAGCGCCCCCCCCCAAACACTGGTGTTTTGTTTTGTGTTGTGTTTAGTTTTGGGGTTTTTGGTTTTTTGTTTGTTTGTTTGTTTGTTTTCTTTTGTTTGAGACAGGGTCCCACTATGTAGCCCTAGATATCCTGAAACTCATTCTGTCGACCAGGCTGGCCTTGGAGTCACAGAGATCCTCCTGCCTCTGCCTCCCCAGTGCTGGGGTTAAGGGTATGCACCACCATGCCTGGTAAAGACATTCTTAGGATGGTGCCCTGGTTTGTTTTTCTGTCGCTATGATAAAGAGCATGACAAGAAGCAATTCAGGGGAGGAAAGGGTTTATTTGGCTCATACTTCGGTGTCACAGCTCATCATCGAGAGAAGTCACACCAGGAAGTCAAGACAGGAGCCTGAAGCAGAAACTATGAAGAGACATGACTTACAGGTTTGCTCCCTCTGGCCTGTGATCCTTTTCTTGTTTTGTTTTGTTTTTGTTTTTTGAGACAGGGTTTCGCTGTGTAGCCCTGGCTGTCCTGAAACTCACTGTAGACCAGGCTGGCTTCGAACTCAGAAATCCGCCTGCCTCTGCCTCCCAAGTGCTAGGATTAAAGGCATGCGCCACCACTGCCCGGCTTGGCCTGTGCTCCTTACATAAGCCAAGAGCACCTGCCAGGGGGAGGGGCAGTGCCTCCCAGTGGGCTGGACTTTCCTACATCAATTAGAAAACCAAGAAAATGCCCCTAGGGACAATCTGATGGAGGCAATGCCCAGTGGAGAGTCCTTCAGATGATTCTGGGCTGTGTCCAAGTGATGGCTGCAGCTCAGGAGAAGTGGCGAGTCAGACTCCCACACTTGCTGTGTTACTTACAGTTATTTGTGAGCTTCTGGGGGTGCCTGAAATAATACCGTCTGTACTGGCTGGCTGTGTGTGTCAACTTGACACAGGCTGTAGTTATCACAGAGAAAAGAGTTTCAGGTGAGGAAATGCCTCCATGAGATCCAGCTGTGGGGCATTTTCTCAATTAGTGATCAACGAGGGAGGGCCCCTTGTGGGTGGAGCCATCCCTGGGCTGGTAGTCTTGGGTTCTATAAGAAAGCAGGCTGAGCAAGCCAGGGGAAGCAAGCCAGTAAGGAACATCCCTCCATGGCCTCTGCATCAGCTCCTGCTCCCTGACCTGCTTGAGTCCCAGTCCTGACTTCCTTTTGTGATGAACAGCAGTGTGGAAGTGTAAGCTGAATAAACCCTTTCCTCCCCAACTTGCTTCTTGGTCATGATGTTTGTGCAGGAATAGAAACCCTGACTGAGAGGGCTTCTGTCTACTTGTAGAGGGTGGGAGGACATAACATCCCCCAAGAAAATTCTAGAGACAAGAAAGTCATCAGTGACAGGGAGAAAAGGTCTTAGGCAAGAAAGTAACACATTCTGGTTCTAAAGAACAAAGCCTTTCACACACGCAGCCCTGTGTGGCCTCAGCCTCGGAGGAGGCAAGAGGAAGAAAGACTTGCCTGAGACAGCTCCGCTGACACCATCTCTTTAGAGCCAGCGAGAGCTCAATATTGCTTTACAAGTTTGGAAGCTTCCCCAGGGGACCTGAGCTCTCAGAAATCTCTGTCTGTCACTGTGATGACAGGAACTGAGATCAGTCCTTACTTCGCCTGAGAACGTTTAAAACAAGCCGAGGAAGGTAAAGTCCAGAGAGAGACAATGCACGAAGTGAGGGAGAGAATTGAGCAGGGAAAGATCTCTATTTTTTTCTTTTACAAATAACTCACTGCTTACAGCTCCCTACCCTGCTGTTCTGGGGCTCTCTGGACAGAGCCTATTAGAAAAAAAAAATTGATCTTATCAGGAGACTGGAATGAAAATCCTAATCCCCACATCTCAACTGCTTTCTGAGACAGCAAAAGCACTCACGGGAAGTCGCCAAGAGCCTTATTGTAATCTGAGAGCCTCGAACCAAAAGCTTCGAAGCCAAAAGGTGGCTGAACCCAAACCGCTATCAACCGGAGCTTCAGTGATACTGGTAGAGATGGCCCCTCTTCGGTGGCTCAAATGAGGATTGTCACCGAAGTTTGTGTGTCAGAAGCTGGGTGCCCAGTGTGCCAGTATTGACAGGTGGTGGCCCTTTAAGAGGAGCCAAGTGGGGGCTGGAGAGATGGCTCAGCAGTTAAGAGCACTGACTGCTCTTCCTGAGGTCCTGAGTTAAAATCCCAGCAACTACATGGTGGCTCACAACCATCTGTAACAAGATCTGATGCCCCCTTCTAGTGTGTCTGAAGACATCGACCATGTAATCTACATAAATAAATAAATAAATCTTTTTTTAAAAAAAAAAGAAAAGAAAAGAGGAACCAAGTGGATGATGATTAGGTAATCAGCAAGCCTGACTTCTGAATCTCTTGGTTTCCTGTCTTGCTATGTGATTACTCTGTGCCTTTCATATACACTTCCACCAAGGTGGCATGTTAGGATTGTAGACAAAGGGCCTCTCACCAGTCAATCTTGGGCTTTTGGTGGCTAAAAATGCCAGCTAAATAAAGCTTCCAGCCTCAGTTGGTTTGGTTTTGGGGTGTGTGTGTGTGTGTGTGTTATAGCAACAGAACTCAGACTCATACCGCATCGTTGGATCCCTGTGTTGGCTTTGCAATGCCCACCCCCTCCTAGTCCACCTCCGTGCTAAGCAGAGTAACAACTAGACTTCATCCTTCATCTACATCTGCCTCTCCTCCCCCTGCGCCATGACCAACCCTCACAGCTGTACTCAATGCCCAGCTGTCCGCTATAGTACCATCTGTGGTAGATCTGGATGGAAAAGAAAGAGAAGTCTCACTTTTTTCTCCCCAATTGTTCCTGAAGCTACAGGAAATGCCTGCACAGAGCTTCATGTCAGCCTCATGCTCTGCCTGCAAGAGAGTAAGAGGCACACAGTATAAAAGGAGTGTAGATTAGACGACTGTACTGTCTTAGTCTGTGCCCAGGAACGGCACAGGGGACCCACTACAGAGATGATAACCCAAGGGCTCAGAGCCTTTTCCAAAACCATCACTGGTCACAAAGAACTCTCTGTAGGCCTCTACTGACCTGTGCAGTGGAGAGAATCTTTAGAAGACTCTATGTCTCCTCCCATGAGCGTACCAGGGGATATACTGAATACAGGTGACAAATGTCCATCACAGGCTCGCCAGCTGGCTCCCTGTTAAAGCAAGCATCAGGACTTGAGTTGGGGTCCCCAGTGCTCATATAAAGTGGGACACGGTGTGCATCTGTAACCCCAGCACCTCTCTGGGGAGATGGGGGGAGGCCGAGAAAGGACAATCCCAATAGAAGCTCATGGGCCAGCTAGCCATGGGAAAACCACAAGAGATCATCTTTCAAACAAGATAGATGTCAAGGATTAACACCCAAGGCTGTCCTCTGTCCTTTACCTATGCATAGTGAACCCACAAATAAGTGAGTAAATAAGTCAGTAAATATAAGGAAAAAATAATAAAGATGAGGTTGGCTTGGTTTCTAGGATCTTTGCTTTGAGGATAGTGTTGACGATATGGAGGGGCAGAGACACCCTCCCACCTGAGCTCACGTTCCAGAATATCCCATGAAGGTGTAGACAACTCCTGCACCCAGATCTCTGACATGGGCATCTATCTCTTCTGCCATCCAACTGACTGCTTTCTCACTTGATTTGCTTTAAGAAGAAAGAAATGTCGCAGCTGAAGAAATACCACCCGCCTCTTTATTCCAGAGTCGAGCATATGAAGGGAAAGAGTAAAGAGGACTCTGACCACTCTACAACCCCACCCCTCCACCCCTGCTGCCCACTAGACTGTAGTGGTGGCAGGAACTGTAAGGGCTGAGCGGCACAGGCTGCTTCCAGAAGGGAAGACAGGCAGCAATGAGGGTTCTGCAAAAGCCGAGGAAGAAGACTCAGCGCATAGACATCAATCAAGTGCATAAACCACGGGCCCAGAAGGTAGAGCTTGCAGGCCTCTCCCCCGCCTCACAAGCCATTAAAAATACCCTTTGGCACTGCACAGCAGAGAAAAGACAGAAGCCATTAAGTTCCATTTCTGTCTGAAATGGCAGCGAGCTAATTCCCCACCGGTGACCTACATTGCGATGGCAGCCAGGGCTGTAGCGGCAGAACCGGCTGCCTCGTGAGGGGGAGACAAGCAGCTGCAGTGAGGGTCTGGGGGGGAGGGGAAGGGTGTCCACGCGTGTGTCCAGTGAGCAGCAAGGACGTTAGAATGCAGGCCAACAACTTGAATCTACCTAGACTTCTCGAAGCAAGCAGTCCCCTGCCTTTGTAACAATCTTCTCAACCTTCCTAATGTTGCAACCTCCCAACCATAAAATTAATTTCGTTGCTACTTTATAACTATAATTTTGTAATTGCTATAAATCATAATGTAGATATCTGTGTTTTCCAATGGTCTTAGGTGACTCCTGTGAAAGAGTAGCTCCACCTCCCCAAGGAGTGATGACCCCCAGGTTGAGAAACACTGCTTTATAACACCCTCCCCCTCCCCCATGAGGAATATAAAAGGATCTGGGAGATGTCTGAGAGCAAAGCAGCCTCAGAGAATGTCATGAAGCAGCAAATGGGGGCCACATACAGTGACACTTCCACCCTGTGAATTCCTCAGTGGGCTCCAAAGCTTAAAGTCTAATCTCATACAATTAAGCATCTGTTTATTATCCAAAGCTTTGAGCAGAAAAGCCTCATATTTGAGAAGGAAGGCTAGGAGAAAAATGAAGAAAGCCTACTGGGTACTAGAGACTGGGATGTGGCTCAGACGGTAGAGTGATTGCCTACCATACATGAAGCCCCAGAACTGCAGAGATCAAGTGTGGTACCGTGATCTCAGCACTCAGAGAAACAGAGCAAGAGAATTAGAAGTTTGAAGTCATCCTTGGTTACATAACAATTTGAAAGCCATCTGGGGATGCGGAAGACCCTGTCTCAAGAACAAAAAAGCAAACAAAAAGCACATGCTCAGACAAAGCAAATGGACAAAATCAAACAAACGTAAGTGTGTTCAGCATATTTGGAGAGCAGCAGGGCCACTGTCAAGTGCGACTGCAAGCTTTTCTCTGCCTTTATCCCTCCATCTTCTTCATTAAGAGTTAAGGAGTGGGGGATGGTGGTTTTCCCAATTTTACAAACAGGAAACTGGGGTACTGGAGACTTGAGTGGATTGCCCACTTCTAGCAAATAAAACAGCCAGGGTTCAGACCTGGATATTCTAAGCCCTGTAAGCCACATGAGGTTCAGAATCAGGTAGAACAGGTTTCTTGTTGTGAGCAATAGGATTTCATTAGGTAGCCCAGGTAACCTCAGCTGCCTGATCCTCCTGCCTCTAATCCCCCATGCTGCCTTTTTACTGTTGGCTTTCCCTGTATTTGTGAGTCCCATGGAATGAGAGACCACAACCTAAGTGAGGCAGTCACTCCTGGCTTCCAATTTGGGGGAGCACTTTATCATGGGACTCTCTACACAAAGTCTGAAAAGTGGACTTGGGTGTATGTAGTTAACTTGATAGGTACTCCTGAGGTGAATGTTGGAGAAGGGGTAGGATAGTGAGGTAGGGAAGAAAGGAAAGACACTGTATGTGGTGACTAGCTGGTTACCTCCATAAGCAACTAGGGCTCGGCCTTGTAAGGGAATGTCTAGGGATCTTGGGGAATCTGGGAACTCACCCATCAACTTCCACCCTCCGCTGATGGAGGGTCAGCTCCAGCTCCCCAGGCACCCCAAGGTCACTGGGCTCTTTGGTAGGGAAGGGGAGCCTTAGGGAAACCGGCAGGGAGCTGTCCACAGATGAGTGCTGAAATCGTGCTTTGAGTAGGGGAGCTGTCCTTCTGGTAGTGCTGAAACTGCGCCAAGCAGACCGCAAACACAATCTGCAAAAAGTGGGCATCTTGTCTTGCTGACGTCCATCCCACGCTGGAGGGGATTCCTTCCCTGCTGGAGGGTATGACCCCTTTCTGCTCTCCCTCCTGGTCCCATCTCTTCATTGTGGTGAGGCCATATGCCTCCCATACAGGGAAAACGATCTGCAGGAAATAGTCTGATACAGTAGATATATGATAAAAAAAAAAATAGATGTATAGGAGATAAAAGACAGGCAGATGATTGATATAGTGAGGTATATGGATAGGTAGACAGATGATAGATAGATAGATAGATAGATAGATAGATAATAGATGGGTGGATGAATGGATGATGAATAGATGGATGGATGGACAAACAGACAGACAGATGGACAGGTGAACAGACAGACAGGCAGACAGATGATAAAGCAAACACACATACATACAGCTAGAAAAGTAGGACTTTCACAGTCTTGGTGTCCCTCTCACAAGCAGTCTTGATCAGAGAAAGAGTCGCATCCTCTGTGCCTCCCCCAGAAAAACTACACAGCCCGACCCTAACATCAGACAGAGGGATGCTCTGCAGAAACCTGGGGATCAAGGTTCTGAAAGCCAAGGTACATGTGTGAAGCCATTCCAGACTGAAGAGGATTTTAAAGACACATGACCAGGAAATCATATGATGCTAGCTTCTGGATTAAATCCTTCCGAGCTGTCGGACAGAACCAGACTATTTATGACATGACATACCTTAGTGTCAGCTGCTTGCTTTGATGGCAGCATTAGGAGGCTGTCCCTGTCTATAGAAAATGGGGGCAAGGCCTGGCCTATGGTGATGGTTTAAACTAGATAAAACCAGAGCACTGTTCTCCCAACTTCCTTTAGATTTATTTATGCTCATTTCAGAAGAATTAAACAGCTGGTGAGATGGCTCATTGGGCAAAAGCACGTCCCACCAAGCCTGATGAGCAGAGTTTGCAGGAATTGAAACTCTGACCTACACACACACACACACACCAGTGTACTCACATATATAAAATAAATAAATCTTTTTATTAAAAAAAGGAATTAAGCCAGGCAGTGGTGGTGCACGCCTTTAATCCCAGCACTTGGGAAGCAGAGGCAGGCAGATTTCTGAGTTCGAGGGCAGCCTGGTCTACAGAGTGAGTTCCAGGACTGCCAGGGCTACACAGAGAAACCCTGTCTTGAAAACCAAAAAAAAAAACAAAAAAAAAAAAAAACAAAAACAAAAACAAAAAAAAAAAACAGGAATTAAACATAAAACACTGAGTATCTCAAGATGGGATGGGCTGCAGGGACTGCCAACAAAGCCCAGCATAAGTGCATCCTCAACCAACGTAGCTGTCCTCATCCTCATCCATCCCCTTCCAAGCCAGGATGGATGGACCATTAACTGCTGGTCAGCTCCTCTGACATCTGGGCACCAGCCCAGCGAGAACTACATCTTATCGCTAAACAGACCTTGTCCCGATCCATCAAACACTTAGCAACCATTCCTCCCAGTGCAGCAGCCATCCCTTTTCTTTAGACCATTTTACTGACAAGCCACACAACCCATCACCATGTCCAGTTGGCTCACCAAAACATCCCCAGAATCCAGACGTTTCTCGGCGCCTACACAGCTAATGCCCTGGCTTATACCTGCCTCTCTCACATCCATCACTCTAGATGCTCTAGATCCTCACAGGCCTGCCTGATCCAACCTTTGTCCTTGATCCTCTGAAGTCCACCCAGCACTGCAACAAATAAAAACTAACAGGACTCAGACCCTGCCCCTCCTGCTGCCGGCGTCCCACAATGCCCTGTTTTGCTCAGGATGCAGGCTACGGGCTTCCTCGTGGCCCTCAAGGCTCTTCACACTCTCCTCTCCTCCAAGATCCCACCCCCTAGCTTCTCAGCCAGAAGTTCTTACCTGGAGGCATCAGCACTGGCTTCTCCCTCTAGCCTGGAATGCTGTCCCTTCTCCATGCAGTCAGTTCTCCCCTGTGACACAGCCAGGTCCTCACTCCCATGCCATCATCTCTGTGACGTATCTCTTGACCCTATTTAAAAGTCGCTGTAGTCCCAAGCCCAGTGTTCCCTGTTATTTTCCCCCCATAGCAACCTCTACTCCCTGAAAGTTTGTAATTTGTTGGCTTACAGGGCTGGGCAGAGAGCTCAGCAGTTAGGAGCACTGGCTGCTCTTCCAGAGGTCCCGGGTTCAGTTCTCAACCTCCATTCACAACCATTTGTAACCTCAGTGCTAGGAAATCCAAAGCCCGTTTCTGTCCTCAATGGCACTAGACATGAATGTGGTGCACAGACATACATGCAGGTGAAGCACCTACCCACACAAAATAAATAATAATAAGGAAGAAATTAAAGAAAATGTATATAGTCTATTTACTTACTGTGTTTCAAAGGAAGAAGCATAATATTTGCTGGGTGGGGGCTGGCGTAAGACATCTCCCCCAAACACTCTCCATTTTCTTTGCTGAGACAGAATCTCTCACTGAACCAGGAGTTCACTGGTTCCATCTAAAACAGCTGGCCAGGGACTCTAGAATCTCTGCCTCTTTGGCACCTAGATTATAGGCACTAGGCGCTACGGGGCCACTGCCGGAAGCTCCATATGGTTTCCATCTTGTTTTACTGGATGCGAGCTCTTGGAACCCAGTGGCCATACTCTGAAGAAGCCAAGCAGCTCTCAGAGAGTTCCATGTAAGACTCTGCTGCAATGTGGCTGCACTGCAGTCCAACAGCTAATGCCAGCTTGCCCCTGCCCCGTACCAACGTACCACCCATAAGGTTTGTTCTTGACCTTCCACCTAAACTACCCCTCATGATAACGAAGGGACAAAGATGGTACCTCCCCGAATGCTACCCACCCCCCAGCCGCAGGTCTATGAGCACGGCAATCGATGCTTATGTTGCCATGCTGTTCACTTCTGCATGGCACTGTCCATCACCTGGGCTAACCAGAGCTGGTGAGGGATTCCGGAACAAGGGAGCCTGCAGAAGGAAAACAGAAGAGACTGGAACTCACTTCTTGTCCCGGTAGACAAAGTGTTCTT
Organism: Apodemus sylvaticus; assembly: GCF_947179515.1. Taxonomy (NCBI): domain Eukaryota; kingdom Metazoa; phylum Chordata; class Mammalia; order Rodentia; family Muridae; genus Apodemus; species Apodemus sylvaticus. The sequence continues at coordinate 48,054,659 of NC_067493.1, read as the reverse complement.
CACACCTCAAGGCCCACCTTCATGCTCTCACCAGATCAGGGTACACACACAGCTGTTGGAAGTACAGCCAAAGGGTGTCAACCCATTAAGGGCCCACGTTTAAACTATAGCAAAATTTTTCTTCTTGCTTGGTATTTCCTGCTTATTTATCAATGTATCCGGAGTTAGGTGAAATTATGAATATGGCTTGAATTCCTTTCTGTTGCCAAGAGTCCCTCCCTCCCTGTGAATAGGTGTGTTATCCCACTAATCATCTCTTTAAATTTTTTTTTTACTTTATTTGTGTATGTGTGTGGGCGTATGTATGTGGGTGCAGTGCCAGCCAGTGCAGGCCAGAAGAGGGCGCCGGATCCCTGGAGCTGGCGTTACAGGTACTTGCCAAGCTCTTAATGTAGGTGCTAGGAACTGGACCTGGGTCCTGTGCAAGAACAGTATGTTCTCCTAACCACTGAGCTATCTCTCCAGTCCCTGCTAGTCACTGCTTACTTTGTCTTTAGTGTACGTGCCTCGCGAGATCACATGAAGCACATACAGGCCATGACCCAAGCATGGAGATCAGAGGACAATGTTGTTCAGTCTGTCTCTTTCCATCTTTAATTGGATTCTGATGATAGGACTCTGGTCATTAGGCCCTCTTGGCAAGTGCCTCGCCCACCAAGCCATCTCATTGGCCCACTTGCCTCTTGCTAACTATGGAGATGTTCCTGGGCTTCATCCTCTGAACCTTCAGGTGATGGGTAACTCATTCACTCATTCATTCATTCATGCAATCGTGTCTGAGGCCTGTTTTCACCTAGACCAGGGCAGCAAAGAGCCCAGGAACTATCACATCAAGGAGGAGGAGGATCCAGCTGTGAGTGACCCAAGGTTTACATGAATTAAGGGAAGTCAGGCTGGCACAGTGGTGCGCACCTTTAATTCCAGCCCTCTGAAAACAGAGTCAGGTGGATCTCCATGAATTTGAGGCCAACCTGGTCTACATAGTGAGGGCTATCTATAGAGAGCCTGCATTAAAATTTTGTAAAGATTTATTTATTATATGTAAGTACACTGTAGCTGTCTTCAGACACTCCAGAAGTGAGCATCAGATCCCATTACCGATAGTCGTGAGCCACCATGTGGTTGCTAGGATTTGAACTCAGGACCTTCAGAAGAGCAGTAGGTGTTCTTAACCACTGAGCCATCTCTCCAGCCCTAAATTTTTTAAAAATCAACTGTTTAGGACATGACAGGGTATAATTGCTTAATAAATGTCAACATCGTTACTTGTTTTGCTATTAGTTTTAATAATGAAAGACACATCGCAAGGGGGAAGTTTAGGCTACACATTTTCCTGATGTCACAAGTGTATTTAAGAAGCGGATTTAGTTTTCCTCTATGTTGAGAGGAAGATGTCTATAATTACTGAAGATACTCCGGAGTAGAGGTGGGACAGATGGAGCCCGTCTCGGTTAAGTTTGCTGTGGGTCCCCCACTGGTGTGTCTTACATGTGGAGTTTTTAATTATCACAAGTCTGCTCACTCTCTAGATCATAGGCAATTTTCCTATTTTCTCTTTTAACTTGACTGTTTGACAGAGCTGGTTCCTGGGATCTTAAGCATTTGTTAGGGCTGAGTAATATTCGGTTGGGCATTCTTAGTGATTCCCAGCGAATGGGCACTTGGGTGGCAGTCCACTCGGCTGTGCCCACACGGTGCGTTTCCCTCTTGTTCTGTGAAGGTAATGCGGCATCCTGGCAGCATCCTGCACAACTTGCAAGTGGTTCAGTGAACAACACCCACATCTCATCTGCTAAATCGCCAGCTCTGTTCATCCGCTAGGGTGGTCATAAGAAGATACCTGGGAGGGCTGGGACAGTAAGGCTGTTGGCTTCCAGGCATTTCTGAAGGCAAAGGTGTCAGTGGTTTCCCTGATCCTGACACACCTCCCTTTGTGGTCACAGTGAGGGGTGAGTGAGGAAGGCACTCCTGAAGAGTTACTAACTGGTCCTGGGCTGAATTTGGGTCCTTTTCTCCCTGTGATCAAACACCTGACAGGAAAGGGTCATCAGAAGCAAGGGTCTGTGGGGATGGTGTGGTGGCAGGCATCTCCATGGCAACTGTAGTGTGCAGCTGTGGCTGCCCGTCCATCACCTCAGTCTTCTGAGAGTGGGAAGCAGAGAGTGGACAGGAAGTGGGGCAGGGCTATGGCATCTCAGTACCCATCCCCAGTGGCCCGCTTCCTCCGAGACTTTACCTCCACAAGGTTCCACAGCTTTCCTAAACACTACCACCAGCTGGGGACCAAGTATTCAAATATGCTTGCCCGTGGAGACATTGAAGAAGAGGGCTTCACAGAGATACCATCTACATTGTGTTGTCCTGTGGGTGTGTCTGTGGGGGAGGTATCTTAATTACATTAGTCAATGTGGGAAGACTGAGCCCACTGTTGGGGTGGCACCATTCTGTAGGCAGAAGGTTCTGAACTATTTAGGAGTGGAGAGATGTAGCCCAGCACAGCAAGCTTGTCCTGGCCCATCTCTCTCTGCTGTTGACTCTGGCTGTGATGCAAACAGCTACTTGGAGTCCCGCCTTGACTTCTCCACAATATCAGAGTGTGAACTGGAATTGCAAGCCAAAAATAAATGCTTTGTCCCCTGTGTCGCTCTTTGTTGGGATATTTTATTACAACGAAAGAAATAATGCACCAACAGTTATCAATACCTGAAATCAAAGATTTGATTTTCTAATGTATGAATGGAGCGGGGGCCATGTTCAAACAGTAGCCACCATATGATATAGGCAGATGCCACTTATAGAGAGCCCTTATAGGAGGGTGTGCATATATGTGCTAGTGTGTGTGTGTGAGAGAGAGAGAGAGAGAGAGAGAGAGAGAGAGAGAGAGAGAGAGACAGAGACAGAGAGACAGAGAGAGACAGTGACAGACAGAAAGAGGCAGACAGAGACAGAGACAGAGATAGACAGAGGCAGAGCAGAGACAGGGACCAAGTTTACATGTAGAGACCAGAGAACAGCCTCTGGTGTCATTCATTTCTCGGGCATGAAGTCTGCCTTTTTTCTTTCTTTCTTTCTTCTTTTTCTTTTCTTTTTTTTTTCTTTTTCTTTTTTCTTTTTTTATTTTTTTATTTTTTGGTTTTTCCGAGACAAGGTTTCTCTGTGCAGTCCTGGCTGTCCTTAAACTCAGAGATCCATCTGCCTCTTCCTCTCAAGTGCTGGGATTAAAGACATGGCCACCACTGCCCGGCTTGGCCCCATATTTTTTTTTTTTTAAGGCAAGGTCTCTCATTAGACATTAGCCCTGGAGTTCACCAATAAGAATAGACTACACTGTCTGGCCAGGAAATCCCAGGAAACCACCTGCCTCTGCCTTGCCAGCACTGGGATTACAAACACACACCTCCACATCCGGCTTTTTCATTGGATACTGGTGCTCTAACTCCTATTATGGGTGGTTGTGAGCCACCATGTGGTTGCTGGGAATTGAACTCAGAACCTCTGCAAGAGCAATCAGTGCTCTTAACCACTGAGCCATCTCTCCAACCCCGATGAGTGGTGTTTTAACTTCATTTCTGATGTGGACAATAGAAAAAAATCTGGTTCAGGGGTTCAAGGCAGAGTTAGGATCAGATCCCCGGATGGAAGTCCTTGTGTCTCAACTGCCTTCCACATCCATCCCAAACCCTGCTCGGATTTATGGGCAGATCCTAAAGGAGGTATCTGTGGCTCCCACCAAGTTAGGAGTCTGGTCCTGCCAGAAGTAAATGTGATTGTGTGTGTAAGGAGTGTATATATGTGTGCATGTGTGAGAGCGTGCACACACACATGTGGCGACCAGGGGTTGGCATTAGGTGTCTGCATCAGTATCACTCCACCGCTACAGCTCTCCTGGCTGGCCATCGAGCTCCAGGGGTCCTCTCTTCTCCACCTCCCTGTGTTGGAATCACAGGAGCACACCGCCATGCTGGCCTTATTGCATGGGAATTAAGGATTCGAACCCAGGTCCTCACGCTTCCTGTGCAGCAAGCACCCCACTGAGTGAGCCAGCTCCCCAGAATTGCAATCTTGGAACACTTGCCTGAAGCTACTTGATGATCACCCCTGTGAAAACCGAGCGAGCTGTCCCATGGTAGCTGCCGGAGGACAGGCTCTCAAGCTGCAGCCTAAGTGCTATGATGGAGTTTGGAAGGAGAGTCCTCTCGGCTCTGAAGCACACTCCACCCGCTCCCCGAAGCAAGATTCCAATTTCGTTCAAGCTCCACTTGTGGAATTGCTTCCCCACTTGCTGACGGTCCTGAAACACAGTTCAAGTGGTTTTGCTCTGGTACACACCATGCCTTCCAGAGAACTGCAAGCTTTCCTGGTGATAAACTGAACAGACCCACAGACCCGTTAAGGGCCAGATTGGTGTACACTCAGGGAATCTAAAAAGAGCCAGAGCGGTAAGAGGGGCATTTGAGGAACTGCCAGAGGCTTAGATCAAGCATCTCAACTTCAGTCATGTCAGAAGCTCATATCTTATGAAGCCAAGGACACCTGCACACTTGACTTCCCTGCACACGGGGCTGGGCGCCAAGGAACACCTGGAAATTGTTCTTATTTTTGTCTTGTTTATTTTATCGTTATGCTAGTTAAAAGTCAAAAACAGGGGCCTGGAGAGAGGGCTCAGCGGTTAAGATCACTGACTGCTCTTCCAAAGGACCTGAGTTCAATTCCCAGCAACCACATGGTGGCTCTCCACCAATCTGTAATGAGATCTGACGCCCTCTTCTGGTGTGTCTGAAGACAGTGATAGTGTACTCATATACATAAAATAAATAATTTTTAAAAAAAAAAGTCAAAAACAAAGTACATCGCCTTACTGTCAGAATCCAGCCAAAAAAGAAAGGTGTTAAAACGTAAACACCAGTAGGGAATTGTCCCCAAAGGGAGAGACTGGGCTCGGAGAAGCAAGTGCTCCTTTGTGGACACTTGGACACAAAGTCCAAAAAAAATGACAACCAACACACACAGGCCCTTGAGATGGGGGCAGAGAGAGGGGAGTTCATCCCAGGGATTTGAACGCCCTGAGTGCTAGGCGACTCTGGACCCAAGGAGACTTAATGGGGAGAGAGACATCCAGGATCCTCACCTTTCCGTCTGGAGCCTGATGACCCAAGTCTCCAGGCCCTTCTCTGGCTCCCAGGCAGACTCATTGCATGGCCTCCTGTCTGCTCACCCCAGTTTTCAGTCAGGCCCTGGTGGCCTGCGAGGTGTAGTGCCGGCATGATGCTTTCCTCCGGGGGGCTACTTCTGTCCTTGCCACACCCTCACCGCCTGCTCCCTACTGCTCTTCCTCTCACTCCAGCACACCATCATAGTCAGGCTCACTACTGACACGAAACACCAAGGCCAAAAAGCAAGTTGGGCAGGAAAGGGTTATTCGGCCTACCCTTTCTCATTGTTAGTCCGTGAACTAGAACAGGGCAGGAACCTGGAGGCAGGAACGGATGCAGAGGCCGTGGAGGGGTGCTGCTTACCGGCTTGCTCCCCATGCCTTGCTCAGCCTGCTTTCTTACAGAACCCAGGACCGCCAGCCTAGGGTGGCCCCGCCCACAGTGGGCGTGGCCCTCCCTCACTGATAACAAAGAATTCCATACATCTGGATCTCCCGGAGACCATTTTCTCTCAAATGGAGGTGCCTCTTTCAGATGAATCTAACTTGTATCAAGCTGACACAAAACTAGCCAAGACACAGACTTTTTTCTTTTCTTTTTTTTTTTTTTTAAGACAGGGTTTCACTATGTAGACCAGGCTGGCCTTGAACTCACAGAGATCCATCTGTCTCTACCTCAGGAGAGCTGGGATTAAAGTCATGTGCAATTATTGGCTCTTTTTTTTCTTTTTGCTTAACTTCATTCATTGTTATATGTGCATGCCTCTGTGTGTGTGTGTGTGCGCGCGCGCGCGCGCGTCACGGTATGTATGTGTGTGCCACAGTATGTGCATGTGTATAGCACAGTGTATGGATGTGTGCCATAGTGTGTGTGCAACAGTGTGTGTGTCACTGTGTATGTGTCACTGCAGGTGTGTGTCACTGTGGGTGTCACATTATGTCACTGTGTGTGTGTCACTATGTGTGTGTCACTATGTGTGTGTGTGTCACTGTGTGTATGTCACTGTCAGTCTGTGCATGTTACTGTGTGTGTCACTATGTGTGTATGTGTCACTGTGTGTGTGTCATTGTGTGTGTGTCACTGTGTGTGTCACTATATGTGTGTCACTGTGTGTGTGTGCTACTGTGTATGTGTTACTGTGTGTGTGTCACTGTGTGTGTGTCACTGTGTGTGTGTGTGCCACAGTGTGTGCATATGCATGTGCCACAATGTACAGGTGTGTGCCACAGTGTGTGTGTGCCACTGTGTATGTGCCTGTATGTGTTACTCTGTGTGTGTCACTGTATGTGTGTCACTGTGTGTGTCACTGTGTGTGTCACTGTATATGTGCCACAGTGTATGCATATGCATGTGCCACAGTGTATGGGTGTGTGCCACAATGTGTGTGTGTGCCACTGTGTATGTGCCTGTATGTGTCACTCTGTACGTGTCACTGTATGTGTGTCACTGTATGTGTCACTGTGTGTGTCACTGTATATGTGCCGCAATGTGTGTATATGTTTGTGCCACAGTGTATGGGTGTGTGCCACAGTGTGTGTGTGTGCCACTGTGTGTGCATGTGTGTCACTGTATGTGTGTCACTATGTGTGAGCCACTGTGTGTGCCTGTGTGTGTATCACTGTGTGTGTGTCACTGTGTGTGTGTCAATGTATGTGTCACTGTGTATGTGTCACTGTGTGTATGTGTCACTGTGTGTGTCATTGTATGTGTATGTGTCACTATGTGTGTCACTGTGTGTGTGTCACTGTATGTCACTGTGTGTGTCACTGTATGTGTGTCACTGTGTGTGTGCCACAGTGTGTGTATATGTGTGTGCCACAGTGTTTGTGTATACCACAATGTATGTATGTGTGTGTGGCACGGTGTGTGTGTGTGTGTGTGTGTGTGCGCCACAGTGTGTGTGTGTGTGTGTGAGTGAGTGTGTGTGTCTGTGTCTGTGTCTGTATATCTGTATGTAAGCCAGGCAGCGTCTTTGCAGTTGATCCTCTCCTTCCCTATGTGGGTTCTAGTGACTGAACATACATTGGCAGGCTTGGCTGCCAGTGCTTTACCTGCTAAGCCATCTTGCCATCCCCATATATGCACATGCACACACACACACACACACACACACACGTTAACAGGTGAGTCACAGAGGCTGGGGACATAGCTCAGTCTATGGACTGCACATCGCCCTGGACTCAGTCTCCAGCGCCACAGAAAATGGCGTGCGGTGCCTCAAGCCTGCCATCCCAGCACTGTCAAGGGCTCTTGGAAACATCTGCGGACAAATGACAAGCAGGGGAGTTGGTGGAGAGGCAGGAGAGTCTGGGTTCTGTGGATGAGACTGGCCACACCCACTGGCAGTAACAAATTCCACCTGCTTTTCCCAAGGCTCATCCTAGCAGACTGGCTGAGGAACAAAAGTAATCATTTGGAGGATGCTGGGCGTCCCCCAGGTACCCAAGAAAGATGACAGATCATGCCGGCATCTCACAGTGGGATTTACAAGCCTAGTGGACACAGGAAGCTGGGGCCATTCATTTGCCTGGTGGGGAACTCTGTCTGCAGGGGCTCTAACATCATCTCTCTCACCTTCTTTCTCTCCTTTTGACACTTTTCTGGGCAGAGAGGGGACAGCAAGGAGACAAAGAGGGAGGATGGCTTGGCCATACTGTGCCTTCTTGCTTTGGCTTCTGAGCTCAGAGCTCACAAAGAGACAGTCTGTTTTCTTATATTTTGGAAGGTGTGAGGGAAGCATGGGTGTGCAATTGTGTGCACACATGTGCACATGGGCAAAAGCCAGAGAAATACAATGAATGCCTGTTCTATCACCTTCTGCCTTGTGCCCCTCGTCCAGGGTCTCTCACTGCACCCAGAGCCAGACTGGCAGCCACCAAGCCCCAGCCACCCGGGTTCCGTTCCCTTGCAATGTTAAGGATACAGGCGCAGCCACAATCATGCTCAGACTTCTTACATGTGTGCTGGGATTTGAACTTAGGCCCTTGTATTTCCCCAGCAAGCTCTCTTACCCACTGAGCCATCTCCCCAACCCTTCCTCTTCTTGCATTTTTAGAAATAGCCAAATGTGGCTGGGGGTTGGGGGGAGATCCTTGCCCAGCTCCCAGATCTGCCTAGGAGAAAGTCAAGCTTTATGGTGAAGTCTAATCATTCAGCTGAACTAAGATCTACTGAAGCTGTTTTAGTCTCTGCCAGGAAGGCATAGCTTCATACATTTAAGCTGGCTGCTATGCAGCGGTGGTGCACGCCTGTGATCTCAGCCCTCTGGAGGCAGGGGCAGGCGGATCTCGGAGTTCGAGGCCAGCCTGATCTACAGAGTGAGTTCCAGGATGGCTAGGGCTAAACAGAGAAATCCTGTCTCAAAAAAACAAACAAGTCTGCATTTGGCCACTGACTGATGTAGCCTGCTGTGCATCCTGTGAGCAGGTGAGGAGGGGCAGAGGGGTGGGGGAAGGGTGACACGAAGAGGCACTGCGGAACTTTGAATCCCAGCCTCACCACTTATTGGCATTGTGACCCTGGGCACATTGCTTAACTTCTTAAAGCTTCGATGACACCTTTCTATTCAGCTCCCTTAAATCCCCACCACCACCATCTGCTCCCTCACAACTTTTCTCCTCCTGAGACTTTGCCTTGGAATTAAGTATCAATCCCTTGAAAAACCTCTAACTGGGCCTCAAAGATTTACAGATTTGCTTGCCATATATAGACAAAGCTGTTGTTTAGCAGGGAGGATATAGACAGATCAGCTCTGACTGGAAGGAAGATCAGGAAGCTTCCAGAAGAAGTAACGCTGTGTCTGGGAAGAGGACCCAGGCCTCAGTTTCCCCACACAATCAGCAGATAACGTGAACAAAACTTCACTGCGCTAAGATTTCATAGTCTCCTGCCCCATTTCCTGTTATCACAAAGCCCATTTTACAGATGATGAAATTGAGGCCCGAGCAATGAAGCAACTGGCCCTAGGTCTCCCAGCGGCACTCAGGAGAACTGTGTTGACATCTCAGAACCTTCTGGACATCTCGTGGTTCTTTAAAGGCATGAGCATGGATAGGGCTGAAGAATGAGGACAGAGAGAAAAGAGAAATCAGGGATGAAGAAAGTCACTGACAAGCCCCAGTCACGCTCTACACAGATGCCGCTAATGCTAACGTGGGCCTGAGCGTGAACACTCCAGGTCTCTGAGGGAGGCTAGCTGCAGCTGTGCGCTCCCTCCCCCTAACTGCAGACAGCCCTGTCCCCTGAAACCGTTACCATGGAAACCACTTCTCCAGGGTCCAGGGCAAGGAGCTGAGGCCAAGTGGCAGGAGGCTGAGAGAAGGAGCTGGCACGGGCGCCCAGGAGGTAGCAGCAGGGTCACCAGATGGCTGCAGGGCCGGAGGCCAGCACACTCCGCCGCCGCAGCACGAGTCCCAAGTGGTCCCGGTCTGCCAAGCAGGCTCTCTTCAACAGGACGATGCTTCGAACCAAGAACAAAAAGAAACTACAGAGGAGTTCATGTTTCCTTTTGCTAAAGCCCAGGCCTCCTGAGTGCTAGGTAAGCACCGATGAGCCATAGGCTTGCTGTAGACCCGAGAAACCCAATTTTCTCTCTTTAATCATGCTTGGGTTCTTCTCAGGCTGCCAGAATATAACGACACAGAAAGCCCAGAACACTACCTGTCCCCAGTATAAATAGCATTAAGAACCCCTACAGGAAACAGAATAGGGTTGAGCACCTGTAATCCTGGCACTCGAGAGGCTGAGGCAGGAGGATGACCAGTACCTAGGAGGTTGGAGGCAAGATGTCCTGGTGAGCTTTATCTATCACTTTGACTCAGCCTAGAGTCATCTGCGAGCAGAGCTCCAACTGAGGAAGAACCAGGATCTGATTGGCCTATGGCTGTGTCTGTGGGGGACTGTCTTGATTGGGAGTTGACACAGGAGGGTTCGGCCCACTATGGGTGGCACTATTCCCTAGGCAGTAGAAGGTCCTGAACTGTATAAGCTGATCATAAACCTGCCTGGTCATCAAGTAGCAATCCCATGATTCCTGACACCATTCTTTGACTATAAAAGGAGTTCTTTGGTTGGAGATAATGCTCTGTAGACTAGCAAGCAGACCTGCCCTTAGATTCCAACCTCGACTTCTCTCCAAGATAAAATGTAATCCAGAATGTAAGCCAAACACACTCCTTCCCTCTCTAGGTTGCTTTTGATCACTCCAACAGAAATAAAACTAAGACAGGCAGTAGTGGAGCATGCCTGTAATCCCAGCACTTGGGAGGCAGAGGCAGGCAGATTTCTGAGTTCAAGGCCAGCCTGGTCTACAGCATGAGTTCCAGGACAGCCAGGGCTACACAGAGAAACCCTGTCTCGAAAAGAAAAAAAGAAAAAAAGAAAAGAAAAGAAAGAAAAGAAAAAGAGAAGAAAAGAAAAAAGGAAAGAAAACTAAAACAGATAAGGATCTGAGGTTCATCTCTAACTGTATAACAACTTTAAGGCTAGCCTGGGCTACATAAGACCATGTCTCAAAAGCAGATAAATAAACCCACTTCAGGTGGAAGATATAGATTAAATCCAAAAGAAGACACTCCTAGGTGGGTTTTATTTTATGGTTATTCACTGACCAGCTTGCATTCATCGCTGTGTTGAGGACACGGCAAGGATAATACCCAACAGTCATCACACACCATGAAAGGTCTATCCTGCGCCAGCTCCGCCCATCTCCATTGCTGGACAGAATGTTGGTGCAGTTGCTATCATCCCATTGCATTGAGAAGAAATAGAGGTTCAGAGAGTTTTGCTCACCAGCCCAAGAACAAACTTCAGCTGAGGTATGTGGCAGGGTAAGTAACAGTAGAGGGCAGGGCAGGAAGGTGTTCAGATTGACTCTTCTACTGCTCTGAAACTTAGATGTCCCAAGCCAGTGTAACTGGGCTGGGACTGGTGATGTGGAAAACTGCTTTTCTCTCTCTGAGGACTCTGAGGTTAAGTTTCTCAGCCTCACCAGCACCCAAAGGTGGCCATACTTGTTCTCTTTCTCTTGCTATAGCACCTCAGAGTTTCTGTTTCTACCTCAATTAATTTTCTTGGCTATGACAAAATGCCTGGAAAAAGCAACTTACGAGAGGGTTTGGAGCTCACAGTTCAAGAACACACAGTTCAATGTCTCATGGTTCAAGGGTTCACAGTTCATAGGGTTCATAGTTCAAGGGCTCATGGTTCATGGGGCTCACGGTTCAAGAGCTCACAGTTCAAGGTTTCATAGTTCAAGGGTTCACAGTTCATAAGGCTCACAGTTCAAGGGCTCATGGTTCATGGGGCTCACAGTTCAAGGGCTCACAGTTTAAGGGCTCATGTTTCCTGGGCTCATGGTTCAAGGGCTCACAGTTCAAGGGCTCATGGTTCAAGGGCTCACCGTTCATAGGGATCACAGTTCAAGGGATCACAGTTCACAGGTGCAGTCCATCATGGTGCAGAAGTCAGGTCCACAGCTGGCCACAGTGTATCTGCAGTTAGGAAGCAGAAAGCAATGGATGCTGGTGTTCACCCCACCACTGCAGCCCATAGACAGTGCTGTCCACATCCAGGGTGGATCTTCCCTGCTCCGTTGAAGCTTTTTGGAAATATCCTTATAGAAATACCCAGAGGTATTTCCATGGTGATCTTAAATCTCATCACAGTTCACAATGGAGACTAACCATTAGAGGTCTGTCATTTTGTCTGCCCTTCTGTAGACACTCATAATGGCATCTGGCCACAAATAACCCAAGCCCTCTCTCATATCAAGACCCTCAACTGGACCACACATGCTGTGCCCCTTCTGCCATGGAAAATTTCAGCTGTAAAGACCAGAGACAGGGTGGTGGACTTCTTTAGGGACCCAGGTCTGTCGGTCTGTCTGTCTGCCTGTCTGCCTGTCTGCAGAGTCCATTATATTAACTGTGCCATCCCTCATGCCTCATTCCCAGGACAGGAACACCTGGATCCTCCAGCCAGGTCACTGAGGGGTTTCACAGAGCTGCCTTAAGTAACAGCAGGCCTTGCAGAAAATACCCCTGGGTTCTCCATCACAGTGACCTTGGACTGCACTATGGAAAGTGGATATAATTAAGTCACCTGCCTCATAGGACTGTGTGCAAGGGGAATAAGGTCATGGAGAGAAAAGACTTAGCAGGCCAGCCAGTGTAGACTCTGAGTTCCATGGGCCAGAATTATTGTTATCATCACAAGAGTCAATATTGTGAGTGGCACTAGTCACAGCCAGCCCTTCCTGCATGATGTGTTCATGCCTGCATGTCACTGGGCTTCATACTAAGGATCTTGTAAGTTTAGACTGGGCATGACGGCACCACATGCAATTCCAGCACTCTGGAGACTGGGGCAGGAGGATCACCACTTAGAGGCCAGCCTGGGATACAAAGTAAAGACCTCAGAGTGGCAGATCTTGAGTTCAAAAAGTGAGCGCAGCAGGTCAAGGCACTTTCCACCTTCTAGGTTGAGTCAGATGACCTGCATTTGATCCCAGGGACACACATAATAGGAGGAGAGAACTGATTCTCACAAGTGCCCTCTAACCTCCACACAGACCCCACAGCACATGTACCAACACAGATGCAGAGATGATGGATGGATGGATAGATGGATGGATGGACAGATGGATGGATATATAGATACATACATACATACATACATAAGTAGATAGATACAGATATGCATAGACACATAGATACATAGACAGGTACATATATACATACATACATACATACATACATAGGTAGATACATACATACATACATAGGTAAGCAGCTAGATCAATACATATATACATTATACATAAATACATAGGTAGATACATAGATAGGTAGATAGATACATACATACTTAGATATATAGATAGGTAGATACATACATATATACATACATATCTACATAATAGATACATAGATGGCTAGATACATACATACATACATACATAGGTAGATATATACATACATAATACATACATACATACATGCATACATACACACTAGATAGATACATAGGTAGATATTTAAAAGAAAATAAAACTTTCTCTCCTACAGTGCAGACGTCCTCCCTGGACACTCCTCAGATACAGAAGTCCCTAAGGGCATCTCGGGGACAACAAGAGAACCCTGATCTCAGTAAAAGCTTTAGTGGAACTCGTGGTGTGTTGCTGACCAACATCCTGAGGGGGAAATTACCACAGTCCTCTGCTTCCATTCCAAGGCCTGCGTAAAGTGCAAAGCAACCCCAGGACTGGAGGCAGGGAGGGGTGGTACCCCTAATTTTAGTTACCCGGCAAGCTCTCTAGAGCCAACTCCACAGCATAACAAGTAAAACAAGAGGAGCCCAGGCCTGCTCAGCAGCACGCAGTCACTAGAGGCTGTAATTAAGATCCTCCTGGGGCCATTCCAAAAGAGCAGCCCACTCCCCCCCAAAAGGGAATATTTTGACAATCAAGGCTGAGTCACTCTCTAGACAGCATGTTTATTTAAAGCAAATGTGGTTGACAGAACCATTCAACCTCCAATTGACCACTTGTTAAAAAGAATTTAACAAGCCGTGCTTTGGTAGCGCACGCCTTTAATCCCAGCACTTGGGAGGCAGAGGCAGGTGGATTTCTGAGTTCCAGGCCAGCCTGGTCTACAGAGTGAGTTCCAGGACAGCCAGGGCTAAACAGAGAAACCCTGTCTCGAAAAACAAAACAAAAGAGTTTAACAAGTGAGTTCGAGGCTAGCCTGGTCTATAAAGTGAGTTTCAGGATAGCCAAGGCTACAGAGAGAAACCCTGTCTCAAAAAAAAAAAAGTGAGAGAGAGAGAGAGAGAGAGTATTTTATTCATTTTATTTATGTGTATTTATGTGACTGCATTTGCATGGGAGCATGTGTGCATTTGTGTGGGAACACCCATGGGGGCCAGAAGAGACTATCAGGTCATCTGAGGCTGAAATTACAGATGGTTTGGAGCCACAAGGTAGGTGCTGGGAATCAAACTCAGGTCCTCAGCAAGATCAAACATTCTTAACCCCTGAGCCATCTCTCCAGCTCCTTGCTTTATTTATCCGAAGTCTTTACAGTCCAGAAATTTCATGAAGATTCTAAAAGTACAGCAGCCTCCACAGGGGACTGTGACAGGGCCAGCTAGGGGTCTTATAATGATCTGTACCTGGGGATGTACAGACACCATTAGATGAAGGGGTGAGAGGAACTGTTGTCTAACTGCAGAGTGCTAATTTCATTAAGGGAACTCTAATTACTTTCTTTCCTAACTAGAGAAACAGTAGTTACCAAAGAATTCTTCTATTATTCAGAATTCATTGTGAAGGTGAAACATTACCCTGATCACAAATGCACTGGGCGGGGCGAGAGTGATTCTGCACAGGGTTCAGAGGGTTTGTGGAGAGTGACGCCAGCCCAGTTCCTAAGGGAGAATGCCTGAGCCTTGGCTAGAGGTGCGTGAATGCGTGATGACCTATGTGGGATCCTGGGGGACATTACACTCACCGTGTCTAATCCTCCATGGAATGAATCCACGGAGGAGCCAAGAATCAGCTCTCACATACAGAAAGGAAAATATAACACCCTTCTGGGCCAAGAAAATTGACTAGTAAATTGAGAAGTACAAAAGAGGCTCTGCTCCAAGCTCACAGTCCTAACTAATAAGGAGGCAGACAACAAGATGCTGGCTGGGGACATGGTCTGCCTGCAAGGCACACGCCGTGCAATCTCGAGGAGCTGCGTTCCATCTCCAGAACCCAGGTTAAAAATAAATATAAAGGCTGGAGAGATGGCTCTACCAGAGGTCCTGAATTCAATTCCCAGCAACCACACAATGGCTCATAATCATCTAGAATGGGATCTAGTGCCACCTTCTGGCCTGCAGGCATACATACAGGTAGGAGACTATACATAACAAATAAATCTTTGAATACATCTTTAAATACATAAATAAATAGAAATAAATAGAAAACCAGGACAAAGTGGCATATGACTATAATCTCAGCACCGAGGAGGCAAAGACAGGGTTCTCCCTGGAGCTCAGGGGCCAGCCTGTCTAGCCTATATGGTAGGCTCTAGGTCACTCAGAGACCATCTCAGGAACAAGGTAGACAGTGTGTGTAGAGAGCTGCTGTCTAAGGATTTCCTCAGAACTGAAACTCCTCCAGGAAGCTCAAAGAAGGGAAGTTTATAAGTCTCAGGCTTCGAGCTTCTAGGGTGTAGCTTTCCTGGCTCTGTAGCCAGTGATGGGGTGGGCCTTTGGGGGGTCACCAGTGCTGGGATAGGCTTCAAGGGCTTTGCTGTTTCTGGATCATTCCTGCTCCTGTAAGAAACCCAATAAAGTCTCATTGGCTGTGTAAATGATTGGCCCAGCAGTAGAAGCATGTGCTGCTCTTCCAAAGGACCTGAGCTGGATTATCACCCACACCAGGCAGCTCTCAACAGCCTGTACCTCCAACTCCGGGAGGAGCCAACCCCGCTGTTCTCTGTGGGCACCTGCCACTGTGTGCACAAACACACATATCCAAATTACTTCAAAGGACAGAAATCAATGTTGTAAATCTCGTTGGCTCACCGAGGGAGGATGCTAGCTAGTCAGTCACCATGGTGGTAAGTCATGGCCACTGTGGTCCGGGGTTGACTTTCTAGAAAGTTGGCTTGGTCTGCTTCTCACCACGGAGCTGCCTCTCAACAAGATTCAAGATGGTAGGCGAATGCCCGGCAGTGGTAGCCCATGCCTTTAATCCCAGCACGTGGGAGGCAGAGGCAGGCAGATCTCTGAGTTCAAGGCCAGCCTGGTCTACAGAGTGAGTTCCAGGACAGCCAGGGCCACACAGAGAAACCCTGTCTTGGGGGGGAAAAAAGATGGTAGACAAACTTGGGTGCAGCCCGTTACTTGTTCATTGTATTATCAGGCTCTGGGACACTGCTACAGCAATAAACAAGCACCAGCAAAGAGCATCTGACAGCAACTGGGGGAGGGGGTCTACTAAGGAAGAGGGGACTGAAGATTAGAGGGAGGAAGAGGGGACTGGGGCTTCAGAAAGACAGACTATCACATGCGAGGGTCCAGGAATCACAGAGGAAATCCATGGAACAAAAGATGGGTGTGAAGTCTCAGAACTCCAGTTAAGGAGCCCTGTGTGGCCCCAGAGAACCATAGAGCCATGGGGGGAAAGCAGACATGCATGTGAGAAAGAGGAGAGATAGAAGGGGCTTGGGGTTCAGATCGAAGATGGGTCGCTAGTGAGGAACAAGCACCATCTCCCAGCATAGACCACGGAGTTGCAGTTCACACTACAGAGGGAGAGAAAGGACAGGAGTGTGAACAGGGAAAGATGCTTTCGGTGGGGCTGAAGTCCGGTGGGAGGCTGGGGTGGATCAAGGAACTTCTAAGTCCCCAGGTTAATTGTATGGTGAGGCCAGTGGGTATAATGAGTCTTCATGGGCTGGGGGAAGATGGGACCTGTCAAACAGCAGTTCTGTTGCTATGGAGAGTGATGGCCACAGCCACTCAAGGACCTGAAAATGGGGCTGTGTGATGAAAGATGTAGCCTTGTCCTGTTTAGCTTTAAGGAATTAATTCGAATGTTTAACTGAGTTCCTGTCCCATGTTATAGACACGCTCTCTGCTCCACGCGCTATAAATGTTCAAGACCAAATCCGGAGCAAACATTTCTGATGAAACTTTGAGTTCCGAACTGACATGTGATGCGTTCCGGTTTCACTTCTGCCACTGAGGTAAAAACATCTCGACACACAGTGCCAAGAGAGAGGGTTCATTTCAGCGCAGGATTCCATGTTACAGTCCGCCACAGTAGAGAAGCCAAGGCAGCGGGCAGGAACTTTAAACAGACAGCTACATCGCAGCCACAGTCAGGAGTGGAAAGAGTGAGCGCAGACAAGCTTGCTACTCAGGTAGCTCTCCCTACGCCTCCACAGTCCAGGGCTGGACCTAGGGAATGGTGCCACCCACTTCCAGGCTGGGTCTCTTCACATCAAGACAAAGCAATACCCCACAGACATTGATCTAGACAGTCTTCCCACGTGAGTCTTGATAGCACCAATTAAAAAACTGGTCAGCCGGGCAGTGGTGGTGCACACCTTTAATCCCAGCACTTGGGAGGCAGAGGCAGGCGGATTTCTGAGTTCCAGGACAGCCAGGACTATACAGAGAAACCCTGCCTCAAAAAAACCAAAAAAAAAAAAAAAAAAAAAAGTCATTGTGTGTTATAATAGTAAAATATGCAGATATTTCAAAATATAGCGCAATAAGAAAAGACGTGTGCGTGGTACAGCATGCCTGTTACCCCAGCACTTGGATGGCAAAGGCAGGACTGAAGTTCTAGGCTATCCTGGGCTATAGGATGAATAGAAGGTTAGTATGGTCCACAGAGAAGGAAGAATAGAAGGGAAGGACAGGGAGGAGAGGAAGAGGGGAACGGAGAGAAGGAAGGAGGGGAGGGAAGGGGCCTTAGCATTCCACCACCTTGTCAATACTTACTAGCAATCCGAGCAAGTGGCTGAAGCCACAGAAAATGTCTATCGAGCATCTCCACTGGAAGCAGAGCCCTTAATTAATGAAACAAACAATTAACCTTGAGCACAGGAACGTTCCCCAAGGCACAATCCAGGAGCTTGCTCATTCAATTCAATAAACATTCGCAGGGAGCCTCTGGTGGGCAGAACTTAGTAGGCATTCCCCTAGGAACCAATGATCTTCACCCTGCGGTCCGCACACAGACCAGGCCATCCCTCTCAGGCGGCCGGGCGGCCCGCTAACTCTTCTGCTTCTGAAACCTGGGCTGCCATCACACCATCTGGCTCTTGTCAAAGCAAACTCAGATCCACTGTGAAGCCAAAGCCAATGAACAGATAGATACCAGGAGTTAAACTCGGATCCTCAAGGTTGGCAGCAAGCCCCTTTAGGTAGCTGAACCATCTTACAAGCCCAAATTATTTTTAAAATAAAATAAAATTCAAATAGCTCCCCTGCTTTCTGTATTTCTATTCAATTTACCTTTATTCTCTTGATGTGTTTCAGGGGATTCACAGGCCCAGATCATTTGCTTCTGGTGAATACACACTCACTTTTCTCCCAATAAAGGCCACATTTTGTCCAATTCCCAAACCCATTGCACCCAAGACTGTAAAGAAGAATTGAGTGTTGCAGGTGCCTGTGTCTCAGCCACATGAAATGAGCCAAGGGTTATTACTACCAACCTCAGGGGGCTTCTGTCAGTGCTGAAGAAGGAAATGATTAAAAAAAAAAAAAGGTAGCATGGTCACGTGACTGCCTTCAACCCCCTCAAGGAAGAACTTTGCAATCTTGAGACTCAGCCTGCTTGACAGAGCAGCAGTGTCCCCATTCCCAGGTCAAGGATGGAGGCTGGCCTGAAGACATGCCTGCTTTCGAAGGTAAGATGAGTGAGGATTTGAATTCAGAACTCCTCCCTATGCTACTTACCTCTAGACTTACTACGCTGGCTGGTCCCAAGTCAACTTGATGCTCAAACCAGCATTATCTGAATGGACAGAACCTTAATTGAGGAAATGCCTCCATAAGATCCAGCTGTAAGGCATTTTAAAAATTATCATTTCTTAATTATGGATAGGGAGGATAGGGGATGTAGATTGTGGGTAGTTGGGGGGGTCCTGGGTTCCATAACAAAGCAAGCCATGGGGAGCAAGCCAGTCAGCAGCACCCCTCCATGGCCTCTGCATCAGCTCCTGGCCCCAGGTTCCTGCCCTGTGAGTTCCTGTCCCAACTTCCTTCAATGATGAACAGTGATGTGGAAGAGTAAGCCAAGTAGGCCCTCTCCTCCCTAACTTGCTTCTTGGTCACAGTGCTTTGAGGCAGCAATAGAAATGCTCACTTAGACATCATAAAAAAGGACCTGGGGTAGGGCCTGGCACCGCCCAAGCCCTCAGCCACTGGTCCTGGTTGTTATCAGTCACAATAAGCCATGTTGGAGACCTGCAGGGCTGTCAGATCTGGCTTTAATTATTCAGCCACTTGGGGAAAGTAGCCTTCAGTGTAACCTGCATTTAAACTGAGAAGGGGGAAAGAGACTGTGCCTTTCCCAAAATCCATTTCTAATTACTCACCCGCACCCCCCAGTGATAAATCGGTGGGAGTGCAGCCTCTCCTTGCTAGGTGCTGGGTAATAGGTGAGGAAGTTGCACTGGTTTGAGCATCTGCCTGAATCCTCTATGCAAATTAGCTCCATCTTCACAACAGCCAGGAGGCTGCAACAGGGCATGGAGTGGGGTGGTGGGGCGGTGGTAAAGCCACTTAATTAAAGCTGTTGCGCTAGGGAGTGCACCTGCCCACCACTATGCCAGGGACAGGGGTAGGATGGACAAGAATATTACATCTTAATAAAAGGAAAGAAAGAAAAAGAAAATCTGCTAGGCAGTGGTGCACGTTTCTTTAATCCCAGCACTTGGGAGACAAAGGCAGGCATATCTCCGAGTTCAAGGCCAGCCTGGACTACTCAAAAAGTTCTAGGCTGGCAAGGAAGAAGATGTGCTGGGGTATCTGAGGAAATAAACAGGGTGAATGGGAGTGGAAACGGTCAACATAGAATGTACATATGTATGAAATTGCCAGTGAAAACTTTTATAAATAGTATAAAAATGGGAGGGGAAATCAAATTTTAAAAAGTTAAAATACAGTCACAAAGAATCACAATACCAGAATGGGGAGTTGAGCTAATTGCCATTAAGGAGTTGGTAAGATGTTACATTGTGTCAGGGTGCACAACAATATAACATTCTTCTGGTTGGTGAAATGTTACATTGAGTCTGGGTGGACCCAAGGTAAGGTTCTTCTGCTGTTTCCCAGGCCCCCATCTTTAGAAGTTCAGAATCACCAGTCCTGAGCCTCCCAGGCTCCCCCACTGACTTCTCAGCCCCAGGAATAGAATGTCACTTTTGTCCTGCTCCACAGACACCATGGCTCGCTTTTGCATATCTCCGCTGCCATCCTGCTAATGTGTCGAAACCAATACAGCAGGCAATGATGTGGAAAGAGGCAGACAGATGCTGACAGCAAGCAGAATACCGGGAAGACAAATGACTCGCAGGCACACCTTGGGACGAGGAGGTTAATTACTAGCATCTCAGATACCAGGCATGCCCAGATCCTCAATTAACCTGTTCTCATCTGAAAACCTGCAGCTGTTACAACTCACAGGAAGTGACTCTGGCTGGCAAGATGGCTCAGTGGTTAAGGACCCTTGCTTCTCTTGCAGAGGACCCAAAGGAAGACTGTCCACTTCCTTCGTGGCATACTCTCTCATTGGCCTGGAGCTCACTAATTAAGTGAGGCTGGCTGACCAGCAAGTCTCCCAGAGATCCGCCTGTCTCTGCCTCCCCAGGGCTGGAATTAGCTCAAGCCACCACACCTGGTATTTTATGTGGGTTTCAAGGTGCAATTTTGATCGTTATTCTTGCAAGGTAGGTGCTTTTCTTTTCTTTCTTTCTTTCTTTTGGGGTGGGTTTTTTTTTTTTTTTGGTTTTTAAACTTTTATTTATTTTGTTATTTATATGAGTACACTGTAGCTGTCTTCAGACACACCGGTAGAGGGCATCAGATCCCTTTATAGATGGTTTGTGAGCCTCCATGTGGTTGTTGGGAATTGAACTCAGGACCTCTGGAAGAGCAGTCGGTGCTCTTAACCATTGAGCCATCTCTCCAGCTCAGGTAGGTGCTTTTCTGACTGAGCCACATCCTCCCCCCAAATTCAAATCTCTTCACATAAGAGCACCAATCCAACTCAAGTCACGCCACCTGCATACCTCCTCACCGCCCCCCCCCCCATGGCCTCCTCCACCATCAAACAGGGAAACATAATCTTAACACCAACTGTAGATGTGGATGCACATTGTACAGAACACATCTTTCTATTTCTATTACTTCAATTATATATGCGTGCATGTGTGTGGGTTTGTGTATATGAGTGCAGGTACCAGTGAAGGACAAAAGGGGGCGCTAGGTGGCCTGGAGCTGGAGTTAGCAGGTGGCTGTGAGCTGCCTAACAGGAGTCCTGAGACCTCAGATTTACTGCAAGAGCAGCAAGTGCTCTTAACTGCTAAGCCATCTCTCGGGCCCCTAAATGATTCCCGTCACGCACTTAGAACCGGAGCCCTGCCATCCATCCCACAGCAGAACAGAACATGCGGAGAACAGACTGTACTCTCCTTGGCCAGAACTGACCACATAGTCTCGATGTACTGAGAATTGCCACACGGGACTGTTTCATGAAAGTCACAACCACAGCCCTGTGAGTCACCACAGAAATAAAACCATCTTTACCACAGTGTTACCATGTGCCGCTGACTGAAGGCTTCAGAGTCTAGCTCACACAGGTAAGGACAGTGAAGTGGCTGTCCATCCCTACATACAGCCGTGTTCAGCAAGTCCCTGCCAGCTGCCATTGAAGGGAAGGCTTCGTTTCAAAGAACAGATCACAGGAAACAAGGCCACACAGTGCCCGCAGGCTCCGTGAAGCCACTTGGGATGGCTCCCTGCCCAGGACTGATCTAGGTCCTGTTCTGAAAGCCTGAGCCTGCTGGTGCCGGTGCTGGGAGCAGATCCAGTAGAATAATCCTAGAACCAAATGCCTGCAGGGACCACTGATGGAGAAGAATGTCCTCTTTCCTCACAGGGACAAACGGGGACAGATTCCCCAGCTCACTTAAAGGGACAGTTGTCACAGCTCTCTTGATGTGTCTGCTTAGGGTTACTTTTCAATTTCTTTGTCATTATTATTATTATTATTATATTGTTATTAATGACTGTTGTTGTTTTTATTGTGTGTGTCATTATTGGCATTATTATGTGTGCTACAACATGCATGTGGAATCAGAGAATGGGGCTGGAGAGATGGCTCAGTGGTTAAGAGCATTGACTGCTCTTCCAAAGGTCCTGAGTTCAAATCCCAGCAACCACATGGTGGCTCACAACCATCCGTAATGAGATCTGACTCCCTCTTCTGGATGGAGTGTCTGAAGACAGCTACAGTGTACTCATATATAATTAATTAATTAATTAATTAAAATATTTCCTTTTTAAAAAAAGGAATCAGAGAATGATGTCATTGGGTTAGTTCTCACTTCTCACCTCTATCTGGATTCGGAGACTCAAACTCAGGTTCCAAGGCTCACACGGCAAGCTTCTTTACCTACTGAGCCATCTCTGTCAG
The DNA here is from genome assembly GCF_947179515.1 of Apodemus sylvaticus. Classification (NCBI taxonomy): domain Eukaryota; kingdom Metazoa; phylum Chordata; class Mammalia; order Rodentia; family Muridae; genus Apodemus; species Apodemus sylvaticus. Next base: position 48,032,294 of record NC_067493.1, on the reverse strand, counting down.
GCAGTGACCCGGATTTCCAGTGAGAGCTACTGGTTTGGTTTGGTTTGGTTTGGTTTGGTTTGGTTTGGTTTGGTTTGGTTTGGTTTGGTTTGGTTTAAGACAGGGTCTCCTGTATCTAAGGCTGGCCAGGACATCATGTTCCCTATATGGAAGACAGCACTAACTTTATGATCCTCTGCTTCTGCCTCCCAAAGTCTGGGACTGCAGGCACCCTACCACCACACTACATCCCGTTTAATGTGACTGGGCATCACCCCAGAGGCTGCCTAGGTGATGGCCAGATGAGCTCTACCAGCTGAGCTTTGGACCCAGCCCCAAGATCTCTTGCTCTTTAAATGTCAGGATTAAAACCAGTATATTGCACACATTGTGGAGACTGGATGAAACTCTGCTGTCACCTGGATGTGGTGGTGCACACCTTTGATCCTAGCACTTGGGAGGTGGAAGCAGGCCAATCTCTTTGAGTTCGAGGCCAACCTGGACTACAAAGCAAGTTCCAGGACAGCCAGGGCTCTGTTACACAGAGAAATTCTGTCTTTTCTGTCTTGGGGGAGAGAGAGAGAGAGAGAGAGAGAGAGAGAGAGAGAGAAGAAAATTACTGTCTTTTCTTCATCAGTCTCCTGCTGTTTGAATTGGGACAAACCCCAGCCCTATCTGGATGCAGTCATCACACACCAGCCAGGCCACCCCACCAAGGTGAAGGAATGAAGTGCGTGCCCCTAACCATGTAAGGCTTTGTGATTGGCATCCAGTTCACTGTACAAGGGCAAGTCAAGATCAGACCTGGGCTGAGGAGGTGGCTCAGTGAATAAAGTTCTTACCACACAAGCATGAGGATCTGAGTTCAATCTCCAGAACTTATATTAAAGGCCAAGTGTGGTGATGTGCGCTTGTAACCCCTGTGCTGAGGCGGTAGAGATGGGAAGGTCTCTGGGCTTCACTGGCCAGCCAGCCTGGGTGAACCGGTGAGCCCTGGGCCATTTGGAAACCCTGTCTCAAAAAACAAAATGGACGGCTCCTGAGGAATGACACCTGAGGCTAGACTCTCACTTCCACAGATGTACGTGCACACGTATTCACACACACACACACACACCACACATGCACCCCTCAAGTTCCACAGTAATGGATGCCCCTGGGCCCCTCACTTTGTTACTTCTTCCTGGGAAGGCCAGTTCACACATTAAAAAAGTAAGGCACCTAATTTAAAGTTTTACGGTTAATAACCACACGAGGCTTTGCCATGCAGTGACCCGCCAGGGGGTGTCTCCTTGAGGAAACATCCTGTCCTTGATATTCTGAGCACCTCTCTAGGACAGAGATACCATGACTCAGATACGAAACGTTCCAAAGGCTTGAAGCCAGGAGAAGGTCCCCACCGGCACTAACACAGTCAAGAATTCCACTGCCATTAGTGCTGAGAATGGGGGCCCACATGGAGAGATAGTCCATTCTTAAGTTTCAGCCACAGCCAGGCAGTGGTGGCGCACACCTTTAATCCCAGCACTTGGGAGGCAAGAGGCAGGCATGTTTCTGAGTTCGAGGCCAGCCTGGTCTACAGAGTGAGTTCCAGGACAGCCAGGGCTATAAACCCTGTCTTGGAAAAAAAAAAAAAGTTTCAGCCACATTTCTAATAAAAATGTTAAAATAAAATAAAATAAAATAGGCTTTGCAGCTGCTGCTGCCCTGTCACCATTTGCTGCAGTCGAGGCTTACCCCACCATGTTCTCCAACATCTGCGCCTATGACGAGCCCTTGGGCCGCGTCTCCTTCGAGCTGTTTGCAGACCAAGTTCCAAAGACAGTAGAGAACTTTCATGCTCTGCACTGGAGAGAAAGGATTTGGATACTAGGGTTTCTCCTTTCATAGAATTATTTCAGGATTCAAGTATGGGGGGAGGGGTGACTTCACAGGCCACAATGGCTCTGGCGGCAGGTCCATGTACGGGGAGAAATTCGAGGATGAGAACTTCATCCTGGAGCATACAGGTCCTGGCATCTTGTCTATGGCAAATGCTGGACCAAACACAGTTTCCAGTTTCTCATCTGCAGTGCCAAGACTGCAAGTGTGTGGTCTCTGGGAAGGGAGAAGGGATGAGCATTGTGGAAGCCAGGAACTAAGTGCAAGCCCAGCAGGAGGATCACCATTTCTGACTGTGGGTGGCTCTAGTGCTGTGGACTTGTGGGCATCTTATCCACCAGACCATTCCTTCTGTAGCTCAGGCGAGCGAGCGCCCCCACCCCTCTGCACACAGCACCCTGTCATCTCTGCCGTTGCTGAAGTTCCTTGGGTTCCAAATGTCCTCATTCCCTTCCAAGTCTAGCTAGATTGTGCTGTTTAGTTTGTGATTATGAGTAAAAACTAAATAAAGACATACAAAATAATGAAGCCGTTGCCAGTGACGGCCGGGGCTGTGTCTCAGTGCTCAGCGAGATTGCCAAGCATGTGCAAAGCCCTTGGTTCCCACCGTAGTGCAGCATGAACCCAGGACGGCGGTGCACACGTCTTGTGCCAGCACTCAGAAGGCAGAGACAAGAAGGTTGAGAGTTCAAAGTCAGCCTCAGACACATGGGGTATTCAAGCCAGTCTGGGCTACATAAGACTATTGCAAAATAAATCAATTTTAAAATTAAAAAGGGTTGGGTAGATTTCTCAGTGGATAAAGACTCCGGCAACCTGAGTTGGGTTCCAGAGCTCACATGAGGAAAGGAGAGAACCAAGTCCTCTGACACTCACTTTCACATGGACACTCACAGACACATGTACACACACATGTGCACACATACATGTACACACATGTGCACACAAAAATGTATTCTTTTCAATCATTCATTTATTTTATGTATGAACATAAAGCTGTTTTCAGACACTCCAGAAGGGCATCAGATCCCATAACAGATGGTTGTGAGCCACCGTGTGGTTGCTAGGAATTGAACTCAGAACCTCTGGAAGAGCTACCAGTGCTCTTAACTGCTGAGCCATCTCTCACAGTCCCTAAATGTAATCTTTAAAGTAGTGGTGAGCCACACCTAAAGCCTAAACATATATAACCACGCTTGGCCTTTCTATTCTCCTAGTTGCATCCCTAAAGTTTCCTGGTGGGTAAAAAGCCAGATCTGTCCACCATGCTACCCTGGAACCTATAGCTTTACCTTATCACAGTGCAAATCCTACCCTGGAACTCTGGAGCCTCTTTATTCTCATTTATAGAAGAGAGTAAAGAAGATAAAGGGGCAGGATGAGGATCCCTTGGAAAGTCTTTGATCGCAGTAGATTCAATGGCCTTCGAGGCCCTGCGTGCACCTGCAGCTAAGACTCTTAAGTGGAAGCACCCCCCCCAGAGGCCCTTGCACCCCCCCACCCAGAGGCCCTTGCACAACCCCACCCAGAGGCCCTTGCACACCCCCACCCAGAGGCCCTTGCACACACCCCCACAGGCCCTTGCACACCCCCACCCAGAGGCCCTTGCACACCCCCACCCAGAGGCCCTTGCACACCCCCACCCAGAGGCCCTTGCACACCCCCACCCAGAGGCCCTTGCACACACTTGAATATGTCTATCTCATCACTCTAAGTACTTCTCTCCTACAAAACCCTGTCCTTCCGTATATATCCAAGTCTCTTGATACATTTCCAACTCTGATTTCTATGGCATCTCCTTGAGATTCTTTCTGCAGTTGGGACCCCCGGTTTTACCTGAGTGAGGGTCTCTGGTGAGAATCCCTCGGCCACTGCAGGAGCCACACCTTTTTTAAAAAAGATTTATTTATTTATTTTATATATGTGAGCACACTGTTGCTGTCTTCAGACACACCAGAAGAGAGCATCGGATTCCATTACAGATGGTTGTGAGCCTCCATGTGGTTACTGGGAATTGAACTCAGGACCTCTGTAAGAGCAGCAGTCAGAGCTCTTACCTGCTGAGCCATCTCTCCAGCCACCAATACCACACCTTCTAAATCAACTTAGAGGATGCCAGTTCAGTTCAGAGATCTGAAAGATCGGTGAACTCCTGGGACAGGGAAGCTTGGGAATCCCACTGGGTGACAGTCTGTCATCTGCAAAGGCTGTAACCACCTCCCAAGTTAAGAACCCTTAAAGATTTTACACCAGGGACAACATGATGTCTTGGAAAAATGTAAAACTTTCTGCCAAGTCTGACTACTTGAGTTCTCTCCCTAGGGACCCACATTCAAGTTGTCCTCTGACCTCCACATATATGCTGAGATACACAGACACACCAAGTAAATAAATAGATGCCTTAAATCGTAAGATACTATGCTGTAGCCCTTTCATTGTGTAAGTGGTAAACTGAGGCACAGGGCTGTTTCCAGTTGACACCGATGATGTTACTATCCAAACAAATGAGGTCATCACTGGATGGAGTAGACTACAGGGGATTGGAGGTTATGATGCTGCCGGAGAGGCAGGACCCTTCCCTGGACCCTGACCTCTGCACCGTACAGAAAGGCAGCCACAGGGTGGCAAGGGGTCCAGGCAGAACTGATGAAGGTTCTGCGTCATTTGCTCCTGTCCCCAAGAATATACATGTAGCCACCGGCCAGGCTGTAAATGCCAAGAAAATGAAAAGGTGGGGATTCTGAAGCAGAGGCCCAATGAGGAGCCATTACAGAGAAAAACCAGCGTCGATCAAAATGCCTGCTGAGCAGGGCTTGCGTATGCACGTCCAGACTTGGTCACTTGTGAAATATTATATATCTGTTAAAAGTGTTGCCCATGGGGGCTGGGATATGCTCTGTGGTGGAGCACTTGCCTAGTACACACAGGGTTTGTCCTGTACTACAGAGGCAAAGGCAGGGCTGTCCCCTGATGACCATGGTCCCACATGCCTATCATCCCAGCACTAAGGAGCTGGATCTGTAGGCCTGTCGTTTAGAGACCAACTTCTTTTGACGTGATTTGCGATAGTCTGTGGCCCTACCCAGATCTCTGTCTTCTGGTGGTCCTGGTCTGGGTTGCTTTGGTTTTTACCTTATTTGGGGTTTTTGTTTGTTTCTGTGTGTGTTCTCTATCAGCTGCTAGGGTTACATGCGACTTTCAGAGAACCTGATTTCTCATAGCGCAGGGGGTAGCAGCAACCTTGGATGTCCCTATGTGACTCCCAATAAACTACGATCAGCCAGGCCAGCCAGGGTCTTGGGAGAAAAGCTGCTACTTCTTCGGTTTTGAGGAAGGTGATTCAGGGAGAAGTGATCTGAGCTGGGCTCCCCCGGCTGCTTGGTGTGACTATAAAGGGACAAAATGCCTTTAAATTGACACGTGTGGCTGTCACTTCCACAGAGCCTTCTGTGCTAGCTCTAGCTAACCATGACTGAGGTATTGCCTGAGGCCGGGGGCTGAGAACAGTAATCTCCACTGAAGATGAGCTCAATCCTTCCTCTCCAACAAGAGGCAGGGTCTGACAATTTGGAGGACAGAGACATGGCCCTCAACAAAGTATAGTGTTTCAGATGGAAACCAAAAGAATATAGCTCTCAGGACTCATCTATTCTGAGGGACATCTGATCATTCTCTCAAGTGCTGTTCTTTTTAAACTTCACCATGCTTTTCATCTGAAATGGTCTTATCCAGATAAAGGGAGCTCCTGGACTCCTCCTGCCTTCTGCTCAAACAGTAAACACCTGGATCTGACCATGCCTGAAGGCCTCACCTAAGCCCAGAGCTACAATCCCAAAAAACAAAACAAAACAAAAACACACATTCTCTACCACCACTACCATCCACCCCCACCGAGACAGACAGACAGACACTGTCTCTTGTAACAGGTCCCCAGACCTTAGCACAGCTGACGCCATGAGAGAAGTACCATTCAGACCATGGGACCCAGCACATAGGAAGCACCACCTGCCAAAACAGAGAACGAAGACTATTGGTGTTCATGGTTTGGGGAAAGTCCCTACATGTGCTAACCTTGCTCTTTGGCTCTGTAGTTCTGCTTCTGCCTGGCTTTTCTTACCTAGGTGTGTTAACCCAGGATATGGGGGTTTTTTTGGTGCTTAAAATAAAAGCTCACCCTGAGAAAGGCTCAGGACTGCACTGAAGTCCCTAACCCACAATGTAGTCACTGGCCAGCTAATAAGCCTTGCTACTAAGCCCTGTATAGTCTACAGAGGGAATTCTAGGACAGCCTAGGCTATATAGAGAAGCCCTGTCTCAAAAGAACAAAACAACAAACCAACAAACCAACAAAAGACCTGCTGTTGGCTTGAACCCACATCTGAGAACAGTCTTCTCTGGTGGATAACCAATCTCTCTCCCTCTCTCTCTCCGTCCCTCCCTTACCCCTCCATCCCTCCCTCACTCCCTCTTCCTACTCTCAGTTACAATGGCCTTCTCATCTTCAAAACAATCCTGTAAGAACTACAAGGTTTTATTATAAACTGAAGCATCATGAAGAAAATCCTTATCAAAGGATTTTCAAATATCAAAGTATCTGAGGCCAAATCCAAGCTATAGGGGTGTTAAGCACTGTGCAGGCAGAGACAGGGAGGCCCTGGAGTTCACTGGCCAGCCAATCGGTGAGAGAGACCTTGTCTTAAAAATTAAGGAGGGCAGATATTGAGGAAGACACATAGATCCTCTTAGAATTACAGCTCAAGGCACCGGCACAAGTCAAATGCACCGTAAGTGTGTCACCTGGCCTGGCCACTGTCACTGCTCTGCCACATGGCATTCCTTGAGTCTCCATTGCTTCTCTATGATGTAATGGTCCCCTGGGACCTGAAACTCACCGCCACGGATCCCTACCGAACGCTCTTCTGCATCACACCACGGTAAAACCAAATCACCGAGAGCCAGACACCACTGGCACTATATTTAGCTTGGGAAGCGGTGCCTGCCTGTAACCCCAATATTCAGGAGGCTAGGGCCAGAGAGGACAAGCCAAACAATGCAGGGAGATCCTGCCAATCAATCATCCATCAACCCACCAGTATTTTTTTTTCTATGTAAATTATCATTGCCAAAATATAAACATATTGTTACTCATAAGCCCCAGTTACTGCTTCTTCAGGAAATAGGGCAGTTTGGTCACACAAGCCCAGAGGCCTCCTGCTGGCGTGTCTCCCATGACACTGCTGCACAGGCCGGCGCCACCTGCCTGGGTTAGTGCTCTGCCTTGCCACTGGCTACCACGTGGCTGCAGGCAGGTGACTAGCACCTTGCAGGCCTCAGGCTCCTGGTCCAGAAGCTGCAGCTCGGGTCACAAAGAGACAGACTCCCCATGGGCAGATGGAGTGCCCGAGGAAGGGACAGGAAACAGACTGAGGGATGTGACCTGGTTCCAGTTCTTCCCAGTCACCGTTCCTGAGGCACTACCACTGTCCCTCATTTGGTGTCCCTAGCAGTGACCTTTGCCTTCCGGGACCTCCAAAATTGGAATACCCCACCTTCTACTTCCCAGGGTCCCAGATCAATCAGAGACAGGTTGTACCCTGAATCACCCAGATTCCCATCTTCCCCTTGAAAGACCTGCGATCCCACACAGGGTTTGGTGGTCACTGGACACAGGACAGAGCTGGCTATGGAAGGGTTCAAGTTCTCTTTCTCTCTGGGCAAGAAGGCATTTAAGCTTTTTTGGGGGTGTGGCTGAGTACCCCTGCTGGGTCATCACTGAAGCTCTAGAAAAGATGAAGATGAATTGCCAGACTTTACAAACAGAATCAGCTCTGTTGAGTGTCTACCTAACATGCTCAGAGCCCTGGCTTCCAGTTTGGGGAGAGATGGCTCAGCGGTTAAGAGCACTGACTGCCCTTACAAAGGTCCTGAGTTCGATTCCCAGCAACCACACAGTGCGTCACAACCATCTGTAATGGGATCCGATGCCCATTTCTGGTGCATCTGAAGACAATGACGGTGTGTTCACATATATAAATTAAATAAATCTAAAAAAGAAGAAGAAGAAGAAGAAAGCCCTAGGTTCCATTCCCCAGGAGGGCAAAACCAGTCTGAGACACACAGGGCTGATCCACATTCAGGATATGAGAGGCAAACATTTTCTGGATCTTTAAAGAGGATTTTTTTGTTTTGGTTTCGTTTTGGTTTTGTTGTTGTTGTTTATTTGACCGGTCCATTTTGGTCTGCCTCTCTTGTGTTAGTTAGGGTTGCACTCCTGCGATGAAACACCACGACCAAAGCAACTCGGGAGGAAAGGGTTTATTATTTGCCTTCCAAAATCACTGGAAGGAAGTCAGGCCAGGGCAGGACCCTGGAGACAGCAGCTGAAGCAGAGGCCACGGAGGGGTGCTGCTTACTGGTTTTCTCCCCGTGGCTTCCGCAGCCTGCTTTCTCATAGAATGGAGGACCACTAGCCCTGGGATGGCCCCGCCCACAGTGGGCTGGGCTTTCCTCCATCAATCACTAAGAGACCGTCCTACAGGTTTGCCTATAGACTGTTCTTTTGGAGGCATTTTCTTAAATTGAGATGACTTTAGCTCATGTCACGCTGACATAAAACTACCCACCACACCTGTCTTTTAGATTATCTCCCGAACCCCCTTCCAAGGAAAAGGCCTTTGAGTCTGTCCTGGAGAATAATGTTGAGTTTTCTCTGGTTAGCAGAAGTAGCCGCCATTATCCTATTTAGTGGGTAAGGAAACTGAGGATCAGAGACGCCTAGTGACCTGCTCAGTCACTCCGCTCACAAAGATCCTAATGGAAACTTGAACCTAGTGAACCTTTCTGCTCCAAGCCCCTTGGCCAGGCCAGGCCACCTTCTGAAAGGAAGGTTTTTATTAATAGCACGCTTTCAATACCAATTTGTTGGGTTTCGCATGAGTTTAAACCTCGGCCTTCACCGGGGCTGTCAGCAACTTCTCCCCCACTCACTTGGCCTCCTTTTATCATTAAAGCATTTTGGAAAAAGACCAAAGTTTGACAAAAACTGAAAATGTCTCTTATTTCATTCAGCCCTAGTTACCGGCATCAGTGGGCGGCTTTTCCTTTCCTCTCTAATTTTTTTTTTTAAAGCTGCTTTCTTTCTGTTTCACTCTTTGTAGCTGGTAAATTCCCTGTGAGCAGCTGTTTGTGAAATCTAAAGCCCTGAGCTGAGGAGTTCGTGCGAGGCTGCGCCCCTCTGGGCGCAGGAAGCCCACGTCCCAGGAGCAGCTGCGCCCTTCCGCTGCCGCTTCGACTTCCCACTCCCACTCCTAACCCCGGCTCGGGGTCCTTCCAGGTCTCATGGTCCCCAGGGTTATTTTTAGACCTGACACTCAATTATCACAGCAGTGTCTGTTTGAGAGCTGGGAAGATCACTCAGTCAGTGAAACGACTTGCTTTTGCAACCTCAGCCCTGGCTGCGCCTGGGCTTTTACGCGGGTGCTGAGGATTTGAACTCGGGTCCTCGTGCTAGAGCTGCAGGCCCTTTACTGACTGAGCCACCTGCCCCACCCAGGCCCCCCAATTTTTTTTGAGGTGACGTTTTCTCTGCAGCCCAGGCTGTTCTCACACTCTCAAACCTTTTACTTGGCATCTTGAGGGCTGGGATATGAATGAGGCCGGGTCCACCACACCTGGCTTGGATTATTTTTAAATGCCAGGTCCTTGCGGGAAAACTGCAAACAGCAAAAGAGACAGAGGCCATCCTGGGCACGGGAGTGTCCTCCACGCTGAGCCTGTGCAGGCATGGCCGCTCTTGCTTCCTCGCCACACAGCACAGCAGAGGTTTTTCCTTTATCAAAGAACACCACATACCCGGTTATTGGAAGGTGGGCAGCCCCTGCTCCGTACAATTACCACGCACTCCTCACAGTGGTCCTTGACAGACCCTTGTCGGCCTGGGCCTGAACACTGCACAAGAAAGAATCAGCTGGGGGCCAACAGCAGAATGGCTTCAAGCTCCTACACCTCCTCACCGTACTAAGGAGCACAGAGATCTGCCCAGTTACAAACACAAATCACACTGAGTCCTGAGATGACGGCCTGCAGGGGGCGCCACTCATAGAGGATGCCGCAGCCTCCACCTGGGAACTGGGCAACCAAAGGCCTCATGCAAGGTGTCACACCACATGATGGCCTCTGGCTGTAACTAAAACAAACTTATTTTACAGCTAAAGCTCTTTTAACATTTATGTATACATAAATTTAGTTAGGTTGGGTTGTTTTGTTGTTGTTGTTATTTTGGGGATTGCTTGTCTGGAACTCAGAGATCCATCCCCCTGTCGCCTCTGCCTCTCCCTCTGCCTCTGCCTCAGCCCCTGCCCCTGCCCCTGCCCCTGCCCCTGCCTGCTAGGATTAAAGGAATGCGCCACCCCAACCCAGCTAATTTAACCACAGACAATGGTGACATTGGTGGATCCGCAGGTTGCAAGATGTGTGTGTACCCTTCAGGTGGCCAGATAAAGGTCCAGGCTGAATCTGGGTCAGATGATACACATCAGTAACTCCAGGTGGAGGATCTCGAGTTCAAGGCCAGCCTAAGCTACACCGTGTATTCCAGAACAGTCTGAGCCACAGTGTGAGACCCTGCCTCTAGACAGGTAACTCTCCAGATCCGCAGAGTTAAAGTGGACCAGAGGTAGAGTCCTTGCCCGGCCTGCACAAGGCCCTCGAATAATCTCGACTACTAAAAAGAAAGGATCGGGAGGCCAACCAGCGGGGATGCCACTGAAAGCCACAGATCTGCAAGGTCGGAAATGTGTGCCATGGGAGGCCTTTGGTAGAGTGCATTATGGGGGAGGAAGAAAAAGGGGGAGAGGAGGAGAAGGGGCAAGGAGAGGGAAGGGGTAGTGAGGGGGTTGACAGGGCACCCACAATATCTGCCAATGGGATCTGCTGGGCTCCTTCTAAGTTCCTCCTGATTCTTCAGTGGAGAATGAAGTACAGGTGACATGGGAGGGGGAGGCCAGCCTCCAAGCCTGCAGTGTGGAGTGTCAGGAGGCCTCACAGCCTGGTGGCCAGTGGTGTGCGGGAGAAGAGGATCATGGGTAGATGGGGAAGGAGAGAGAGGGAGCAGCAAAGCCTGAGCCAGAGTCCTCTGCTGGGAATGGTAATTACAGGTGACATTCCCCGAGGCCGCCATGTCATTTGGAACTCAGTTAAAGGTAATATGATGTGTAGCAGTTTTCCCAGCCTGAGGCCTATGCCCTGCCAGAGCCTCTGGTGGTTCTGAACAGGCTGAAAGATGGGACACAGAACAGGCTGAAAGATGACCCCTCTAGGGATACCATTCCACACAGGCTGTGGGTACAACCCACCCCAGCAGTGGGATTCCAGAAACTGCCTTCAGTCTTAGAGGGCCGTGGTGAATTGCCCTAGCTGGCCACATTGGCAGGTGAACTGGCTTTTGGAGGGTGTGGTCACTTCCTGCCGGAGAAGAGCTTTGAATTCAGTGTTTTGAAATCGCTCTGGTTTCTCTTCTTAAACGAGCCTAAAAATAATAACTGAATGGCAAGTGCTTGGGATTCACGCCAGAAAAACTAAGTCAGTCACGGAGGGAGTCGACAAATCAAGGCGGAAGTACTGCAACGTGCCTGCAATCTCAGTGTTTGGGAGGTGGAGGCAGGAGGATTCCACGTGGGCAGATGGTACTGACTACTGCTTCCTTGGCCAATGGCAGTCCAGGCTCAGGCTGAACTTCGCAGGTCCAATGTGTGTGTCTTCAGGACACAAATACCCAGGTGAGGAACCTTGGTCCCCAGAGCAGAACTAAAGTCATGCTCAGACTTTCTCCTCTCCTTCCTGCCTTTACTTCCTGAGTGCTGGGATGATAGCATGTGCCACCTCACCTGGCTTTAGGTGGCAGAGGGGACCCAACGGGAGGCTATGTGCATGCTGGGCTGGACCAACCGAGCTATGTCGCCAGCCCTGGACTTGGGAACTTAAAGGAATTCAATATCTTGAAGACCAAAACTGAGAAGCAGGACACAATGACACACAGCAGTAATCCTAGCACTCTGGGTTTGAGGCCAGGCGAGCTACAAAGATCCTGTCCCCCTCCCCCCAAAAAAGGCATGAGGAGGTGGGGGCAGGCTATATTATATTGTTTTATACCCAGGGGTAAAGAACCTTTGTGGTGGAGGGTGAAGAGATATAAGGATAGAGATATAAGGATAGTCACAGATCTCCCAGAATCGCATGCAAAATGCGGGTGGCCTCGGAGTTGCTGGAATTTTCTAGTCTAGAGAATTCTTCAGGTCTCTGGGGTCTTCACTCCTTGCCTGTTCCTGCTCCAAGCACAGAAACTGCCATCGCTGTCAACTGTGTCTCCTCTCCTTTCTATCACCTTAGATTCCCTCCTCCCCTCCCTCCCTTCCTTCCTCCTCCTCCTCCCCTTCCTCATCTCCTGCTCACCCTCCCCACCTTCCCTCCCTCCCATCTCCTTCCATCTCTCTCTCCCTGCTCCTCTCCCTTCAAGTCAGCAAGTGTCAGTTTCTTATCTCGAATTCGGGAAGACACTAGAAAGACACCCTAAACCATGTCGGAACCATGGCTTTGGGCACCGCAGCAGGCGTCCAGCCTGCCATTCCATGCTTCTAGATTGCTCCCAGCTGCATTTTCAATGCCCAAGGATGGGTCTTAAAAAATCACCTGCAGGATGACAAAAGGGCTTGCCGAGGCCTTAATTCAGAATTGATCTCCGCCTTTGTCCCCGCAATCACAGTCATCTATCCTGCCTAAACAGGGGCGTGGAATGGACTTATTACAATAATGGAAAAATACCTGGTCTCCCAGCCTACAGCCCATGCCTCCAAAGCCTCTTTAAATGTATCCATCATTCACCCATAACAGTGTGTCAGTTTCAGGAAAAAACTGGCAGGATCGGGAGGGTGGCTGGGGAGGAGGGGAGGTGAAGGGTGGACGGTTGCCATGGTAACAGAGGATTTCAGTGATGGGTATCCATGGTGATGGGCTCTGGGTTCTGAGCGGCTTTAAATGCTTTAGTTAAAGTATGTAGCAAGTGCACAGCTGAGGACCCAGGAGAGGGAGCGGGACACTATCTGCTCCCGGGTGCAGCAGCCCTGGGTCGTTCAGGGAGAAGGGAAGGAGGGCCGTATAAGGACAGCCACGCTCCCTGAGAGACACTAGTGAGCAGTGAGCAGAAACAGAGTTTCCCCTAAAGAATGCTTTAACACCTGTGGGTCCCGTTATATCTCCATGGCCTGCTCCACAGGGTGACGCCTGTGACGGATCCCCGTCATGCCTGCTTCTTTCCCAGCAACTCCAAGCGTTCCTCAGAACCAGTATCATCAAGATTTGGCCTTACTGGACACAGTTTTGCCATCTCCTTCTACACCGATTCTCACGGGCTAGGAGCTAGAGAGAAATCCTCCTGACAGCAGTATTTGGGAATGTTCTAACAGAACTTGCATCCTCTGGGCTCACTCAAAGTTCAACTGCATTCCTTTTATGGCAGGATATTCTCTGGGAACAGTAGAGACTAACACGGCAGTGACAAGCCAGGAAGGCATATGTCTGTCTGTCAACCCAGAACTCAGGAGGCAGAGACAGGAGGATCACACAAGTTGGAGACCAGCCTGGCCTACATAGGGAGTTCCAGGCCAGCCAGGGCTACTTAGTAAGACTGGCACCAAAAACTAAATCAGTAAATAGCACAACTGCAGAGGCTCCTGGATCCGGGCTCCGTCTACTTTATTATACAGACACCATGTAAAAACTCCCTTTTCACGGTCAGTTCAATATCAGTAGGACTCGCCAATTCTAGCCATTGCTTCTGAACTCCAGAAGGGGGGAGGGGAGGGGGAGAGAACAGAGGAAACAAAAGCAAATACAAAATAAAAGCAGCCTTGTAGAGAAGGTCTCTGGGAGATACTGACAAGTCTCATGTGCATCACCTAAGATAGGGTGTCACTAAGACTCGAAGGAGAATAACATCATAGGCTGCCTTCTGGGATGCTAATTGGCCTATAAAAGTCCAAGACATCGTGGCAGAGTCAACACTGGGCATAAGCGGCAGTCTTAGCCACGTCTCTCCATTCAGAACTGGCCTCCACCTGCACGTCCTCCCTTTTCCTCTCCTTCCCCTCCACCTTTCCTCCTCCTCCCCTCCTCTTCTTCCTCCTCCTTCCCCTCCTCCATCTTCTCTTCCTCATCGTCTTCCCCCTCCTCTTCCTCCCCCTCCCCTCCCTCCTCTTCCTCTTCCTCCATTTCCCTCCTCCTCTTCCTCTCCTCTCCCACCTCCTCCTCTCCCCTTCCTCCTCCCCTTCCTCCTCCCCTCCTTCCCCTTTCTCTTTTCCCACTCCCTCCTCCCCTTCCTCCCTCTCCCTCCTCCCCTTCCTCCTCCTCCTCCTCCATCCCCCCATCTCCAGGAATCTCTGAAGCAGCACGTTAGGAGAGACTCATTTTCCCCATTCTTGAGGACTGCAGCAACCACCACTGGACCCTGCTGATACCCGAGTGGCCGTCTTGGGAAAATCTCAGGGGCTGGCCACCTTAGAGTGCTGTCATCTTCCACAGAAGGTAGATGCTGATTCCAACTAGACCAGCCCGTGTGAGCTGTTTGTGGGCCACTTCTCTCACTGTTGTGACAAAATTCCCAACAAGCAAATTAAAGGGGGAGCCATTTATTTTGACTCACAGTTTGAGAGGGAAGGGATCCACTGGAGTGGGAAAGGCCTGGCAGAGTTCACAGCAGCCGTGGGCGGGCATGGGAGGCAGTGGATCAGGAAACAGCTCAACTGTCAGATTGTAACAGGGTCTTAACTGTTCCCGCCCGGCCTTAGTATTACAGAGGAGTTGAGAGGAGGGAAGACCAGAGTCCCCACTCTCCATCAGAAGTGAGGCCCCAGGGCCTTGAGACAGTGGCACACACACACACACACACACACGCACACAGTGCAGTACAATCACCAAGGGAAACCTCGCCATCCCTTCCAATCGTAAGGTCACGAGGCAGACCATGGAGGTCTCAGGATGGTGCTACCGGGTTCTGGATGTTTTCCTCTGAGCGGAGAGCGAGCCTGAGCCTGGCTCCCCTAGACACCCGGGAGTGTTAACCGTGGTTCAGAGCATCTGCTGGCTGCCATTCCACAGGGAGGATCTGGTTCCCGTGACAACAATCTGTGACTAGAGTCAGCTTGGTCTCAGCCATATGGTCACAGTCTATCCTTAAAGAAGTCAGGGCAGGAGCTAACTTGCAGCGAAGGAAGCAAAAGAGAGGCCATGGAGAAAGGCTGCCTGCTAGCTTACTCAACTAGCTTTCTTATACAGCCCTGCCTATAAATAGCACCGCCCACAGTGGGCTGGGCCCTCCTCCACCAATCAGCAAAGCCTCACAGACAAGGTCAGTCTGCTCTGGACAATCCCCTAGGTGAGACTCCAGCACCAGGTCGCTATAGGTTGTGTCAAGTTGACAGGGGAAGCTAGCAAGGATAGGGTCTTAGCCGTCACGTCACAGTCACCCGGCTAAGTTTACTAATGGTGTTCGTTCATCTTTGTTTAATTTTTACTTGCTTACTAGTTTGGTGAGCAATCAGGATTTTCCATTTGTAGTTGTGGTATGTGTTTTTCCTATTACGTTAAGATGTCTTTTGGTAGGTTTTATTACACTTATTTGGTGTGCGCCTTGTGGGTGTGCTGGAGGTCAGAGTGCAGCTTTCAGGGAGTCGGTTCTCTCCTCCCACCATGTGGGTTCCAGGAATCGAACTCAGATCGTCAGGCTCGACAGCAAGCATCTTTACCTACTGAGCCATCTCACCAGCCCCAGTGTCTTTGCATTTTCACAAGTACACTGATTTTAAAAAAAGGAAACAACAATAAGCGACCAGCAGGAAGGCAGTGAGTGCGTAGAAGCTGCTCAAACACATGATTAAACATGGGACACCGTAGGTTTAATGGGACATATCACTGTTGAAGCTGGAAGACGGATGATTTCTAATCTGAGTCTGACACTACCTAGCTGTGTGATCTTAGTCAAATTCCTTTACCTCTCTGAGCATCTATTCTCATATCTATAAAATGGGGGGGGGGGGGGACGCTAAGTTATATAACCCCAAAGGTCTCCAAAGGACAGAACTCCAAATGCTCACAGAGAACCCCAAATATAACTCGGAGACCCTAGCTATCACACTTTTTTTGGAGACAGGCTGTCATGGAGTCTAGGCTGGTCCTAAACTTGTTATGTAGCTAAGGCTATCCTTGAGTCCTGGCATGACAGGCGTGCACTGGCTAGATGCCATTCTCCTGTGAAGATGGCTGCTGCGGTGGCTTACTCCACTGAGCATCAGAACGCGCATGTGCAGACAGCCTAGCTTGGCAGCGGAGAGCGGCCACATTTGGCGCTTCATAACGATGTTTTAAACCAGTGCGGAGCCCGCTCCCGAACTTGCAAAATTAGACTCAATTATTTTTAAAACAATGTCTCCCTTAATTTGCAAATGAGCACAGCAGAATACTAAGCAGGGTCCTATTTTGGATGCTAACTACATGGCCTTTTCAATCAAGATTTCAAGGCTCTGTCTTCACACACGCGTGCACCACACACACACACACACACACACACACACACACACACACACACACACCAATACCACCCCCATCCCGGCTGTTTATATTATTAATAAACATTTCCTGGGTTTAAATTAGCCCCAAACATCAAACCCAGGGCACAGAGCAGCTGCTACTGTTTGCACTGTAGGAGCTGTTTGTCTGATTCTATCCCAGATCAAATGCCTGTTTCCTACTTTCTCAAGAACTGTGGACAGATTTTCCTTGGCACTCTGGAGTTTAGCTGACAAGAGACCACTCAGTGGTTAAGAGCACAGACTACAGAGGATTCCAGTTTGATTCTGAGCATCCATGTTGGGGGCTCAAAACCACCTGTAACTCCGACTCCAGGAGACCCAACACCTTCTGGTCTTCAAAGGTACCTGGACTTGTGTGTGCATACAAATACACCCATACATACACACACTCATACATAAACACATACATTCACACATATACATGCATACATGCACACACATACATGCATACATGCACGCACATACATACATACATACATACACATATATACAAACATACATATACCCATGCATGCACCCACACATACATATACACACATGTATACACACATATACATACATACACACACAGATACACACATGCACACAAATACACACACATACATACATATACCCACACATATACACATACATACACACATATACATACATACATACATACATAAACATACACACACATACATATACACATAATTAAGAATAAGATAAAAATCCTTAAAAAGAAAGACAAAGCCAGGCGGTGGTAGTGCACGCCTGTAATCCCAGCACGCTGGGAGGCAGAGGCAGGCGGATTTCTGAGTTCAAGGCCAGCCTGGTCTACAGAGTGAGTTCCAGGACAGCCAGGGCTACACAGAGAAACGCTGTCTGGAAAAGACCAAATCCAAAAAAAAAAAAAGAGAGAGAGAGAGAGAGAGAGAGAGAAAGAAACTACAAGCCATTGTGGTGAGCACATCTTTAATCGTGGTGCTTAGGAGGAAGAGACAGATGAATCGCTTTGAGTTCAAAGCCAGCATGGTCTACATAGTGAGCGCCAAGCCAGCCAGGGCTATAAAGTGAGCTCATTTAATTAATTATTGTTTAAAACCCCTACAAAGCTGCAGCTGTGGCTTGGGTGGTGCAGTGGTGCATACCTACCATCCCAGCATGGGAGAGGGGCATAAACAGGAAGATCAGGAGTTCAAGGCCAGCCTCTGCCACATAGTGAGTTCCAGGGTAGCCTAGGCTACATAAGACCCCAGTCTAAAAAGAAAAAAAAAATCCCAAAACAAACCAAAACCAAAAAATAAATAAATAAATAAAATTTAAAAAAAAGAACCCAAAATAGTATGATCTGCCACACCAGGCAGAGAGAACCTAGTCTGAGAACAGCAAAAGACCTGAACAATACTGAAGAATTCTGCAAAACACGAGCTTCATCTAGGGAGGCGTGGGGGGCATATGTCAGGGAACAGGAGCTCAGAGGCTCCTGGGGATGAGCCTCAACGGAGCCCCAGCCATGCCAGGCAGCAGCTGCTCCTTGTTCTAGGTTACCACAGTGTCAACGAGGTCTGATGCTCTGCAGGGTGGGGCAGAGCCTTCAGCCAAGGAGAGCGGGTCACGTGGAACATAAGTAATATAATGAGTTAGAAACCTTCTTGGGGAGAGAAATTAAAAACAGAGAGAGAGGAAATCGGGATAGCCAGAATGGGTTATGATTTAAAAACAAAACAAAACAAACAAAAACAAAACAAACAAACAAAAACATACTCAAAAGGGAACAAACAAGACAACCGATCAATCTCGGCCTGCGTGGAAAGGCATCCTATGCCAAGGGAACAGACTGTACAAAGGCCCCGAGGTTGGAGCACGCCTGGTCTGATTAAGAAAAATAAGGAACCCTGAAGCACATCAGGGGACGTGCAGAAGGAGAAAACAGGGAGCGGCCAAGGAGGATAAGAGTCACAGAATTCTGAGCAGAAGGACCCAGCATCCTTCAGGGCACTGGGCTGAGAAGACCGTGAGGTGGACGGTGGTAAGGAGGGCATGGGCAGGAAGAGACTGCCACGCTGGTCAGAGCACAGGGTGGAGGTGGCTGGGTGGCTGGTAGCAGCTCTGGATGTAGTCAGAAGTAGAACCAACAGAATTAGCTGACTCCACCTGGGACTGAGTTCAAATCCTAGCACATTCCCAATCTTGGGCACATCACGGTTGTCCCTGAAACTCTACTTCCCTTGGAGTTCTTGTGTGTCAAAGCCTTCTTCTGCCTCCTCCATCCAGCTCCTGTGACTTCACAGAGCTAAAGAGAAAGGGATCTGATCAGAGATGGACTCTGAGGAGTCAGTGAGACTGGGACCATGGAAACAAGGTGGGTCACAGCCCAGGACCATCCTTGATCCATCTTTGGCCTTCCTTCTGATGCCCAGCCTCAGCCTTTCTCTTCTGCTTCCTTACCCTCCTCTACTAGCTGCAGCCACTCATCTGCTGAAAAGACTCAGACTGCCCCAGGGCCTTTGCACATGTCAATCATGTGGGATGCATAGATAGATAGATAGATAGATAGATAGATAGATAGATAGATAGAAGATAGATGATACATAGATACATAGATACATAGAGATAAATGATAGATATATAGATAAGATAGGTAATTATGTCCTAACTTCCTTAATGGCTTCCAGCTGAAGTCCAAAGAGCTTTCGTGACTTAGTTGTGATTGCCAGGACAGGACACAGGAGACTGAGGTGAACACATTGCTTCCTGACAGCCCATTCCAAGCCAATCCACTATTCCTCTCTGTTACCCACAGTGGACTAATGCAATCGCCAATCAGACCCACCAAGACATGTTAATACAACAGACACTGTGGCCCAGGGTACTGCCAGGGACCATATTGGTGCCCGCGGCCCCTGCTGCAGCAGAGCGCTGTGTGGAGTGACATCTATGGTGGACTACTGCTGAGGGCTGTGGCACGTGCTCGCCCTGGAGACTAAGTTAATGTTCATGGACCACGCTGTCACCAGAAAGAAGTCCACGATCCCTGCTGACTATAAAGGACAAGGAAGCTACGTTTGCAGCGGGTGATTGAGTGCAGAATCACAGTTGAGAAACAGGCTTCTGTGACAACCCACCCCACCCCTCAAAAGGAAAGTAACAGCTTAGAAAGCCATGGACGAGAGCTCTTAAACACTGTGATATGGAGGCTGAAGTGAAGCTCTCAATAATCGATGGCTTCAGGCGGGGGTGCAGGAGGGGAAGAACTGTTTTCTTGACCATGCTCCAGTGAGTATATGGATAACAGATATTGGATTTCTTCTTCCTCTTCTTCCTCCTCTTCTTTTTTGGGGGGGGGGGATTAAAGGGTGGAGGATGGATGCAGGAGGACTAGGAAGTATGATCAGGGTACATGATGTGAAATTCCCAAATAAAAAAAAAATACTATGGTGGAATTAAAAAAACAACAAACAAACAGATGTGCAGGCTGAGAGAGACTCAGTCAAGAGAACTTACCAAGCAAGCCTGAGCACCTCAGGTCAGCTTCCGCCTGAGTGCTGTTCTCCACCGGACCTCTGTGCATGTATGTATACATGTGTGCGTGTACGTGTGCCTGTGCATGCGTGTGTGTGTGTGTGTGTGTGTGTGTGTGTGTGTGTGTGTGGCCAACTTACAGGACAATTCTCTCCCTCTGCCATGGGGCTCAAACTCAGGTCATCCGGTTTGGCAGCAAGTGACTTTACCTGCTGATCATCTCCCGGGGCCAGAGAATCATTTTCAAAATAAAGTTTTCGTTACAAATGCTGGGAGCCTCCACTTGGCTCTTTCTGTCTCATCCTCGTAGCTCGTGCTGGGTGGAAAATGGATGATTAATAATGTGGAGAGAGCAGTGGGCACCATCTACATGCCAGCTGCTGTTAAGCAAAACTGTTATTCAGATTATGCCAACAGTGTCCTCTCAGCTGGTTGAACTTGCTCCAAATGGGGGGAAGAGGTCTCAAAACACAGGCAGAGGGTCCCAGAGGCCTGGGGCAAGCAGGGATGCCACTTCCTACTTGAAGTTGCTTCAGCATCTTTCTGTCACTCAGACTGTGCCCTGGGAGGCAGAAACAGGCAAACATACTGGGCAAGCTCTGGGTCCATGAGAGACCCTGTCTCAAAAAACAAGGTGGACAGCTCCTGGCACCTTACACACACACACACACACACACACACACACACAATCTAGAGAAAGAATATTAAAGTTGGGCATGGTAGTACAAGCCTGTCATCCCAGCTTTGAGGCAGAAAAACAGCAAGTTTCAGAGCGGCCTGAGCTATCTAATGAGAGCCTGCCAAGAAAGGAGGAGGAGGAGGGGAAGAAAAGGAGAAAGAGGAAGGAAGGAAGGGGAAGAGGAAGAGGAAAAGATGTAAGGGTCCAAAATTGCTGAAGGACGACCCCAGACTTAGTATGCAGACAGAAGCAGAAACATCCAGCATGTGGGGGTCAACCATTCTCCAAATGAGGCGCACAGGCCTTCTTACAGGGAGCCGGGGGAACTCTACGGAAGGATTAGGTAACCTAAAATGTCCTTGGTGGGTGCTAGGGAGTCACAGGTGTCCAGTAGTCTGTATTCCTATGGCATGAATGTTTAACCACAGGAGGAGACAGGGCCGTCCAGCACAGCTGGCCCATTCCGAGATACGGTATTTCCCCACTTTTGTGGTTATGTCCAGGCTGTTCTTTGGAAGGGGGGGGGGTCTTAGGACCTCATTTCTGGTTTTTATGGTCTGTCACTAGAGCTGGTGCCTTATGGCCTTCCTTTCAAAATCAGGGCTGGTCCCTAAATGGAGACAAATGGGGTTTATGTTGTCCTTTCAGAGGGAGAAAGAAGAAAAGGAGGCAGATTGGAGGATGGGGAAAGGGGAGCTTTCAGTTAGAAAGGGAAAAGGAGGAGCAGAGGAGAAGTGAAGGGGAGGAGGAGGGAAGGGGAGGAGGATGAGGGAAAGGGAGGAGGGGAGGGGAGGAGGGGAAGAGACCCACTCTACTAGAGCAATTTCATGCCTGATACTACAGCAGATTTTTAATCTTCATGTGTTTGAGTGTTTCACTGGCATGTATGTATGCACACTGTGCAGACACAATGCCAAAGGAGGCCAGGACCTGAAGTTATAGGCATGCTGGGAACCACACTGTGGCCCTCTAGAGGAGCAGCCAACGTTCTTAACTGCTGAGCCATCTCTCCAGACCCCATACTTGGACTGCAAACCTGGTCAAAAGCCCATGGTTATCAGGACTAGGCTAATACATCCCAGTCCATGGACATTGTGTCACCAAATGCAGGGCACATTCTACGCTTCAGGGTACAACCACAAGCATGCAATCAAGGAACTCTTTTGCAACAGCTGCCCCATGCTCTCCCAGTGCTCGGGTGGCAGGAGTTGGAGGTATGGGTGGCGCCACGCACCAGCACAGGAAAGAAGGCACCTAAGGCGCCATGCGGAACCCGCTT
The DNA here is from genome assembly GCF_947179515.1 of Apodemus sylvaticus. Lineage (NCBI taxonomy): Eukaryota > Metazoa > Chordata > Mammalia > Rodentia > Muridae > Apodemus > Apodemus sylvaticus. Next base: position 48,010,333 of record NC_067493.1, on the reverse strand, counting down.
CAGTGTGCCAAGAGCAAGAGCGGAAGCTCTGTGAATGAAGACGAACACGGCTTTCTTCGGAGCCTAGAAACCTGTCAGGACTCAAGACACCCGCAGGTCCCGCCTGAGAAGACTCTAATTTCAGCATCTTCCTCTTCCCGTTGCCATCTCTTCCCATGGTTACAGGGATCTGGCAAGTGCTTTGGGGTTCCACAAGCTGGCGTGGTGTCTAAGAATATCTGAAGCTGATTCCCAGGCTTCTGGGAGGTTGTTTGCCTTGGCTGGTTTATTTTATTTTATTTTATTTTATTGATACTGTCTTTGGGATCTCTGTCTGCTCTCTAAGCCTGGATACTTGATGAGCCACTGATACCAAGCAGGCTTCGGATCTGAGGGCCAATGAGATGGCCCCAAAGCTCAAGGAGCTTGTTGCCAAGCCTGATGGACTGAGTTTGACTCCCCAAGATTCATGTGGCAGGAGAGGACCGAGTCCCACAAATTGTCCTCTGACCTCCACGTGCATGTGATGACACATGTGCGCTCCCGGCCCCCACCCACATACACACAAATGAATAAATGTAAAACACAAGACACTGCTCAGAGTTTGAGCAAAGATGGGTTTTGATTCCCAGAACTACATGGTGGCCCTCAAGTGCCTATAACTCCAGCTCCAAGGGGGTCTGATGCCCTCTCCACAGATACTGCAGCCATGTGGCAGACATAAATGAAATTTTAAAATAATTTTTATTTTGTTTTTCAAGACTGGATTTTTCTGTGTAGCACTGGCTGTCCTAGAACTAGCTCTGTAGACCAGGCTGCCTTCAAACTCACAGAGATCTCCCTCCCTCTGCCTCCTGAATGTTGGGATTAAAGGTGTGAGCCACCACCACCTGGAATAAATTTTAAAAAATAAAATAGGTTGGATACTGTGGCACTCAGGAGGCAGAGACAGGCAGAGCTGAACACCAGCCTGGTCTACACAGTGAAAGCCTGACTGTAAACATTAATTCATTTTAACTGTGTAAAATATGAATTCAGACTCTCACTTCTGGATGAACTGACATAGTCTTGGCCATGATGTCCAAGAACATTTACCTCTACAGGCAAACCTGCTGGTACAGCTGTTCTCAACGTACAGGAGGACAGATGGGTGTCCTGGCAATTTCAAGACGCTGCACACCTTGGTAGGTTGCTTGTGCCACCTGTCCAAGGCCCCGGGCTCCATCCTTGGAGCTACAAAAGGAAGTTCTGAGCCAGGTGTGGTTATTACATCCCTGGTAATGGTAATCCCACCATTTGGGAATGGAGGCAGAAGGGTCAGGAGTTTAAAGTCACCCTCAGTTATTTAGTGAGTTTGAGGCCAGACTAGGTTATATGAGAACCTGGTCCCAAAGTTAGGGAGAAAAAGAAGAAAAGAGGGAGGGAGGGAGAGAGGGAGGGAGGGAGGGAGGGAGGGAGGAAGGGAGGGAGGGAGGGAGGGAGAGAGGGAGGGAGCGAGGAAGGGAGCGAGGGAGGGAGATCAGGCAGATAGATCTGATCAAGAAGGGCAGAAGAGGCCCTGAGAGCGCACTGGCCACAGTCTGCAAGGGCAGCCATTCTTTAGCTGGCAGCTCCAGTGAGCCCCCCCAGACCATCACTCCCTGCCTGGCTCTGCTCTGGGAAGCTGAGACTTGTGGGTCACAGGACAAGGTGGTCCTTGCAGATCCCTCTGAGCACGTGCCTGTACCTCTGCCTCTTGGTCCTCTAGACTTAGCAGTGGGTTAGGACAACACAGCTAGAGTTGGAAAGGGAGGAAGGAACCGCCAGGGGCTTCTTCCTCTCTTCCCTGTCACCTCTTCCAAACCCAAAGTCTCATCTGAGGGCGTCTTCCCTGGCCCAGGGACTTCCCACTTCAAGCAAGTAACAGAATCTATATCCACATCTTCATAGCTGCACTGTGCCTCTCAAAGGCAAGAAACACTAACCTGTCTCGGGACTGAATCTTTGCTATGTAGAAGAGGATTTGAACCCCAAACAAATTAGTTTCAGTATAATTGTCATAATTTCAGTATAAAGCTGTTCCTGCTATTGTGATGGCAGATATCTTTAATCCCAGCACTGGGGAGGTAGAGGCAGGTGGATCACTAAGTCTAAGGCCAGCCTGGTCTACAGGGTGAGTTCCAGGACAGCCAGGGCCACATTGTGAGATTGTTTGAAAGCAAACAGACTCACTTGTCCCTGAACTGTAAACATGTTTTGAACTATAGGGTTACTTCCTTGTAACTTTTCTTTTTTTAAGAATTAATTATTTTATATATTTGAGTACACTGTAGCTGTCCTCAGACACAGTGAAGAAGAGGGCATCAGATCCAGTTACAGATGGTTGTAAGCCACTATGTGGTTACTGGGAATTGAACTCAGGACCTCTGGAAGAGCAGTCAGTGCTCTAACCGCTGAGTCATCTCTCCACGCCACCCCACCCCTTGTAACTTTCGATTTGCTTTGTTTTAGAGTCTGAGGATGACCTTGAACTCCCATCCTGCCTCCACCTCCCAGGATTAAAAGCCTGTGCCACCACCCTCCGTTTGCTTGCTTGTTTTAGCAGATTTTAAAGACATGACATCATTTCACACATTCCTGGGGTTAGAGTGACATTTCAGTCTGGTACACACTGTGGTCAGACTGAGATAAGCGGTGTGGCCGTCCTAGGCAACATTATCATTTCTTCACATTAGGGAGCGCTCAAATCCTTGCAATTAGCTATTCTGAAATACACAATTAATTGCTGTCAGCCGTAATCATCTGCCTGTGCTGCAGAACATGAGGTTCTATTGCTTCCGTCAAACTGCACCCCTGAGCTCATTCATCATCTTTTCCCCAGCAAGCATACTTCTGATCAGAATGGAATTCGAGATCTGAAATAGCTGGGCCTCCTGTGACATGAAAAAAAAAAAGTTTTGGTAACTGATTTGACAAAACTGGGAGGAGGGAACCTCAACTGAGGAATTGCCTACCATCATACTGGACTGTGAGCAGACTGGACTATGGGAGGGCCCAGTCCACTGTGGGTGGTGCTATCCCTAGGCTAGGGATACAAAAGGGGGGGAAGGGGGGAGCAAGACAGAGAGCGAGCAGAGAGCAAGGCGGAGTTCCTACAGTGTCTATTTCAAGCTCCTGGAATTCTGGCCTTGGTTTCTCTTGATGAGAGAAGTTGTCTGCCAAATAAACCCTTTCCTTTTTCCAAGCGGTCTTTAGTCAAGGTGTGTATCACAGCAGCGGAAGAGCAAACTGGAACAAGCATTACCTCTGTGAAATTCTAGCTCATTGTTGCGCTAATGCACTCTCTGGAATCTGAATCAGGTAGGGGAGGAGCATCTGCTGTGACCGCTCCAGGACCCAGGACACCGGGCAGAAGTGAGGTGGGACCACACAGCAGGAACTTGGGCCAGGGACTTCTCTGTGGAATGGCAACCCAATCCAACGGCCACAGACTCCTCACTGTAGAATTTGGCCCTTTGAGCAAAACAGCCACCATCTTCATCCGATCAGCCTGCTTACAAGTCCCTCACTTGTGGATTCCGTATGGACTGCTGACCCATCCTCATAGGCAAGGTGTGAGGAGGGCCCCCAGCCTCCCCAGCCTTCCATAGGCAGCTCCTAACTTGAGATGGCCTCAGGGTCTCAGCAGCTGCAAGGGTCCAAAAGGCTGGGGAAGGTAACTGATTGGGGCTCCAGCTATGCAGCTATGGGGAGTCATCATCCATGCCTGGTGTGGATTTCAGGCCCACCCACATTGCCAGTCGCCCCTCGCCCACACTCTAAGGTGCCCAGTACATTCACTGGCCGCCCAGAGTGACCTCTGATGAACTTGTGCTCTGGTTTGCCATTGGGACTGAATGAGACAGGGGATGTCCCCACTGGGAAAGAACTGCTCTCCCCTGCCCATCTTGGAGGGGCTCTTCCACGGTGACTCTATAAGGGTGTCACCACTGCCCACCACGTAGAGCCCAGGATCTCAGGAGGATGTGAACTAAGGCGAAGAGGCCAGTGGTCCCCTGCACTGAGGTCTCTCGGCAACTCTTCCTCACCCCATTACGCCCTGGCCCTGTCAGGCACCTTCAGTAGTACCATCCCATTAACTACCTCTGACCTGTGGCCCAGGGGAGCGGGAATGCTTCTCCTGGCTAACAGGTACCGTGTCAGGGGTTTTTGGTTACTGTTCACTTCTGTCTGGCACGATTCAGAGCCTTGCATTTAAAAGGCCATCTGTGTTGTCTGGAGAGCCAAAGAACTGGGTAGATCACATCATATTCATGATATGCCTGGGCTAGACCGTAAGGCCCAGGGCACTTTATAGTGTAAGTACCCCAGTGTCTTCCCTTCCCAACAGGTACGAACAGGTACCTACTTGGGTGTTCATGAAAGGATCTCTTTCTGTCCAGCACATGCTGTGGTCAGAAGAAGGCGGCCTAGAGTTGCAGGCCGTGGCTTGGCAGTGAAAAGTCTATCTGGAAGACTGGGGCAGGCTTGCTGAGAAAGACAGGACCCTTGCTTGAACATGGCTTGTCCCAGGAGCACCAAGGTCCCCAAGTGCAGCGCTATCCCTTGACATGCACACCTAAACACCACTCAGCCAACCCTGTGTCCTGGTCATTCCCAGAGTGACCAGTTTGGGTCTTTATTCCCTTCCAAGTCCCTGCTGCCAGAGTTCCTGCCTGTCCTTAGAAGCCACTGGTTGCAGTACTGTTCTGCAGCAGTGCTCTTCTGAGCAGAACCCAAGGCACTCCTGGGATAACAGGTCACCCGAGCCACTGCCACACGTCTTCCCACCACTCCTGTCTTCCCCAGACATGACAACAGAGCAAATGACAAATACCGTAATACAAGAAAATGGATGGGTTTATTCTAATTTTTAGTTCCAGACAGCTCACAAATCCATGGCCTCTGATGATACCCGGAGTATATGCAGGTACACTCACGGCGCAGCTGGGGAGGCAACAACTTGAGGTTTCTCTACACAAACTATTCTGTTAATATCGCTTAAAGATCCACAGACTACACGATATGCGTGGGCAGAAAGCCAGCTGAGTGCGTCTCCTGACACTAAAGTGTAATAAACAGCAAACAGCCAACACTTACATGATTCACACCAAAATGATGACACCCAAAAACACGTTCCTTTTAAAGGACAGGTTTATCAGTAAAATATTATATTTCTTTAATACTCTGCCTGATGCTTCATATGATGTGGGAAAGTCAAATGTGAGTATGGTCATCAGCTTCTTGGATGGCCTTTCCCATGAGCTTTTATTAATTAGAGTCACAATTAGGTCATAAATAAACAGGCATATTATTAATCCCATGATTGAGGTTTAGGAGGAGGAGTTGTGAAGACTACTTTGATGCACAGCCAGGTTCCACAGCACCAACAGGAACTGCTCTCTGCTTCACCTGTGTCCCCAGCACCCGCAAGGGCAGCGGCTGCTAGTGACGGGAGACGCAGTGAGCTCTACTCGGGGTCTCCTCTAAGAGGGGGAAGGACTCAACAAAACAGGCTAGCACAGACTCTGACAGGCATCTGAGACCAGCACAATGTAAAAGGACCCGACGGTCAACAGGAGCGGAGCCCACACTTCTGCCTGTGCTTCCCTCCTAGCGCACCTGCCTCAGTCCTGTCCCGGGGAAACAAGTCTTATGTTCTTGAACTCCCAGAAAAGCCTTAGAAACAATGCTGAGCATCTCCGGGCTGCTGGTGGCACCGCTTCCTAACCCAGTTTTCCATTAGGAAGGCACCAACTGCAATGACAGAGGCGACCTGGGGCATTAGGAAGGCTGCACACCCATGTGACAAGCACTACGACTCTCATGTATAGCTTTCTAGAAACCAATACCATGTGCTAGACAATGACCCACCCCACCCTCCCCAAATAGAAAATCCTATGCTTCTAATTTAAAGGCTCAGCAGGGAGGGGAGCTGCATGTGTGTCACATGCAGCCTGTTCAATGCTGGCCCTGTGCCTCTGACCTGCTCATGATCCACCTGTGCAACTCTCATTCCCACTGTTTCAAATCCACACCTCCAATACCTCATCTTCCTAGACACTGCACTGCATCGCACCACACTGCACCGCACACAAAGTGCCCTCTCCTGAGACCCTGCACCTACCTTCCACAACACTGACAGATCCGGGAGACCTAGGGACTCCTGTTTCCCTATTGGAATGACAGCTGGCTGGCTTCTAGGGGGGAATCCGAAGGAAAACACTTGCTGTACTGAACACAGGGGCCAAGGGCAGGTCTCTCTGCTCCAGGATCTTAAGCTGCAGGTAGAAATGTTAGCTCAATAGATCAGCCGCTCAGTTAACCTCTGTGTGCTGGTGAGAAACTTTGCCCTCTAAGTCCAGAGTCTAGACATTCCCACCAACTCAACATAGTTCATTGTGACGATGTGCTATAAAGAGTAGGACCTGGGATCCCGGCTGTGAACACTGAACTCATCTCATTCCAGGCTCGCCGAGGAGGCAGCGGTCTCCACATTCCCGCCAGGCCACGCTGTGCTCTGAAGCAGCTGAGTTCAGTGGAGAAGGAGCACGGATTGATGCTCATGCTCAAAGAAAATGGCAGCCCTTGTGCTCTAACTACCTCAGGCTGCCAGGGAGCAGGAGGCCCAGACGGGGCAGCGGCAGGGCAGGTGCAGTCTTTCCTTTCAGGAACTGAAGCAAGGAGAATCAAGTGGAGACTGTGCCATTGCTCGACCATGAGCACCGCATCTGGAAGCTCTCGCTGGAACACGCACTCAAGGATCAACACTGGACAGAGGGACGTCTCTGGAGAAGGCACTTACGGCAGAACATTAGCAAATCCTGCTGTTTGGTTAGGGCCGAAGCGGCTGACTGAAACTGACAGGAGGCCTGGCCAGGACTGCAGCTATTCACTCAGCCAAGGCCCAGGAAGTATCACCTTCCCCCACCTGCGGTGCCTCAGGAATGCGCTCCCATGAACCCACCACCCTCCCACACAGGGCTGCAGGTGCATGCTGCAGCACAAGTGTAGCGTGGAGGCAGAAAAATGGGCTCGGAGGCTTCTAGGCGGCCTGCTGTACATCTCAGTTTACACCAGCTTACAGTTACACCAGCTGCTACAAGCAGCCCGGGCTCTTGCTAACCACGACGGCTTGCTTCTATGCCACAGGCTGGGGCTGTCTGATAACTGTGGCCCCAGAACATGGGACCTCCACTTCATACCTGGGGCTGAGCCTGATTCTCTCAGGGCAGCCACAGAAGAAGTCGTCGTCACTCCAGGCCTGAGTCTGAAGAAGGCCTGGCCACTTCTGCCTTTTTACCTTGGGAGACACGTAAGGGCCCAGACACCCTGCTGGTAAGGCTACACAGACACCCAGGAGAAGACACCAGGAAAACACATTGAAACAGAAGTCCAGCATCCTGACCATAATGCCAACTTCCCAAGTGACCCCCACAGAACAGTACCTGCTGTACTGAAGAATGGGGGTGGGGCGGTCAGGACCAAGTGAGGAGCCACTCACTCAGGGATCTTACTAATACTCCAGAACAAAGACAACATGGTCACTTTCCCAGAACAGCTTCTCTGTCCACACCTGAAGCCAAGGAGTCATCTTCAGAAGAGAGACTTTTTACATGCCAATTCCCAGGGCTTTTAGCCATGACTTTCTATCCCTTGACCCTCTCTTACAATGGCTGAATGATCGTTTCACTAAAGAAAAGAAGCCACCAAAAGTGAACGGCCTTGACTGGGTCAGTCTTTTGAATGTGCTCCAACATGCATCTGCAAGGGGCACAAAGAATCCCCAGTGCCGTGGTGTTGACGGGTGAGACACTAAGGGGCATCTGGGTCTTGAGGGCACTGGGGACTCATGCCACAAAAGTGAGCCCCAGCTTGGTGCTGTCCCACCAGTGTGGCACACCCAGAGGCCTCACCAGGTGCGACCCAACAGCCTGGCCTCCTGGTCCCTGGATCTACACAGTGAGGCTCTCTGATGATCCGGGACTTTAAGCAGCCACCAGTCAGGGCACTGGGAGCCTGGGCAGGGCAGCAAGACAACCAGTGGTTTACAGACTGCTGGCTTTTCGGGGAGGCTGTGCCTGAACTTCCCTAAATCCTTTCTTCTTACAAGGGGCCCATGATTCCCCAAAGAGAGAGAAAGAAAAAAAAAATCAGGTCTGATAAAGTCATAAAAAGAAACAAACAAAATCCTGCCCATAACTAGAATTTGAGTCCCATAATGTAGAAAATACAGAGCACAATTTAGCTGCTTCCACAATTCAAAACCAATTCTACGAAAATAGCATTGTCGAGAACGCAGAGCGGTTTCTCCTTAGCTGAGGAAAGGAGGCCCAATTAGGCACGTGCTGTCAGAATGGTTCCAAACTTGGCTTCTCAAAAGGCGGTCAGTCAGCCCTGGCGAGCTTCTGAACACACAGGTCCTGGAAACTTTCGTCTATTCTTGACACTTTAGGGAAGGGGTGAAGTTCGCATCTGAGAAAGAAAGAAGTTACCACTTTTAGGGAGCACAGATCTAAAAGCATAGGAAGCTTTAAACGCGCGCGCGCGACACACACACACACACACACACATACACACACACACTGAATAAAATGCTTTCCAGTGAGCTACATCGTCACTGACAGAAATTTCAGCCTGTGATACCACACGTGTTTCTAACTTACCACATAAGCCAGGGACCTCACAGGACTCAGGGGAGCCTGGGACCCCACACCCTCAGAGGCATCCCTACTGTTGATGCCGAGACATGTACCAACCCAAGGCCACTGCATCCCTGTGAGCTGGGCCAGCCCCATGCCCATGCAGTTAACTGATCTGACTTAATGCTCAATGAACCATACACCAAACCCAGGCTGGAGAGGGGCAAGGCAAAGAAAAAGGGCCTGGTTTGCACAACTCAGTCACAGCACATCTTGCTCTGGCATGCACAAATCACCGGCATCAAATACCTGTGTGCTGCCGCCCGTGGGGCTCATCTGAAACTCCTCTGCTGCTGCATGAGGCCCACATTCTCGTAGACTCGAGCGCTGTCCTCCCTCATTCTGCAGACAGAGAAGAAGGAAGACACCTAGCTGAACTGCCATGTCCAGCTATGCTAGGACCAACCCCTTCTCCCTCAGGAGCTGACTCTCGAAACAGACATCACACACATAGCATTATGAAGCAGAAAGCAGCAGGGGCCTTGAGTCCTACGTCTTCTGGAATGTGAATTCCAGAGGGAAAGCAACTCTGAGGGCAGTGAAGGAGTTGGGTCATGTGCACAGACAGGAACAGTGGCCATTTCCGCAGAGGCATCACAATAAGTGAGGGCTCCAGTCACCCTTAGAGGCTTGGATGAAGAGCTAAAGCATCCGAGGGCCTAGCCTCCCACCTCAGCCGGCTGTGTGTGGCAGAGCTGCCTGTCAGTCATGATGAGCTTCGCAGGAGGCTGGCTCCCCAGCAAGTCACTGCAGCTAACGATTTAAGATACCAGTGCCTCCAGTCACCATGCTGGGGCAGAGGATAGCAGGAGGTGGAAGGTGACTCAGAAGAGAACACCCCTGCCACATGATTTCATTTCTGTGTTTAACAGAAAAAGAATGTAAACACGGGCCTCTGTCTGCTCTCAGAGCTGGGTAGTAGAGCCAATATTAAAGTCAGTGGGGCTTTAAAAGCCCACAGCAGAAGCAAACAAGTGGGATTCCAGGGGAAAGGCAAGGTAAATGTTATGGCGGAGAGCAACCTGGGGCTACAGACAGCACAGCTGCCAGCCCCGTGACTGGCTAACAAATACTGTCCTGTGTGTTTTACTTTAAACCAGGAGCTGGCAAAGCCCTTCTAGAAAGAACCAATGTGCGATGACTCTACTGGCTGGATAGTCCCTGTGTGCTACGCCTTGGGACTGTCCTTTCCCGGGTGCATGAGGGGTAGCGGGGCTATGGTGTGAGACATGTAAGCCTTGTGGACATCAAGCATTAGGGTGACAGGAGGAGCAGAATGAGGGAAAGAGGACACAGCAGACTTCAATCCTAACCTGGCTAAACAGCCCTGGAAACTGTCACGTAGGGACCCGGGTCTCCTGGAATATGAATGTGGTTTCTACTGGAGTCCTGCATCTCCCGGGAGTCTTCAGTGCAGGCTACAGAGGGCCAGCTCAGAGGACTGGGGTGCTTTACCCCAGAATGGCCTAAAGACACCTTGGCTTGCTGAGTCGTTAGCAGACTATCTCACAGACACAGAGGCACTGCTGGCTACATGCTCTCCCACCTGAGCCCCCCAAGCCGCTGCACGAGTGACCCCTCCCTCCCAGGGTTGCCATCAGTGAGGACAGTAAGCACCAGGGACTACTTTCCTTCTTTTGTCTTAAATTCAGTCCTACCTGGAGTCTGACTAACAGGGCCTGGGTCCTTTCTCCTTCTAAGTGAGTCTCTAGTTCAACTCACATGCTGCAAATGTCAGTTTCCCGTCACAGATGTACAAACCGTTAAGACGGCATCATGCTGAATGCCTCTAGAACAAGGTCTTCCCTGAGATCTGAACGATTCTGTAAGAGGCATTCTCCAGTTTCAAGGTCAGAAGTTAGTGTGCTCTTAAGACTCTGGCTGCACTTTGGGGCAAGCTGTCCTGTGGAGCAGAACCAATGTGCTCGAACCACCGCTATGAGACAGCCGTTCTTACACACTGTCCTCACCACCACTGGACACCCCTTCTGGCATTGCTTGGTGTGTAGAAAAGAACTTTTGGGCGTTCCCTTTGTGTTTGCTGGCCACCAAGGAGAATGATCGTCTCCAGCGTGTCCCTAGCCACCGACAGCTTCTTCTGAAGCATGCCCATTTGTAGCTGCCCGCCATCTCCTATTGGGATAGCTGCCCCTGTGCAACTGTTGGCTTGTTGGGTTTTTGGGGAGAGGGAGGTTGGGTTATGTTTGTTTTAAATAAGAACTCCTTTAAAAAAGCAAATCTAGGCCTGTAGGCTCTGACCTTCTGACCCTTGGTTTGAAAACGCCGACTGGCAGGAAGATTGGCAGATCATAGTGACACCCACACGTGAATAGAGAATGTACTTATCCTTAAGAGTCGCAGTGTGCTATAAGGGACAGTGCTTTCCACTGAAATAACGATCCCTGCAAAAGGAAAATTGTGGACTTTCCCCAGAGAACCCTACCTAACATCCTCAGGGCCCCACAGGATCCTGGAGAGCCCAGCACGTGCCTCCTGGTTAGGGCCTTGCAACCACAAGCCATCGTTCACAGTCCCTAGAGAGCCCCTGTCCCCAACCACCCATGCACTATCAGTGGGCAGCAAGCAAGCCGGACGGACACTGCAAGCAACTGCAGTCAAGCTGCAGCCAGAGCCGTGCTGCCGCATCAGTACTTACTCTGCACAGGGTGGCGTTGGGGTACAAGGTGGCAGGGGACTCTGATCGCCACTTGTCTGGTCCACCAGGGAATACTTAATATTGGTATATTCATGTCCTTTCCTTTTGCTTTTCTGAAAGTTAGGGGAAAAAATACAAGTAAGGCAGACTATAGATTTGATTTTTAGAAGAATAAAGAAATAAAAAGCTATTTTATCAAAGGGAAAAAAAAAAAGAGACAGATGGACAGGCCAGACTCTTTTTTAAAAAAAAAATAAGATTTATTTATTTTATATATATAAGTACACTGAAGCTGATTTCAGACACAGCAGAAGAGGGCATCAGATCCCATTACAGATGGCTGTGAGTCACCATGTGGTTGTTGGGAATTGAACTCAGGACCTCTGAAGGAGCAGTCAGTGCTCTTAACCGCTGAGCTGTCTCTCCAGCCCACAGACCAGACTCTAACATGTTGACCAAGTGGTAAGGAGCTCACAGCCCAGCACCTGTAGGAGGAATGTGCCGCAACCACATCCCTCAGAGCCCCCCAGAACTGTAGGAATGCAGGAAGTGCCTGCTGACACAGGCTAGAGGCCCTACTCCTGCTTCTGCACAGAGCTCTAATCACAGTGTGCAGGGACGGAAGGCAACAATAATGCACTTTACTTATCTTGCAGTATTGGCAGTGGCACCCAGAGTCCTTGCACAATTCTGGGCATGTGTTCAGCCACTGAGATACCCCCCCAACCCTACAACCTACCTCGTGTATAGACATCAGAAAAGGCCACAGCATTCTAAAATGAAATGGTGGGGCAAGGAAACCACCAGAGCAAACCTACAGGAATGTAATCTGGTCTCACCATGCGTTTGCATGTGTGAGAGGAGAGGTGTATAAAGGCTCACGCATGCCATATACAGGTAGAGAGCAGAAGAAAGATAGACCTGTAGAGTCAGCTCTCCCTTGTTATGAATATTCATAACAATGCATTTGTATTGAGCATGTGCACACTTTCCCTATGTTCGAGGCCTTTCTGGGCTACATGAAGACTACAGGAGGGGTAAGTAGGTTCTCTCTACAAAGCCAAGCCCTTTATACAAGGACGAGAGAACCTACAGGCTTTTTGTCTAAGCCCTCGGATGCTTAGGGACGGGGCTGTGTAAGGAGCCAATGACCACTGAATACGAACAACGGATGCGCTCCCAGAGCAAAGGCAACAAAGCCAATCAAGGTGTGGCTTCCAGGGCCCCTCTCTCTTTACTCTGGTACCTTCCACTCTGGGAGACTGAGCAGCAAGGAGAGGGAGCTGTGTCCACCATGATCACAGCACCCGGCAGGAGAGGTCAGGAGGAACAGGAACCTAACCTCGTCCCTGAGCAGAGAGAAAATAGCAGGCAAGAGCTTATGTTGCTCTTGCAGAGGACAGGAGTTCAAGTCCC